>NW_027175376.1:0-348414 GCF_028021215.1 Eschrichtius robustus
TAAATCTATTGGAGGCAGAAACAGTCAAGGGTAGCTTAGGGTTAGGGTTAGGGTTAGGGCTAGGGTTAGGACACGGCTTAGGGTACGGGTTCGGGTACGGGTTCGTGTACGGCGTAGGGTATGGGTTTGTGTTAGGGTTAGGGTTAGTTTGAAGGTTAGGGCTCGGTTTAGGGTACGGGTTAGGATTAGGGTACGTGTTAGGGTTAGGGTAGGGGTTAGGGTTAGGGTACGCGTTAGGGTTAGGGTAGTTATTAAACCTATCCCACTTTCTAGATACCCCTTAGCACGTCAAGGAATATTATTTGGGGGTCCAGCAATGGAGAAGAGTTTAGACACTAGGAGAAGATAAGGAACACACCCATTATCAAGAAATCACATTAGGATTCTCTTTTTAACCTGTTCCTTAAAACACTAATGCTTAGGAAATCTATTGGAGGCAGAAGCAGTCAAGGGTAGCTTAGGGTTAGGGTTAGGGTTAGGGTACGGCTTAGGGTACGGGTTCGGGTACGGGTTCGGGTACGGGTTCGGGTACGGCGTAGGGTATGGGTTAAGTTTAGGGTTAGGGTTAGTTTGAGGGTTAGGTCTCGGTTTAGGTTACGGGTTAGGATTAGGGTACGTGTTAGGGTTAGGGTAGGGGTTAGGGTTAGGGTGCGCGTTAGGGTTAGGGTAGTTATTAAACATATCCCACTCTCTAGATACCCCTTAGCACGTCAAGGAATATTATTTGGGGGTCCAGCCAAGGAGAAGAGTTTAGACACTAGGAGAAGATAAGGAACACACCCATTATCAATAAATCACATTAGGATTCTCTTTTTAACCTGTTCCTTAAAACACTAGTGCTTAGGAAATCTATTGGAGGCAGAAGCAGTCAAGGGTAGCTTAGGGTTAGGGTTTGGTTTAGGGTACGGCTTAGGGTACGGGTTCGGGTACGGGTTTGGGTATGGCGTAGGATATGGGTTAGGGTTAGGGTTAGGGTTAGTTTGAGGGTTAGGGCTCGGTTTAGGGTACGGGTTAGGATTAGGGTACGTGTTAGGGTTAGGGTAGGGGTTAGGGTTAGGGTACGCGTTAGGGTTAGGGTAGTTATTAAACC
Source organism: Eschrichtius robustus (assembly GCF_028021215.1). Taxonomy (NCBI): domain Eukaryota; kingdom Metazoa; phylum Chordata; class Mammalia; order Artiodactyla; family Eschrichtiidae; genus Eschrichtius; species Eschrichtius robustus. The sequence continues at coordinate 1,091 of NW_027175376.1, forward strand.
TATCCCACTCCCTAGATACCCCTTAGCACGTCAAGGAATATTATTTGGGGGTCCAGCCATGGAGAAGAGTTTAGACACTAGGAGAAGATAAGGAACACACCCATTATCAAGAAATCACATTAGGATTCTCTTTTTAACCTGTTCCTTAAAACACTAGTGCTTAGGAAATCTATTGGAGGCAGAAGCAGTCAAGGGTAGCTTAGGGTTAGGGTTAGGGTTAGGGCTAGGGTTAGGACACGGCTTAGGGTACGGGTTCGGGTACGGGTTCGTGTACGGCGTAGGGTATGGGTTTGGGTTAGTGTTAGGGTTAGTTTGAAGGTTAGGGCTCGGTTTAGGGTACGGGTTAGGATTAGGGTTCGTGTTAGGGTTAGGGTAGGGGTTAGGGTTAGGGTACGCGTTAGCGTTAGGGTAGTTATTAAACCTATCCCAATCTCTAGATACCCCTTAGCACGTCAAGGAATATTATTTGGGGGTCCAGCCATGGAGAAGAGTTTAGACACTAGGAGAAGATAAGGAACACACCCATTATCAAGAAATCACATTAGGATTCTCTTTTTAACCTGTTCCTTAAAACACTAGTGCTTAGGAAATCTATTGGAGGCAGAAGCAGTCAAGGGTAGCTTAGGGTTAGGGTTAGGGTTAGGGCTAGGGTTAGGACACGGCTTAGGGTACGGGTTCGGGTACGGGTTCGTGTACGGCGTAGGGTATGGGTTTGGGTTAGGGTTAGGATTAGTTTGAAGGTTAGGGCTCGGTTTAGGTTACGGGTTAGGATTAGGGTTCGTGTTAGGGTTAGGGTAGGGGTTAGGGTTAGGGTATGCGTTAGGGTTAGGGTAGTTATTAAACCTATCCCACTCTCTAGATACCCCTTAGCACGTCAAGGAATATTATTTGGGGGTCCAGCCATGGAGAAGAGTTTAGACACTAGGAGAAGATAAGGAACACACCCATTATCCTGAATCACATTAGGATTCTCTTTTTAACCTGTTCCTTAATACACTAGTGCTTAGGAAATCTATTGGAGGCAGAAGCAGTCAAGGGTAGCTTAGGGTTAGGGTTAGGGTTAGGGTACGGCTTAGGGTACGGGTTCGGGTACGGGTTCGGGTACGGGTTCGGGTACGGCATAGGGTATGGGTTAGGGTTAGGGTTAGGGTTAGTTTGAGGGTTAGGGCTCGGTTTAGGTTACGGCTTAGGATTAGGGTACGTGTTAGAGTTAGGGTAGGGGTTAGGGTTATGGTACGCGTTAGGGTTAGGGTAGTTATTAAACATATCCCACTCTCTAGATACCCCTTAGCACGTCAAGGAATATTATTTGGGGGTCCAGCCATGGAGAAGAGTTTAGACACTAGGAGAAGATAAGGAACACACCCATTATCAATAAATCACATTAGGATTCTCTTTTTAACCTGTTCCTTAAAACACTAGTGCTTAGGAAATCTATTGGAGGCAGAAGCAGTCAAGGGTAGCTTAGGGTTAGGGTTTGGGTTAGGGTACGGCTTAGGGTACGGGTTCGGGTACGGGTTTGGGTATGGGTTTGGGTATGGCGTAGGATATGGGTTAGGGTTAGGGTTAGGGTTAGTTTGAGGGTTAGGGCTCGGTTTAGAGTACGGGTTAGGATTAGGGTACGTGTTAGGGTTAGGGTAGGGGTTAGGGTTAGGGTACGCGTTAGGGTTAGGGTAGTTATTAAACCTATCCCACTCTCTAGATACCCCTTAGCACGTCAAGGAATATTATTTGGGTGTCCAGCCATGGAGAAGAGTTTAGACACTAGGAGAAGATAAGGAACACACCCATTATCAAGAAATCACAGTAGGATTCTCTTTTTAACCTGTTCCTTAAAACACTAGTGCTTAGGAAATCAATTGGAGGCAGAAGCAGTCAAGGGTAGCTTAGGGTTAGGGTTAGGGTTAGGGTTTGGGTTAGTGTTAGGGTACGGGTTAGGAGTAGGGTACGAGTTAGGGTTAGGGTAGGGGTTAGGGTTAGGGTACGCGTTAGGGTTAGGGTAGTTATTAAACCTATCCCACTCCCTAGATACCCCTTAGCACGTCAAGGAATATTATTTGGGGGTCCAGCCATGGAGAAGAGTTTAGACACTAGGAGAAGATAAGGAACACACCCATTATCCTGAAATCACATTAGGATTCTCTTTTTAACCTGTTCCTTAAAACACTAGTGCTTAGGAAATCTATTGGAGGCAGAAACAGTCAAGGGTAGCTTAGGGTTAGGGTTAGGGTTAGGGCTAGGGTTAGGACACGGCTTAGGGTACGGGTTCGGGTACGGGTTCGTGTACGGCGTAGGGTATGGGTTTGTGTTAGGGTTAGGGTTAGTTTGAAGGTTAGGGCTCGGTTTAGGGTACGGGTTAGGATTAGGGTACGTGTTAGGGTTAGGGTAGGGGTTAGGGTTAGGGTACGCGTTAGGGTTAGGGTAGTTATTAAACCTATCCCACTTTCTAGATACCCCTTAGCACGTCAAGGAATATTATTTGGGGGTCCAGCAATGGAGAAGAGTTTAGACACTAAGAGAAGATAAGGAACACACCCATTATCAAGAAATCACATTAGGATTCTCTTTTTAACCTGTTCCTTAAAACACTAATGCTTAGGAAATCTATTGGAGGCAGAAGCAGTCAAGGGTAGCTTAGGGTTAGGGTTAGGGTTAGGGTACGGCTTAGGGTACGGGTTCGGGTACGGGTTCGGGTACGGCGTAGGGTATGGGTTAAGTTTAGGGTTAGGGTTAGTTTGAGGGTTAGGTCTCGGTTTAGGTTACGGGTTAGGATTAGGGTACGTGTTAGGGTTAGGGTAGGGGTTAGGGTTAGGGTGCGCGTTAGGGTTAGGGTAGTTATCAAACATATCCCACTCTCTAGATACCCCTTAGCACGTCAAGGAATATTATTTGGGGTCCAGCCAAGGAGAAGAGTTTAGACACTAGGAGAAGATAAGGAACACACCCATTATCAAGAAATCACATTAGGATTCTCTTTTTAACCTGTTCCTTAAAACACTAGTGCTTAGGAAATCTATTGGAGGCAGAAGCAGTCAAGGGTAGCTTAGGGTTAGGGTTAGGGTTAGGGCTAGGGTTAGGACACGGCTTAGGGTACGGGTTCGGGTACGGGTTCGTGTAGGGCGTAGGGTATGGGTTTGGGTTAGTGTTAGGTTTAGTTTGAAGGTTAGGGCTCGGTTTAGGGTACGGGTTAGGATTAGGGTTCGTGTTAGGTTTAGGGTAGGGGTTAGGGTTAGGGTACGCGTTAGCGTTAGGGTAGTTATTAAACCTATCCCAATCTCTAGATACCCCTTAGCACGTCAAGGAATATTATTTGGGGGACCAGCCATGGAGAAGAGTTTAGACACTAGGAGAAGATAAGGAACACACCCATTATCAAGAAATCACATTAGGATTCTCTTTTTAACCTGTTCCTTAAAACACTAGTGCTTAGGAAATCTATTGGAGGCAGAAGCAGTCAAGGGTAGCTTAGGGTTAGGGTTAGGGTTAGGGTTAGGGTTAGGACACGGCTTAGGGTACGGGTTCGGGTACGGGTTCGTGTACGGCGTAGGGTATGGGTTTGGGTTAGTGTTAGGGTTAGTTTGAAGGTTAGGGCTCGGTTTAGGGTACGGGTTAGGATTAGGGTTCGTGTTAGGGTTAGGGTAGGGGTTAGGGTTAGGGTACGCGTTAGCGTTAGGGTAGTTATTAAACCTATCCCAATCTCTAGATACCCCTTAGCACGTCAAGGAATATTATTTGGGGGTCCAGCCATGGAGAAGAGTTTAGACACTAGGAGAAGATAAGGAACACACCCATTATCAAGAAATCACATTAGGATTCTCTTTTTAACCTGTTCCTTAAAACACTAGTGCTTAGGAAATCTATTGGAGGCAGAAGCAGTCAAGGGTAGCTTAGGGTTAGGGTTAGGGTTAGGGCTAGGGTTAGGACACGGCTTAGGGTACGGGTTCGGGTACGGGTTCGTGTACGGCGTAGGGTATGGGTTTGGGTTAGGGTTAGGATTAGTTTGAAGGTTAGGGCTCGGTTTAGGTTACGGGTTAGGATTAGGGTTCGTGTTAGGGTTAGGGTAGGGGTTAGGGTTAGGGTACGCGTTAGGTTTAGGGTAGTTATTAAACCTATACCACTCTCTAGATACCCCTTAGCACGTCAAGGAATATTATTTGGGGGTCCAGCCATGGAGAAGAGTTTAGACACTAGGAGAAGATAAGGAACACACCCATTATCCTGAAATCACATTAGGATTCTCTTTTTAACCTGTTCCTTAATACACTAGTGCTTAGGAAATCTATTGGAGGCAGAAGCAGTCAAGGGTAGCTTAGGGTTAGGGTTACGGTGAGGGTTAGGGTTAGGGTATGGCTTAGGGTACGGGTTCGGGTACGGGTTCGGGTACGGCGTAGGGTATGGGTTAGGGTTAGGGTTAGGGTTAGTTTGAGGGTTAGGGCTCGGTTCAGGGTACGGGTTAGGATTAGGGTACGTGTTAGGGTTAGGGTAGGGGTTAGGGTTAGGGTACGCGTTAGGGTTAGGGTAGTTATTAAACCTATCCCACTCTCTAGATACCCCTTAGCACGTCAAGGAATATTATTTGGGGGTCCAGCCATGGAGAAGAGTTTAGACACTAGGAGAAGATAAGGAACACACCCATTATCAAGAAATCACATTAGGATTCTCTTTTTAACCTGTTCCTTAAAACACTAGTGCTTAGGAAATCTATTGGAGGCAGAAGCAGTCAAGGGTAGCTTAGGGTTAGGGTTAGGGTTAGGGTACGGCTTAGGGTACGGGTTCGGGTACGGGTTCGGGTACGGGTTCGGGTACGGCATAGGGTATGGGTTAGGGTTAGGGTTAGGGTTAGTTTGAGGGTTAGGGCTCGGTTTAGGTTACAGCTTAGGATTAGGGTACGTGTTAGGGTTAGGGTAGGGGTTAGGGTTATGGTACGCGTTAGGGTTAGGGTAGTTATTAAACATATCCCACTCTCTAGATACCCCTTAGCACGTCAAGGAATATTATTTGGGGGTCCAGCCATGGAGAAGAGTTTAGACACTAGGAGAAGATAAGGAACACACCCATTATCAATAAATCACATTAGGATTCTCTTTTTAACCTGTTCCTTAAAACACTGGTGCTTAGGAAATCTATTGGAGGCAGAAGCAGTCAAGGGTAGCTTAGGGTTAGGGTTTGGGTTAGGGTACGGCTTAGGGTACGGGTTCGGGTACGGGTTCGGGTACGGGTTTGGGTATGGCGTAGGATATGGGTTAGGGTTAGGGTTAGGGTTAGTTTGAGGGTTAGGGCTCGGTTTAGGGTACGGGTTAGGATTAGGGTACGTGTTAGGTTTAGGGTAGGGGTTAGGGTTAGGGTACGCGTTAGGGTTAGGGTAGTTATTAAACCTATCCCACTCTCTAGATACCCCTTAGCACGTCAAGGAATATTATTTGGGTGTCCAGCCATGGAGAAGAGTTTAGACACTAGGAGAAGATAAGGAACACACCCATTATCAAGAAATCACATTAGGATTCTCTTTTTAACCTGTTCCTTAAAACACTAGTGCTTAGGAAATCTATTGGAGGCAGAAGCAGTCAAGGGTAGCTTAGGGTTAGGGTTACGGTGAGGGGTAGGGTTAGGGTATGGCTTAGGGTACGGGTTCGGGTACGGGTTCGGGTACGGCGTAGGGTATGGGTTAGGGTTAGGGTTAGGGTTAGTTTGAGGGTTAGGGCTCGGTTCAGGGTACGGGTTAGGATTAGGGTACGTGTTAGGGTTAGGGTAGGGGTTAGGGTTAGGGTACGCGTTAGGGTTAGGGTAGTTATTAAACCTATCCCACTCTCTAGATACCCCTTAGCACGTCAAGGAATATTATTTGGGGGTCCAGCCATGGAGAAGAGTTTAGACACTAGGAGAAGATAAGGAACACACCCATTATCAAGAAATCACATTAGGATTCTCTTTTTAACCTGTTCCTTAAAACACTAGTGCTTAGGAAATCTATTGGAGGCAGAAGCAGTCAAGGGTAGCTTAGGGTTAGGGTTTGGGTTAGGGTACGGCTTAGGGTACGGGTTCGGGTACGGGTTCGGGTACGGGTTTGGGTATGGCGTAGGATATGGGTTAGGGTTAGGGTTAGGGTTAGTTTGAGGGTTAGGGCTCGGTTTAGGGTACGGGTTAGGATTAGGGTACGTGTTAGGTTTAGGGTAGGGGTTAGGGTTAGGGTACGCGTTAGGGTTAGGGTAGTTATTAAACCTATCCCACTCTCTAGATACCCCTTAGCACGTCAAGGAATATTATTTGGGTGTCCAGCCATGGAGAAGAGTTTAGACACTAGGAGAAGATAAGGAACACACCCATTATCAAGAAATCACATTAGGATTCTCTTTTTAACCTGTTCCTTAAAACACTAGTGCTTAGGAAATCTATTGGAGGCAGAAGCAGTCAAGGGTAGCTTAGGGTTAGGGTTAGGGTTAGGGTTAGGGTTAGGGTACGGCTTAGGGTACGGGTTCGGGTACGGGTTCGTGTACAGCGTAGGGTATGGGTTAGGGTTAGGGTTAGGGTTAGTTTGAAGGTTAGGGCTCGGTTTAGGGTAAGGGTTAGGATTAGGGTTCGTGTTAGGGTTAGGGTAGGGGTTAGGGTTAGGGTACGCGTTAGGGTTAGGGTAGTTATTAAACCTATCCCACTCCCTAGATACCCCTTAGCACGTCAAGGAATATTATTTGGGGGTCCAGCCATGGAGAAGAGTTTAGACACTAGGAGAAGATAAGGAACACACCCATTATCAAGAAATCACATTAGGATTCTCTTTTTAACCTGTTCCTTAAAACACTAGTGCTTAGGAAATCTATTGGAGGAAGAAGCAGTCAAGGGTAGCTTAGGGTTAGGGTTAGGGTTAGGGCTAGGGTTAGGACACGGCTTAGGGTACGGGTTCGGGTACGGGTTCGTGTACGGCGTAGGGTATGGGTATGGGTTAGTGTTAGGGTTAATTTGAAGGTTAGGGCTCGGTTTAGGGTACGGGTTAGGATTAGGGTTCGTGTTAGGGTTAGGGTAGGGGTTAGGGTTAGGGTACGCGTTAGGGTTAGGGTAGTTATTAAACCTATCCCACTCTCTAGATACCCCTTAGCACGTCAAGGAATATTATTTGGGGGTCCAGCCATGGAGAAGAGTTTAGACACTAGGAGAAGATAAGGAACACACCCATTATCAAGAAATCACAGTAGGATTCTCTTTTTAACCTGTTCCTTAAAACACTAGTGCTTAGGAAATCAATTGGAGGCAGAAGCAGTCAAGGGTAGCTTAGGGTTAGGGTTAGGGTTAGGGTTTGGGTTAGTGTTAGGGTACGGGATAGGAGTAGGGTACGAGTTAGGGTTAGGGTAGGGGTTAGGGTTAGGGTACGCGTTAGGGTTAGGGTAGTTATTAAACCTATCCCACTCCCTAGATACCCCTTAGCACGTCAAGGAATATTATTTGGGGGTCCAGCCATGGAGAAGAGTTTAGACAGTAGGAGAAGATAAGGAACACACCCATTATCAAGAAATCACATTAGGATTCTCTTTTTAACCTGTTCCTTAAAACACTAGTGCTTAGGAAATCTATTGGAGGCAAAGCAGTCAAGGGTAGCTTAGGGTTAGGGTTAGGGTTAGGGTTAGGGTTAGGGTACGGCTTAGGGTACGGGTTCGGGTACGGGTTCGTGTACGCTGTAGGGTATGGGTTAGGGTTAGGGTTAGGGTTAGTTTGAAGGTTAGGGCTCGGTTTAGGGTACGGGTTAGGATTAGGGTTCGTGTTAGGGTTAGGGTAGGGGTTAGGGTTAGGGTACGCGTTAGGGTTAGGGTAGTTATTAAACCTATCCCACTCTCTAGATACCCCTTAGCACGTCAAGGAATATTATTTGGCGGTCCAGCCATGGAGAAGAGTTTAGACACTAGGAGAAGATAAGGAACACACCCATTATCAAGAAACCACATTAGGATTCTCTTTTTAACCTGTTCCTTAAAACACTAGTGCTTAGGAAATCTATTGGAGGCAGAAACAGTCAAGGGTAGCTTAGGGTTAGGGTTAGGGTTAGGGCTAGGGTTAGGACACGGCTTAGGGTACGGGTTCGGGTACGGGTTCGTGTACGGCGTAGGGTATGGGTTTGTGTTAGGGTTAGGGTTAGTTTGAAGGTTAGGGCTCGGTTTAGGGTACGGGTTAGGATTAGGGTACGTGTTAGGGTTAGGGTAGGGGTTAGGGTTAGGGTACGCGTTAGGGTTAGGGTAGTTATTAAACCTATCCCACTTTCTAGATACCCCTTAGCACGTCAAGGAATATTATTTGGGGGTCCAGCAATGGAGAAGAGTTTAGACACTAGGAGAAGATAAGGAACACACCCATTATCAAGAAATCACATTAGGATTCTCTTTTTAACCTGTTCCTTAAAACACTAATGCTTAGGAAATCTATTGGAGGCAGAAGCAGTCAAGGGTAGCTTAGGGTTAGGGTTAGGGTTAGGGTACGGCTTAGGGTACGGGTTCGGGTACGGGTTCGGGTACGGGTTCGGGTACGGCGTAGGGTATGGGTTAAGTTTAGGGTTAGGGTTAGTTTGAGGGTTAGGTCTCGGTTTAGGTTACGGGTTAGGATTAGGGTACGTGTTAGGGTTAGGGTAGGGGTTAGGGTTAGGGTGCGCGTTAGGGTTAGGGTAGTTATTAAACATATCCCACTCTCTAGATACCCCTTAGCACGTCAAGGAATATTATTTGGGGGTCCAGCCAAGGAGAAGAGTTTAGACACTAGGAGAAGATAAGGAACACACCCATTATCAATAAATCACATTAGGATTCTCTTTTTAACCTGTTCCTTAAAACACTAGTGCTTAGGAAATCTATTGGAGGCAGAAGCAGTCAAGGGTAGCTTAGGGTTAGGGTTTGGTTTAGGGTACGGCTTAGGGTACGGGTTCGGGTACGGGTTTGGGTATGGCGTAGGATATGGGTTAGGGTTAGGGTTAGGGTTAGTTTGAGGGTTAGGGCTCGGTTTAGGGTACGGGTTAGGATTAGGGTACGTGTTAGGGTTAGGGTAGGGGTTAGGGTTAGGGTACGCGTTAGGGTTAGGGTAGTTATTAAACCTATCCCACTCCCTAGATACCCCTTAGCACGTCAAGGAATATTATTTGGGGGTCCAGCCATGGAGAAGAGTTTAGACACTAGGAGAAGATAAGGAACACACCCATTATCAAGAAATCACATTAGGATTCTCTTTTTAACCTGTTCCTTAAAACACTAGTGCTTAGGAAATCTATTGGAGGCAGAAGCAGTCAAGGGTAGCTTAGGGTTAGGGTTAGGGTTAGGGCTAGGGTTAGGACACGGCTTAGGGTACGGGTTCGGGTACGGGTTCGTCTACGGCGTAGGGTATGGGTTTGGGTTAGTGTTAGGGTTAGTTTGAAGGTTAGGGCTCGGTTTAGGGTACGGGTTAGGATTAGGGTTCGTGTTAGGGTTAGGGTAGGGGTTAGGGTTAGGGTACGCGTTAGCGTTAGGGTAGTTATTAAACCTATCCCAATCTCTAGATACCCCTTAGCACGTCAAGGAATATTATTTGGGGGTCCAGCCATGGAGAAGAGTTTAGACACTAGGAGAAGATAAGGAACACACCCATTATCAAGAAATCACATTAGGATTCTCTTTTTAACCTGTTCCTTAAAACACTAGTGCTTAGGAAATCTATTGGAGGCAGAAGCAGTCAAGGGTAGCTTAGGGTTAGGGTTAGGGTTAGGGCTAGGGTTAGGACACGGCTTAGGGTACGGGTTCGGGTACGGGTTCGTGTACGGCGTAGGGTATGGGTTTGGGTTAGGGTTAGGATTAGTTTGAAGGTTAGGGCTCGGTTTAGGTTACGGGTTAGGATTAGGGTTCGTGTTAGGGTTAGGGTAGGGGTTAGGGTTAGGGTACGCGTTAGGGTTAGGGTAGTTATTAAACCTATCCCACTCTCTAGATACCCCTTAGCACGTCAAGGAATATTATTTGGGGGTCCAGCCATGGAGAAGAGTTTAGACACTAGGAGAAGATAAGGAACACACCCATTATCCTGAAATCACATTAGGATTCTCTTTTTAACCTGTTCCTTAATACACTAGTGCTTAGGAAATCTATTGGAGGCAGAAGCAGTCAAGGGTAGCTTAGGGTTAGGGTTACGGTGAGGGTTAGGGTTAGGGTATGGCTTAGGGTACGGGTTCGGGTACGGGTTCGGGTACGGCGTAGGGTATGGGTTAGGGTTAGGGTTAGGGTTAGTTTGAGGGTTAGGGCTCGGTTCAGGGTACGGGTTAGGATTAGGGTACGTGTTAGGGTTAGGGTAGGGGTTAGGGATAGGGTACGCGTTAGGGTTAGGGTAGTTATTAAACCTATCCCACTCTCTAGATACCCCTTAGCACGTCAAGGAATATTATTTGGGGGTCCAGCCATGGAGAAGAGTTTAGACACTAGGAGAAGATAAGGAACACACCCATTATCAAGAAATCACATTAGGATTCTCTTTTTAACCTGTTCCTTAAAACACTAGTGCTTAGGAAATCTATTGGAGGCAGAAGCAGTCAAGGGTAGCTTAGGGTTAGGGTTAGGGTTAGGGTACGGCTTAGGGTACGGGTTCGGGTACGGGTTCGGGTACGGGTTCGAGTACGGCATAGGGTATGGGTTAGGGTTAGGGTTAGGGTTAGTTTGAGGGTTAGGGCTCGGTTTAGGTTACGGCTTAGGATTAGGGTACGTGTTAGAGTTAGGGTAGGGGTTAGGGTTATGGTACGCGTTAGGGTTAGGGTAGTTATTAAACATATCCCACTCTCTAGATACCCCTTAGCACGTCAAGGAATATTATTTGGGGGTCCAGCCATGGAGAAGAGTTTAGACACTAGGAGAAGATAAGGAACACACCCATTATCAATAAATCACATTAGGATTCTCTTTTTAACCTGTTCCTTAAAACACTAGTGCTTAGGAAATCTATTGGAGGCAGAAGCAGTCAAGGGTAGCTTAGGGTTAGGGTTTGGGTTAGGGTACGGCTTAGGGTACGGGTTCGGGTACGGGTTTGGGTATGGGTTTGGGTATGGCGTAGGATATGTGTTAGGGTTAGGGTTAGGGTTAGTTTGAGGGTTAGGGCTCGGTTTAGAGTACGGGTTAGGATTAGGGTACGTGTTAGGGTTAGGGTAGGGGTTAGGGTTAGGGTACGCGTTAGGGTTAGGGTAGTTATTAAACCTATCCCACTCTCTAGATACCCCTTAGCACGTCAAGGAATATTATTTGGGTGTCCAGCCATGGAGAAGAGTTTAGACACTAGGAGAAGATAAGGAACACACCCATTATCAAGAAATCACAGTAGGATTCTCTTTTTAACCTGTTCCTTAAAACACTAGTGCTTAGGAAATCAATTGGAGGCAGAAGCAGTCAAGGGTAGCTTAGGGTTAGGGTTAGGGTTAGGGTACGGCTTAGGGTACGGGTTCGGGTACGGGTTCGGGTACGGGTTCGGGTACGGCGTAGGGTATGGGTTAAGTTTAGGGTTAGGGTTAGTTTGAGGGTTAGGTCTCGGTTTAGGTTACGGGTTAGGATTAGGGTACGTGTTAGGGTTAGGGTAGGGGTTAGGGTTAGGGTGCGCGTTAGGGTTAGGGTAGTTATCAAACATATCCCACTCTCTAGATACCCCTTAGCACGTCAAGGAATATTATTTGGGGGTCCAGCCAAGGAGAAGAGTTTAGACACTAGGAGAAGATAAGGAACACACCCATTATCAAGAAATCACATTAGGATTCTCTTTTTAACCTGTTCCTTAAAACACTAGTGCTTAGGAAATCTATTGGAGGCAGAAGCAGTCAAGGGTAGCTTAGGGTTAGGGTTAGGGTTAGGGCTAGGGTTAGGACACGGCTTAGGGTACGGGTTCGGGTACGGGTTCGTGTAGGGCGTAGGGTATGGGTTTGGGTTAGTGTTAGGTTTAGTTTGAAGGTTAGGGCTCGGTTTAGGGTACGGGTTAGGATTAGGGTTCGTGTTAGGGTTAGGGTAGGGGTTAGGGTTAGGGTACGCTTTAGCGTTAGGGTAGTTATTAAACCTATCCCAATCTCTAGATACCCCTTAGCACGTCAAGGAATATTATTTGGGGGTCCAGCCATGGAGAAGAGTTTAGACACTAGGAGAAGATAAGGAACACACCCATTATCAAGAAATCACATTAGGATTCTCTTTTTAACCTGTTCCTTAAAACACTAGTGCTTAGGAAATCTATTGGAGGCAGAAGCAGTCAAGGGTAGCTTAGGGTTAGGGTTAGGGTTAGGGTTAGGGTTAGGACACGGCTTAGGGTACGGGTTCGGGTACGGGTTCGTGTACGGCGTAGGGTATGGGTTTGGGTTAGTGTTAGGGTTAGTTTGAAGGTTAGGGCTCGGTTTAGGGTACGGGTTAGGATTAGGGTTCGTGTTAGGGTTAGGGTAGGGGTTAGGGTTAGGGTACGCGTTAGCGTTAGGGTAGTTATTAAACCTATCCCAATCTCTAGATACCCCTTAGCACGTCAAGGAATATTATTTGGGGGTCCAGCCATGGAGAAGAGTTTAGACACTAGGAGAAGATAAGGAACACACCCATTATCAAGAAATCACATTAGGATTCTCTTTTTAACCTGTTCCTTAAAACACTAGTGCTTAGGAAATCTATTGGAGGCAGAAGCAGTCAAGGGTAGCTTAGGGTTAGGGTTAGGGTTAGGGCTAGGGTTAGGACACGGCTTAGGGTACGGGTTCGGGTACGGGTTCGTGTACGGCGTAGGGTATGGGTTTGGGTTAGGGTTAGGATTAGTTTGAAGGTTAGGGCTCGGTTTAGGTTACGGGTTAGGATTAGGGTTCGTGTTAGGGTTAGGGTAGGGGTTAGGGTTAGGGTACGCGTTAGGTTTAGGGTAGTTATTAAACCTATACCACTCTCTAGATACCCCTTAGCACGTCAAGGAATATTATTTGGGGGTCCAGCCATGGAGAAGAGTTTAGACACTAGGAGAAGATAAGGAACACACCCATTATCCTGAAATCACATTAGGATTCTCTTTTTAACCTGTTCCTTAATACACTAGTGCTTAGGAAATCTATTGGAGGCAGAAGCAGTCAAGGGTAGCTTAGGGTTAGGGTTACGGTGAGGGTTAGGGTTAGGGTATGGCTTAGGGTACGGGTTCGGGTACGGGTTCGGGTACGGCGTAGGGTATGGGTTAGGGTTAGGGTTAGGGTTAGTTTGAGGGTTAGGGCTCGGTTCAGGGTACGGGTTAGGATTAGGGTACGTGTTAGGGTTAGGGTAGGGGTTAGGGTTAGGGTACGCGTTAGGGTTAGGGTAGTTATTAAACCTATCCCACTCTCTAGATACCCCTTAGCACGTCAAGGAATATTATTTGGGGGTCCAGCCATGGAGAAGAGTTTAGACACTAGGAGAAGATAAGGAACACACCCATTATCAAGAAATCACATTAGGATTCTCTTTTTAACCTGTTCCTTAAAACACTAGTGCTTAGGAAATCTATTGGAGGCAGAAGCAGTCAAGGGTAGCTTAGGGTTAGGGTTAGGGTTAGGGTACGGCTTAGGGTACGGGTTCGGGTACGGGTTCGGGTACGGGTTCGGGTACGGCATAGGGTATGGGTTAGGGTTAGGGTTAGGGTTAGTTTGAGGGTTAGGGCTCGGTTTAGGTTACAGCTTAGGATTAGGGTACGTGTTAGGGTTAGGGTAGGGGTTAGGGTTATGGTACGCGTTAGGGTTAGGGTAGTTATTAAACATATCCCACTCTCTAGATACCCCTTAGCACGTCAAGGAATATTATTTGGGGGTCCAGCCATGGAGAAGAGTTTAGACACTAGGAGAAGATAAGGAACACACCCATTATCAATAAATCACATTAGGATTCTCTTTTTAACCTGTTCCTTAAAACACTGGTGCTTAGGAAATCTATTGGAGGCAGAAGCAGTCAAGGGTAGCTTAGGGTTAGGGTTTGGGTTAGGGTACGGCTTAGGGTACGGGTTCGGGTACGGGTTCGGGTACGGGTTTGGGTATGGCGTAGGATATGGGTTAGGGTTAGGGTTAGGGTTAGTTTGAGGGTTAGGGCTCGGTTTAGGGTACGGGTTAGGATTAGGGTACGTGTTAGGTTTAGGGTAGGGGTTAGGGTTAGGGTACGCGTTAGGGTTAGGGTAGTTATTAAACCTATCCCACTCTCTAGATACCCCTTAGCACGTCAAGGAATATTATTTGGGTGTCCAGCCATGGAGAAGAGTTTAGACACTAGGAGAAGATAAGGAACACACCCATTATCAAGAAATCACATTAGGATTCTCTTTTTAACCTGTTCCTTAAAACACTAGTGCTTAGGAAATCTATTGGAGGCAGAAGCAGTCAAGGGTAGCTTAGGGTTAGGGTTACGGTGAGGGGTAGGGTTAGGGTATGGCTTAGGGTACGGGTTCGGGTACGGGTTCGGGTACGGCGTAGGGTATGGGTTAGGGTTAGGGTTAGGGTTAGTTTGAGGGTTAGGGCTCGGTTCAGGGTACGGGTTAGGATTAGGGTACGTGTTAGGGTTAGGGTAGGGGTTAGGGTTAGGGTACGCGTTAGGGTTAGGGTAGTTATTAAACCTATCCCACTCTCTAGATACCCCTTAGCACGTCAAGGAATATTATTTGGGGGTCCAGCCATGGAGAAGAGTTTAGACACTAGGAGAAGATAAGGAACACACCCATTATCAAGAAATCACATTAGGATTCTCTTTTTAACCTGTTCCTTAAAACACTAGTGCTTAGGAAATCTATTGGAGGCAGAAGCAGTCAAGGGTAGCTTAGGGTTAGGGTTTGGGTTAGGGTACGGCTTAGGGTACGGGTTCGGGTACGGGTTCGGGTACGGGTTTGGGTATGGCGTAGGATATGGGTTAGGGTTAGGGTTAGGGTTAGTTTGAGGGTTAGGGCTCGGTTTAGGGTACGGGTTAGGATTAGGGTACGTGTTAGGTTTAGGGTAGGGGTTAGGGTTAGGGTACGCGTTAGGGTTAGGGTAGTTATTAAACCTATCCCACTCTCTAGATACCCCTTAGCACGTCAAGGAATATTATTTGGGTGTCCAGCCATGGAGAAGAGTTTAGACACTAGGAGAAGATAAGGAACACACCCATTATCAAGAAATCACATTAGGATTCTCTTTTTAACCTGTTCCTTAAAACACTAGTGCTTAGGAAATCTATTGGAGGCAGAAGCAGTCAAGGGTAGCTTAGGGTTAGGGTTAGGGTTAGGGTTAGGGTTAGGGTACGGCTTAGGGTACGGGTTCGGGTACGGGTTCGTGTACAGCGTAGGGTATGGGTTAGGGTTAGGGTTAGGGTTAGTTTGAAGGTTAGGGCTCGGTTTAGGGTAAGGGTTAGGATTAGGGTTCGTGTTAGGGTTAGGGTAGGGGTTAGGGTTAGGGTACGCGTTAGGGTTAGGGTAGTTATTAAACCTATCCCACTCCCTAGATACCCCTTAGCACGTCAAGGAATATTATTTGGGGGTCCAGCCATGGAGAAGAGTTTAGACACTAGGAGAAGATAAGGAACACACCCATTATCAAGAAATCACATTAGGATTCTCTTTTTAACCTGTTCCTTAAAACACTAGTGCTTAGGAAATCTATTGGAGGAAGAAGCAGTCAAGGGTAGCTTAGGGTTAGGGTTAGGGTTAGGGCTAGGGTTAGGACACGGCTTAGGGTACGGGTTCGGGTACGGGTTCGTGTACGGCGTAGGGTATGGGTATGGGTTAGTGTTAGGGTTAATTTGAAGGTTAGGGCTCGGTTTAGGGTACGGGTTAGGATTAGGGTTCGTGTTAGGGTTAGGGTAGGGGTTAGGGTTAGGGTACGCGTTAGGGTTAGGGTAGTTATTAAACCTATCCCACTCTCTAGATACCCCTTAGCACGTCAAGGAATATTATTTGGGGGTCCAGCCATGGAGAAGAGTTTAGACACTAGGAGAAGATAAGGAACACACCCATTATCAAGAAATCACAGTAGGATTCTCTTTTTAACCTGTTCCTTAAAACACTAGTGCTTAGGAAATCAATTGGAGGCAGAAGCAGTCAAGGGTAGCTTAGGGTTAGGGTTAGGGTTAGGGTTTGGGTTAGTGTTAGGGTACGGGATAGGAGTAGGGTACGAGTTAGGGTTAGGGTAGGGGTTAGGGTTAGGGTACGCGTTAGGGTTAGGGTAGTTATTAAACCTATCCCACTCCCTAGATACCCCTTAGCACGTCAAGGAATATTATTTGGGGGTCCAGCCATGGAGAAGAGTTTAGACAGTAGGAGAAGATAAGGAACACACCCATTATCAAGAAATCACATTAGGATTCTCTTTTTAACCTGTTCCTTAAAACACTAGTGCTTAGGAAATCTATTGGAGGCAAAGCAGTCAAGGGTAGCTTAGGGTTAGGGTTAGGGTTAGGGTTAGGGTTAGGGTACGGCTTAGGGTACGGGTTCGGGTACGGGTTCGTGTACGCTGTAGGGTATGGGTTAGGGTTAGGGTTAGGGTTAGTTTGAAGGTTAGGGCTCGGTTTAGGGTACGGGTTAGGATTAGGGTTCGTGTTAGGGTTAGGGTAGGGGTTAGGGTTAGGGTACGCGTTAGGGTTAGGGTAGTTATTAAACCTATCCCACTCTCTAGATACCCCTTAGCACGTCAAGGAATATTATTTGGCGGTCCAGCCATGGAGAAGAGTTTAGACACTAGGAGAAGATAAGGAACACACCCATTATCAAGAAACCACATTAGGATTCTCTTTTTAACCTGTTCCTTAAAACACTAGTGCTTAGGAAATCTATTGGAGGCAGAAACAGTCAAGGGTAGCTTAGGGTTAGGGTTAGGGTTAGGGCTAGGGTTAGGACACGGCTTAGGGTACGGGTTCGGGTACGGGTTCGTGTACGGCGTAGGGTATGGGTTTGTGTTAGGGTTAGGGTTAGTTTGAAGGTTAGGGCTCGGTTTAGGGTACGGGTTAGGATTAGGGTACGTGTTAGGGTTAGGGTAGGGGTTAGGGTTAGGGTACGCGTTAGGGTTAGGGTAGTTATTAAACCTATCCCACTTTCTAGATACCCCTTAGCACGTCAAGGAATATTATTTGGGGGTCCAGCAATGGAGAAGAGTTTAGACACTAGGAGAAGATAAGGAACACACCCATTATCAAGAAATCACATTAGGATTCTCTTTTTAACCTGTTCCTTAAAACACTAATGCTTAGGAAATCTATTGGAGGCAGAAGCAGTCAAGGGTAGCTTAGGGTTAGGGTTAGGGTTAGGGTACGGCTTAGGGTACGGGTTCGGGTACGGGTTCGGGTACGGGTTCGGGTACGGCGTAGGGTATGGGTTAAGTTTAGGGTTAGGGTTAGTTTGAGGGTTAGGTCTCGGTTTAGGTTACGGGTTAGGATTAGGGTACGTGTTAGGGTTAGGGTAGGGGTTAGGGTTAGGGTGCGCGTTAGGGTTAGGGTAGTTATTAAACATATCCCACTCTCTAGATACCCCTTAGCACGTCAAGGAATATTATTTGGGGGTCCAGCCAAGGAGAAGAGTTTAGACACTAGGAGAAGATAAGGAACACACCCATTATCAATAAATCACATTAGGATTCTCTTTTTAACCTGTTCCTTAAAACACTAGTGCTTAGGAAATCTATTGGAGGCAGAAGCAGTCAAGGGTAGCTTAGGGTTAGGGTTTGGTTTAGGGTACGGCTTAGGGTACGGGTTCGGGTACGGGTTTGGGTATGGCGTAGGATATGGGTTAGGGTTAGGGTTAGGGTTAGTTTGAGGGTTAGGGCTCGGTTTAGGGTACGGGTTAGGATTAGGGTACGTGTTAGGGTTAGGGTAGGGGTTAGGGTTAGGGTACGCGTTAGGGTTAGGGTAGTTATTAAACCTATCCCACTCCCTAGATACCCCTTAGCACGTCAAGGAATATTATTTGGGGGTCCAGCCATGGAGAAGAGTTTAGACACTAGGAGAAGATAAGGAACACACCCATTATCAAGAAATCACATTAGGATTCTCTTTTTAACCTGTTCCTTAAAACACTAGTGCTTAGGAAATCT
Source organism: Eschrichtius robustus (assembly GCF_028021215.1). NCBI lineage: Eukaryota > Metazoa > Chordata > Mammalia > Artiodactyla > Eschrichtiidae > Eschrichtius > Eschrichtius robustus. Next base: position 19,080 of record NW_027175376.1, read on the forward strand.
ATTGGAGGCAGAAGCAGTCAAGGGTAGCTTAGGGTTAGGGTTAGGGTTAGGGCTAGGGTTAGGACACGGCTTAGGGTACGGGTTCGGGTACGGGTTCGTCTACGGCGTAGGGTATGGGTTTGGGTTAGTGTTAGGGTTAGTTTGAAGGTTAGGGCTCGGTTTAGGGTACGGGTTAGGATTAGGGTTCGTGTTAGGGTTAGGGTAGGGGTTAGGGTTAGGGTACGCGTTAGCGTTAGGGTAGTTATTAAACCTATCCCAATCTCTAGATACCCCTTAGCACGTCAAGGAATATTATTTGGGGGTCCAGCCATGGAGAAGAGTTTAGACACTAGGAGAAGATAAGGAACACACCCATTATCAAGAAATCACATTAGGATTCTCTTTTTAACCTGTTCCTTAAAACACTAGTGCTTAGGAAATCTATTGGAGGCAGAAGCAGTCAAGGGTAGCTTAGGGTTAGGGTTAGGGTTAGGGCTAGGGTTAGGACACGGCTTAGGGTACGGGTTCGGGTACGGGTTCGTGTACGGCGTAGGGTATGGGTTTGGGTTAGGGTTAGGATTAGTTTGAAGGTTAGGGCTCGGTTTAGGTTACGGGTTAGGATTAGGGTTCGTGTTAGGGTTAGGGTAGGGGTTAGGGTTAGGGTACGCGTTAGGGTTAGGGTAGTTATTAAACCTATCCCACTCTCTAGATACCCCTTAGCACGTCAAGGAATATTATTTGGGGGTCCAGCCATGGAGAAGAGTTTAGACACTAGGAGAAGATAAGGAACACACCCATTATCCTGAAATCACATTAGGATTCTCTTTTTAACCTGTTCCTTAATACACTAGTGCTTAGGAAATCTATTGGAGGCAGAAGCAGTCAAGGGTAGCTTAGGGTTAGGGTTACGGTGAGGGTTAGGGTTAGGGTATGGCTTAGGGTACGGGTTCGGGTACGGGTTCGGGTACGGCGTAGGGTATGGGTTAGGGTTAGGGTTAGGGTTAGTTTGAGGGTTAGGGCTCGGTTCAGGGTACGGGTTAGGATTAGGGTACGTGTTAGGGTTAGGGTAGGGGTTAGGGATAGGGTACGCGTTAGGGTTAGGGTAGTTATTAAACCTATCCCACTCTCTAGATACCCCTTAGCACGTCAAGGAATATTATTTGGGGGTCCAGCCATGGAGAAGAGTTTAGACACTAGGAGAAGATAAGGAACACACCCATTATCAAGAAATCACATTAGGATTCTCTTTTTAACCTGTTCCTTAAAACACTAGTGCTTAGGAAATCTATTGGAGGCAGAAGCAGTCAAGGGTAGCTTAGGGTTAGGGTTAGGGTTAGGGTACGGCTTAGGGTACGGGTTCGGGTACGGGTTCGGGTACGGGTTCGAGTACGGCATAGGGTATGGGTTAGGGTTAGGGTTAGGGTTAGTTTGAGGGTTAGGGCTCGGTTTAGGTTACGGCTTAGGATTAGGGTACGTGTTAGAGTTAGGGTAGGGGTTAGGGTTATGGTACGCGTTAGGGTTAGGGTAGTTATTAAACATATCCCACTCTCTAGATACCCCTTAGCACGTCAAGGAATATTATTTGGGGGTCCAGCCATGGAGAAGAGTTTAGACACTAGGAGAAGATAAGGAACACACCCATTATCAATAAATCACATTAGGATTCTCTTTTTAACCTGTTCCTTAAAACACTAGTGCTTAGGAAATCTATTGGAGGCAGAAGCAGTCAAGGGTAGCTTAGGGTTAGGGTTTGGGTTAGGGTACGGCTTAGGGTACGGGTTCGGGTACGGGTTTGGGTATGGGTTTGGGTATGGCGTAGGATATGTGTTAGGGTTAGGGTTAGGGTTAGTTTGAGGGTTAGGGCTCGGTTTAGAGTACGGGTTAGGATTAGGGTACGTGTTAGGGTTAGGGTAGGGGTTAGGGTTAGGGTACGCGTTAGGGTTAGGGTAGTTATTAAACCTATCCCACTCTCTAGATACCCCTTAGCACGTCAAGGAATATTATTTGGGTGTCCAGCCATGGAGAAGAGTTTAGACACTAGGAGAAGATAAGGAACACACCCATTATCAAGAAATCACAGTAGGATTCTCTTTTTAACCTGTTCCTTAAAACACTAGTGCTTAGGAAATCAATTGGAGGCAGAAGCAGTCAAGGGTAGCTTAGGGTTAGGGTTAGGGTTAGGGTACGGCTTAGGGTACGGGTTCGGGTACGGGTTCGGGTACGGGTTCGGGTACGGCGTAGGGTATGGGTTAAGTTTAGGGTTAGGGTTAGTTTGAGGGTTAGGTCTCGGTTTAGGTTACGGGTTAGGATTAGGGTACGTGTTAGGGTTAGGGTAGGGGTTAGGGTTAGGGTGCGCGTTAGGGTTAGGGTAGTTATCAAACATATCCCACTCTCTAGATACCCCTTAGCACGTCAAGGAATATTATTTGGGGGTCCAGCCAAGGAGAAGAGTTTAGACACTAGGAGAAGATAAGGAACACACCCATTATCAAGAAATCACATTAGGATTCTCTTTTTAACCTGTTCCTTAAAACACTAGTGCTTAGGAAATCTATTGGAGGCAGAAGCAGTCAAGGGTAGCTTAGGGTTAGGGTTAGGGTTAGGGCTAGGGTTAGGACACGGCTTAGGGTACGGGTTCGGGTACGGGTTCGTGTAGGGCGTAGGGTATGGGTTTGGGTTAGTGTTAGGTTTAGTTTGAAGGTTAGGGCTCGGTTTAGGGTACGGGTTAGGATTAGGGTTCGTGTTAGGGTTAGGGTAGGGGTTAGGGTTAGGGTACGCTTTAGCGTTAGGGTAGTTATTAAACCTATCCCAATCTCTAGATACCCCTTAGCACGTCAAGGAATATTATTTGGGGGTCCAGCCATGGAGAAGAGTTTAGACACTAGGAGAAGATAAGGAACACACCCATTATCAAGAAATCACATTAGGATTCTCTTTTTAACCTGTTCCTTAAAACACTAGTGCTTAGGAAATCTATTGGAGGCAGAAGCAGTCAAGGGTAGCTTAGGGTTAGGGTTAGGGTTAGGGCTAGGGTTAGGACACGGCTTAGGGTACGGGTTCGGGTACGGGTTCGTGTACGGCGTAGGGTATGGGTTTGGGTTAGGGTTAGGATTAGTTTGAAGGTTAGGGCTCGGTTTAGGTTACGGGTTAGGATTAGGGTTCGTGTTAGGGTTAGGGTAGGGGTTAGGGTTAGGGTACGCGTTAGGTTTAGGGTAGTTATTAAACCTATCCCACTCTCTAGATACCCCTTAGCACGTCAAGGAATATTATTTGGGGGTCCAGCCATGGAGAAGAGTTTAGACACTAGGAGAAGATAAGGAACACACCCATTATCCTGAAATCACATTAGGATTCTCTTTTTAACCTGTTCCTTAATACACTAGTGCTTAGGAAATCTATTGGAGGCAGAAGCAGTCAAGGGTAGCTTAGGGTTAGGGTTACGGTGAGGGTTAGGGTTAGGGTATGGCTTAGGGTACGGGTTCGGGTACGGGTTCGGGTACGGCGTAGGGTATGGGTTAGGGTTAGGGTTAGGGTTAGTTTGAGGGTTAGGGCTCGGTTCAGGGTACGGGTTAGGATTAGGGTACGTGTTAGGGTTAGGGTAGGGGTTAGGGTTAGGGTACGCGTTAGGGTTAGGGTAGTTATTAAACCTATCCCACTCTCTAGATACCCCTTAGCACGTCAAGGAATATTATTTGGGGGTCCAGCCATGGAGAAGAGTTTAGACACTAGGAGAAGATAAGGAACACACCCATTATCAAGAAATCACATTAGGATTCTCTTTTTAACCTGTTCCTTAAAACACTAGTGCTTAGGAAATCTATTGGAGGCAGAAGCAGTCAAGGGTAGCTTAGGGTTAGGGTTAGGGTTAGGGTACGGCTTAGGGTACGGGTTCGGGTACGGGTTCGGGTACGGGTTCGGGTACGGCATAGGGTATGGGTTAGGGTTAGGGTTAGGGTTAGTTTGAGGGTTAGGGCTCGGTTTAGGTTACAGCTTAGGATTAGGGTACGTGTTAGGGTTAGGGTAGGGGTTAGGGTTATGGTACGCGTTAGGGTTAGGGTAGTTATTAAACATATCCCACTCTCTAGATACCCCTTAGCACGTCAAGGAATATTATTTGGGGGTCCAGCCATGGAGAAGAGTTTAGACACTAGGAGAAGATAAGGAACACACCCATTATCAATAAATCACATTAGGATTCTCTTTTTAACCTGTTCCTTAAAACACTAGTGCTTAGGAAATCTATTGGAGGCAGAAGCAGTCAAGGGTAGCTTAGGGTTAGGGTTTGGGTTAGGGTACGGCTTAGGGTACGGGTTCGGGTATGGGTTCGGGTACGGGTTTGGGTATGGCGTAGGATATGGGTTAGGGTTAGGGTTAGGGTTAGTTTGAGGGTTAGGGCTCGGTTTAGGTACGGGTTAGGATTAGGGTACGTGTTAGGTTTAGGGTAGTGGTTAGGGTTAGGGTACGCGTTAGGGTTAGGGTAGTTATTAAACCTATCCCACTCTCTAGATACCCCTTAGCACGTCAAGGAATATTATTTGGGTGTCCAGCCATGGAGAAGAGTTTAGACACTAGGAGAAGATAAGGAACACACCCATTATCAAGAAATCACATTAGGATTCTCTTTTTAACCTGTTCCTTAAAACACTAGTGCTTAGGAAATCTATTGGAGGCAGAAGCAGTCAAGGGTAGCTTAGGGTTAGGGTTAGGGTTAGGGTTAGGGTTAGGGTACGGCTTAGGGTACGGGTTCGGGTACGGGTTCGTGTACGGCGTAGGGTATGGGTTAGGGTTAGGGTTAGGGTTAGTTTGAAGGTTAGGGCTCGGTTTAGGGTACGGGTTAGGATTAGGGTTCGTGTTCGTGTTAGGGTAGGGGTTAGGGTTAGGGTACGCGTTAGGGTTAGGGTAGTTATTAAACCTATCCCACTCCCTAGATACCCCTTAGCACGTCAAGGAATATTATTTGGGGGTCCAGCCATGGAGAAGAGTTTAGACACTAGGAGAAGATAAGGAACACACCCATTATCAAGAAATCACATTAGGATTCTCTTTTTAACCTGTTCCTTAAAACACTAGTGCTTAGGAAATCTATTGGAGGAAGAAGCAGTCAAGGGTAGCTTAGGGTTAGGGTTAGGGTTAGGGCTAGGGTTAGGACACGGCTTAGGGTACGGGTTCGGGTACGGGTTCGTGTACGGCGTAGGGTTAATTTGAAGGTTAGGGCTCGGTTTAGGGTACGGGTTAGGATTAGGGTTCGTGTTAGGGTTAGGGTAGGGGTTAGGGTTAGGGTACGCGTTAGGGTTAGGGTAGTTATTAAACCTATCCCACTCTCTAGATTCCCCTTAGCACGTCAAGGAATATTATTTGGGGGTCCAGCCATGGAGAAGAGTTTAGACACTAGGAGAAGATAAGGAACACACCCATTATCCTGAAATCACATTAGGATTCTCTTTTAATCTGTTCCTTAAAACACTATTGCTTAGGAAATCTATTGGAGGAAGAAGCAGTCAAGGGTAGCTTAGGGTTAGGGTTAGGGTTAGGGTTTGGGTTAGTGTTAGGGTACGGGTTAGGAGTAGGGTACGAGTTAGGGTTAGGGTAGGGGTTAGGGTTAGGGTACGCGTTAGGGTTAGGGTAGTTATTAAACCTATCCCACTCCCTAGATACCCCTTAGCACGTCAAGGAATATTATTTGGGGGTCCAGCCATGGAGAAGAGTTTAGACACTAGGAGAAGATAAGGAACACACCCATTATCCTGAAATCACATTAGGATTCTCTTTTTAACCTGTTCCTTAAAACACTAGTGCTTAGGAAATCTATTGGAGGCAGAAACAGTCAAGGGTAGCTTAGGGTTAGGGTTAGGGTTAGGGTACGGCTTAGGGTACGGGTTCGGGTACGGCGTAGGGTATGGGTTTGGGTTAGGGTTAGGGTTAGTTTGAAGGTTAGGGCTCGGTTTAGGGTACGGGTTAGGATTAGGGTTCGTGTTAGGGTTAGGGTAGGGGTTAGGGTTAGGGTATGCGTTAGGGTTAGGGTAGTTATTAAACCTATCCCACTCTCTAGATACCCCTTAGCACGTCAAGGAATATTATTTGGAGGTCCCGCCATGGAGAAGAGTTTAGACACTAGGAGAAGATAAGGAACACACCCATTATCCTGAAATCACATTATGATTCTCTTTTTAACCTGTTCCTTAATACACTAGTGCTTAGGAAATCTATTGGAGGCAGAAGCAGTCAAGGGTAGCTTAGGGTTAGGGTTACGGTTAGGGTTAGGGTTAGGGTATGGCTTAGGGTACGGGTTCGGATACCGGTTCGGGTACGGCGTAGGGTATGGGTTAGGGTTAGGGTTAGGGTTAGTTTGAGGGTTAGGGCTCGGTTTAGGGTACGGGTTAGGATTAGGGTACGTGTTAGTGTTAAGGTAGGGGTTAGGGTTAGGGTACGCGTTAGGGTTAGGGTAGTTATTAAACCTATCCCACCCTCTAGATACCCCTTAGCACGTCAAGGAATATTATTTGGGGGTCCAGCCATGGAGAAGAGTTTAGACACTAGGAGAAGATAAGGAACACACCCATTATCAATAAATCACATTAGGATTCTCTTTTTAACCTGTTCCTTAAAACACTAGTGCTTAGGAAATCTATTGGAGGCAGAAGCAGTCAAGGGTAGCTTAGGGTTAGGGTTTGGGTTAGGGTACGGCTTAGGGTACGGGTTCGGGTACGGGTTCGGGTATGGGTTTGGGTATGGCGTAGGATATGGGTTAGGGTTAGGGTTAGGGTTAGTTTGAGGGTTAGGGCTCGGTTTAGGGTACGGGTTAGGATTAGGGTACGTGTTAGGGTTAGGGTAGGGGTTAGGGTTAGGGTACGCGTTAGGGTTAGGGTAGTTATTAAACCTATCCCACTCTCTAGATACCCCTTAGCACGTCAAGGAATATTATTTGGGTGTCCAGCCATGGAGAAGAGTTTAGACACTAGGAGAAGATAAGGAACACACCCATTATCAAGAAATCACAGTAGGATTCTCTTTTTAACCTGTTCCTTAAAACACTAGTGCTTAGGAAATCAATTGGAGGCAGAAGCAGTCAAGGGTAGCTTAGGGTTAGGGTTAGGGTTAGGGTTTGGGTTAGTGTTAGGGTACGGGTTAGGAGTAGGGTACGAGTTAGGGTTAGGGTAGGGGTTAGGGTTAGGGTACGCGTTAGGGTTAGGGTAGTTATTAAACCTATCCCACTCCCTAGATACCCCTTAGCACGTCAAGGAATATTATTTGGGGGTCCAGCCATGGAGAAGAGTTTAGACACTAGGAGAAGATAAGGAACACACCCATTATCCTGAAATCACATTAGGATTCTCTTTTTAACCTGTTCCTTAAAACACTAGTGCTTAGGAAATCTATTGGAGGCAGAAACAGTCAAGGGTAGCTTAGGGTTAGGGTTAGGGTTAGGGCTAGGGTTAGGACACGGCTTAGGGTACGGGTTCGGGTACGGGTTCGTGTACGGCGTAGGGTATGGGTTTGTGTTAGGGTTAGGGTTAGTTTGAAGGTTAGGGCTCGGTTTAGGGTACGGGTTAGGATTAGGGTACGTGTTAGGGTTAGGGTAGGGGTTAGGGTTAGGGTACGCGTTAGGGTTAGGGTAGTTATTAAACCTATCCCACTTTCTAGATACCCCTTAGCACGTCAAGGAATATTATTTGGGGGTCCAGCAATGGAGAAGAGTTTAGACACTAAGAGAAGATAAGGAACACACCCATTATCAAGAAATCACATTAGGATTCTCTTTTTAACCTGTTCCTTAAAACACTAATGCTTAGGAAATCTATTGGAGGCAGAAGCAGTCAAGGGTAGCTTAGGGTTAGGGTTAGGGTTAGGGTACGGCTTAGGGTACGGGTTCGGGTACGGGTTCGGGTACGGGTTCGGGTACGGCGTAGGGTATGGGTTAAGTTTAGGGTTAGGGTTAGTTTGAGGGTTAGGTCTCGGTTTAGGTTACGGGTTAGGATTAGGGTACGTGTTAGGGTTAGGGTAGGGGTTAGGGTTAGGGTGCGCGTTAGGGTTAGGGTAGTTATCAAACATATCCCACTCTCTAGATACCCCTTAGCACGTCAAGGAATATTATTTGGGGGTCCAGCCAAGGAGAAGAGTTTAGACACTAGGAGAAGATAAGGAACACACCCATTATCAAGAAATCACATTAGGATTCTCTTTTTAACCTGTTCCTTAAAACACTAGTGCTTAGGAAATCTATTGGAGGCAGAAGCAGTCAAGGGTAGCTTAGGGTTAGGGTTAGGGTTAGGGCTAGGGTTAGGACACGGCTTAGGGTACGGGTTCGGGTACGGGTTCGTGTAGGGCGTAGGGTATGGGTTTGGGTTAGTGTTAGGTTTAGTTTGAAGGTTAGGGCTCGGTTTAGGGTACGGGTTAGGATTAGGGTTCGTGTTAGGGTTAGGGTAGGGGTTAGGGTTAGGGTACGCGTTAGCGTTAGGGTAGTTATTAAACCTATCCCACTCTCTAGATAACCCTTAGCACGTCAAGGAATATTATTTGGGGGTCCAGCCATGGAGAAGAGTTTAGACACTAGGAGAAGATAAGGAACACACCCATTATCAAGAAATCACATTAGGATTCTCTTTTTAACCTGTTCCTTAAAACACTAGTGCTTAGGAAATCTATTGGAGGCAGAAGCAGTCAAGGGTAGCTTAGGGTTAGGGTTAGGGTTAGGGCTAGGGTTAGGACACGGCTTAGGGTACGGGTTCGGGTACGGGTTCGTGTACGGCGTAGGGTATGGGTTTGGGTTAGGGTTAGGATTAGTTTGAAGGTTAGGGCTCGGTTTAGGTTACGGGTTAGGATTAGGGTTCGTGTTAGGGTTAGGGTAGGGGTTAGGGTTAGGGTACGCGTTAGGGTTAGGGTAGTTATTAAACCTATCCCACTCTCTAGATACCCCTTAGCACGTCAAGGAATATTATTTGGGGGTCCAGCCATGGAGAAGAGTTTAGACACTAGGAGAAGATAAGGAACACACCCATTATCCTGAAATCACATTAGGATTCTCTTTTTAACCTGTTCCTTAATACACTAGTGCTTAGGAAATCTATTGGAGGCAGAAGCAGTCAAGGGTAGCTTAGGGTTAGGGTTACGGTGAGGGTTAGGGTTAGGGTATGGCTTAGGGTACGGGTTCGGGTACGGGTTCGGGTACGGCGTAGGGTATGGGTTAGGGTTAGGGTTAGGGTTAGTTTGAGGGTTAGGGCTCGGTTCAGGGTACGGGTTAGGATTAGGGTACGTGTTAGGGTTAGGGTAGGGGTTAGGGTTAGGGTACGCGTTAGGGTTAGGGTAGTTATTAAACCTATCCCACTCTCTAGATACCCCTTAGCACGTCAAGGAATATTATTTGGGGGTCCAGCCATGGAGAAGAGTTTAGACACTAGGAGAAGATAAGGAACACACCCATTATCAAGAAATCACATTAGGATTCTCTTTTTAACCTGTTCCTTAAAACACTAGTGCTTAGGAAATCTATTGGAGGCAGAAGCAGTCAAGGGTAGCTTAGGGTTAGGGTTAGGGTTAGGGTACGGCTTAGGGTACGGGTTCGGGTACGGGTTCGGGTACGGGTTCGGGTACGGCATAGGGTATGGGTTAGGGTTAGGGTTAGGGTTAGTTTGAGGGTTAGGGCTCGGTTTAGGTTACGGCTTAGGATTAGGGTACGTGTTAGGGTTAGGGTAGGGGTTAGGGTTATGGTACGCGTTAGGGTTAGGGTAGTTATTAAACATATCCCACTCTCTAGATACCCCTTAGCACGTCAAGGAATATTATTTGGGGGTCCAGCCATGGAGAAGAGTTTAGACACTAGGAGAAGATAAGGAACACACCCATTATCAAGAAATCACATTAGGATTCTCTTTTTAACCTGTTCCTTAAAACACTAGTGCTTAGGAAATCTATTGGAGGCAGAAGCAGTCAAGGGTAGCTTAGGGTTAGGGTTTGGGTTAGGGTACGGCTTAGGGTACGGGTTCGGGTACGGGTTCGGGTACGGGTTTGGGTATGGCGTAGGATATGGGTTAGGGTTAGGGTTAGGGTTAGTTTGAGGGTTAGGGCTCGGTTTAGGGTACGGGTTAGGATTAGGGTACGTGTTACGTTTAGGGTAGGGGTTAGGTTTAGGGTACGCGTTAGGGTTAGGGTAGTTATTAAACCTATCCCACTCTCTAGATACCCCTTAGCACGTCAAGGAATATTATTTGGGTGTCCAGCCATGGAGAAGAGTTTAGACACTAGGAGAAGATAAGGAACACACCCATTATCAAGAAATCACATTAGGATTCTCTTTTTAACCTGTTCCTTAAAACACTAGTGCTTAGGAAATCTATTGGAGGCAGAAGCAGTCAAGGGTAGCTTAGGGTTAGGGTTAGGGTTAGGGTTAGGGTTAGGGTACGGCTTAGGGTACGGGTTCGGGTACGGGTTCGTGTACGGCGTAGGGTATGGGTTAGGGTTAGGCTTAGGGTTAGTTTGAAGGTTAGGGCTCGGTTTAGGGTACGGGTTAGGATTAGGGTTCGTGTTCGTGTTAGGGTAGGGGTTAGGGTTAGGGTACGCGTTAGGGTTAGGGTAGTTATTAAACCTATCCCACTCCCTAGATACCCCTTAGCACGTCAAGGAATATTATTTGGGGGTCCAGCCATGGAGAAGAGTTTAGACACTAGGAGAAGATAAGGAACACACCCATTATCAAGAAATCACATTAGGATTCTCTTTTTAACCTGTTCCTTAAAACACTAGTGCTTAGGAAATCTATTGGAGGCAGAAGCAGTCAAGGGTAGCTTAGGGTTAGGGTTTGGGTTAGGGTACGGCTTAGGGTACGGGTTCGGGTACGGGTTCGGGTACGGGTTTGGGTATGGCGTAGGATATGGGTTAGGGTTAGGGTTAGGGTTAGTTTGAGGGTTAGGGCTCGGTTTAGGGTACGGGTTAGGATTAGGGTACGTGTTAGGTTTAGGGTAGGGGTTAGGGTTAGGGTACGCGTTAGGGTTAGGGTAGTTATTAAACCTATCCCACTCTCTAGATACCCCTTAGCACGTCAAGGAATATTATTTGGGTGTCCAGCCATGGAGAAGAGTTTAGACACTAGGAGAAGATAAGGAACACACCCATTATCAAGAAATCACATTAGGATTCTCTTTTTAACCTGTTCCTTAAAACACTAGTGCTTAGGAAATCTATTGGAGGCAGAAGCAGTCAAGGGTAGCTTAGGGTTAGGGTTAGGGTTAGGGTTAGGGTTAGGGTACGGCTTAGGGTACGGGTTCGGGTACGGGTTCGTGTACGGCGTAGGGTATGGGTTTGGGTTAGGGTTAGGATTAGTTTGAAGGTTAGGGCTCGGTTTAGGTTACGGGTTAGGATTAGGGTTCGTGTTAGGGTTAGGGTAGGGGTTAGGGTTAGGGTACGCGTTAGGGTTAGGGTAGTTATTAAACCTATCCCACTCTCTAGATACCCCTTAGCACGTCAAGGAATATTATTTGGGGGTCCAGCCATGGAGAAGAGTTTAGACACTAGGAGAAGATAAGGAACACACCCATTATCCTGAAATCACATTAGGATTCTCTTTTTAACCTGTTCCTTAATACACTAGTGCTTAGGAAATCTATTGGAGGCAGAAGCAGTCAAGGGTAGCTTAGGGTTAGGGTTACGGTGAGGGTTAGGGTTAGGGTATGGCTTAGGGTACGGGTTCGGGTACGGGTTCGGGTACGGCGTAGGGTATGGGTTAGGGTTAGGGTTAGGGTTAGTTTGAGGGTTAGGGCTCGGTTCAGGGTACGGGTTAGGATTAGGGTACGTGTTAGGGTTAGGGTAGGGGTTAGGGTTAGGGTACGCGTTAGGGTTAGGGTAGTTATTAAACCTATCCCACTCTCTAGATACCCCTTAGCACGTCAAGGAATATTATTTGGGGGTCCAGCCATGGAGAAGAGTTTAGACACTAGGAGAAGATAAGGAACACACCCATTATCAAGAAATCACATTAGGATTCTCTTTTTAACCTGTTCCTTAAAACACTAGTGCTTAGGAAATCTATTGGAGGCAGAAGCAGTCAAGGGTAGCTTAGGGTTAGGGTTAGGGTTAGGGTACGGCTTAGGGTACGGGTTCGGGTACGGGTTCGGGTACGGGTTCGGGTACGGCATAGGGTATGGGTTAGGGTTAGGGTTAGGGTTAGTTTGAGGGTTAGGGCTCGGTTTAGGTTACGGCTTAGGATTAGGGTACGTGTTAGGGTTAGGGTAGGGGTTAGGGTTATGGTACGCGTTAGGGTTAGGGTAGTTATTAAACATATCCCACTCTCTAGATACCCCTTAGCACGTCAAGGAATATTATTTGGGGGTCCAGCCATGGAGAAGAGTTTAGACACTAGGAGAAGATAAGGAACACACCCATTATCAATAAATCACATTAGGATTCTCTTTTTAACCTGTTCCTTAAAACACTAGTGCTTAGGAAATCTATTGGAGGCAGAAGCAGTCAAGGGTAGCTTAGGATTAGGGTTTGGGTTAGGGTACGGCTTAGGGTACGGGTTCGGGTACGGGTTCGGGTACGGGTTTGGGTATGGCGTAGGATATGGGTTAGGGTTAGGGTTAGGGTTAGTTTGAGGGTTAGGGCTCGGTTTAGGGTACGGGTTAGGATTAGGGTACGTGTTAGGTTTAGGGTAGGGGTTAGGGTTAGGGTACGCGTTAGGGTTAGGGTAGTTATTAAACCTATCCCACTCTCTAGATACCCCTTAGCACGTCAAGGAATATTATTTGGGTGTCCAGCCATGGAGAAGAGTTTAGACACTAGGAGAAGATAAGGAACACACCCATTATCAAGAAATCACATTAGGATTCTCTTTTTAACCTGTTCCTTAAAACACTAGTGCTTAGGAAATCTATTGGAGGCAGAAGCAGTCAAGGGTAGCTTAGGGTTAGGGTTAGGGTTAGGGTTAGGGTTAGGGTACGGCTTAGGGTACGGGTTCGGGTACGGGTTCGTGTACGGCGTAGGGTATGGGTTAGGGTTAGGCTTAGGGTTAGTTTGAAGGTTAGGGCTCGGTTTAGGGTACGGGTTAGGATTAGGGTTCGTGTTCGTGTTAGGGTAGGGGTTAGGGTTAGGGTACGCGTTAGGGTTAGGGTAGTTATTAAACCTATCCCACTCCCTAGATACCCCTTAGCACGTCAAGGAATATTATTTGGGGGTCCAGCCATGGAGAAGAGTTTAGACACTAGGAGAAGATAAGGAACACACCCATTATCAAGAAATCACATTAGGATTCTCTTTTTAACCTGTTCCTTAAAACACTAGTGCTTAGGAAATCTATTGGAGGAAGAAGCAGTCAAGGGTAGCTTAGGGTTAGGGTTAGGGTTAGGGCTAGGGTTAGGACACGGCTTAGGGTACGGGTTCGGGTACGGGTTCGTGTACGGCGTAGGGTATGGGTATGGGTTAGTGTTAGGGTTAATTTGAAGGTTAGGGCTCGGTTTAGGGTACGGGTTAGGATTAGGGTTCGTGTTAGGGTTAGGGTAGGGGTTAGAGTTAGGGTACGCGTTAGGGTTAGGGTAGTTATTAAACCTATCCCACTCTCTAGATTCCCCTTAGCACGTCAAGGAATATTATTTGGGGGTCCAGCCATGGAGAAGAGTTTAGACACTAGGAGAAGATAAGGAACACACCCATTATCCTGAAATCACATTAGGATTCTCTTTTAACCTGTTCCTTAAAACACTATTGCTTAGGAAATCTATTGGAGGAAGAAGCAGTCAAGGGTAGCTTAGGGTTAGGGTTACGGTGAGGGTTAGGGTTAGGGTATGGCTTAGGGTACGGGTTCGGGTACGGGTTCGGGTACGGCGTAGGGTATGGGTTAGGGTTAGGGTTAGGGTTAGTTTGAGGGTTAGGGCTCCGTTTAGGGTACGGGTTAGGATTAGGGTACGTGTTAGGGTTAGGTTAGGGGTTAGGGTTAGGGTACGCGTTAGGGTTAGGGTAGTTATTAAACCTATCCCACTCTCTAGATACCCCTTAGCACGTCAAGGAATATTATTTGGGGGTCCAGCCATGGAGAAGAATTTAGACACTAGGAGAAGATAAGGAACACACCCATTATCAAGAAATCACATTAGGATTCTCTTTTTAACCTGTTCCTAAAACACTAGTGCTTAGGAAATCTATTGGAGGCAGAAGCAGTCAAGGGTAGCTTAGGGTTAGGGTTAGGGTTAGGGTACGGCTTAGGGTACGGGTTCGGGTACGGCGTAGGGTATGGGTTTGGGTTAGGGTTAGGGTTAGTTTGAAGGTTAGGGCTCGGTTTAGGGTACGGGTTAGGATTAGGGTTCGTGTTAGGGTTAGGGTAGGGGTTAGGGTTAGGGTATGCGTTAGGGTTAGGGTAGTTATTAAACCTATCCCACTCTCTAGATACCCCTTAGCACGTCAAGGAATATTATTTGGAGGTCCCGCCATGGAGAAGAGTTTAGACACTAGGAGAAGATAAGGAACACACCCATTATCCTGAAATCACATTAGGATTCTCTTTTTAACCTGTTCCTTAATACACTAGTGCTTAGGAAATCTATTGGAGGCAGAAGCAGTCAAGGGTAGCTTAGGGTTAGGGTTACGGTTAGGGTTAGGGTTAGGGTATGGCTTAGGGTACGGGTTCGGGTACCGGTTCGGGTACGGCGTAGGGTATGGGTTAGGGTTAGGGTTAGGGTTAGTTTGAGGGTTAGGGCTCGGTTTAGGGTACGGGTTAGGATTAGGGTACGTGTTAGTGTTAAGGTAGGGGTTAGGGTTAGGGTACGCGTTAGGGTTAGGGTAGTTATTAAACCTATCCCACCCTCTAGATACCCCTTAGCACGTCAAGGAATATTATTTGGGGGTCCAGCCATGGAGAAGAGTTTAGACACTAGGAGAAGATAAGGAACACACCCATTATCAATAAATCACATTAGGATTCTCTTTTTAACCTGTTCCTTAAAACACTAGTGCTTAGGAAATCTATTGGAGGCAGAAGCAGTCAAGGGTAGCTTAGGGTTAGGGTTTGGGTTAGGGTACGGCTTAGGGTACGGGTTCGGGTACGGGTTCGGGTATGGGTTTGGGTATGGCGTAGGATATGGGTTAGGGTTAGGGTTAGGGTTAGTTTGAGGGTTAGGGCTCGGTTTAGGGTACGGGTTAGGATTAGGGTACGTGTTAGGGTTAGGGTAGGGGTTAGGGTTAGGGTACGCGTTAGGGTTAGGGTAGTTATTAAACCTATCCCACTCTCTAGATACCCCTTAGCACGTCAAGGAATATTATTTGGGTGTCCAGCCATGGAGAAGAGTTTAGACACTAGGAGAAGATAAGGAACACACCCATTATCAAGAAATCACATTAGGATTCTCTTTTTAAACTGTTCCTTAAAACACTAGTGCTTAGGAAATCTATTGGAGGCAGAAGCAGTCATGGGTAGCTTAGGGTTAGGGTTAGGGTTAGGGTTAGGGTTAGGGTACGGCTTAGGGTACGGGTTCGGGTACGGGTTCGTGTACGGCGTAGGGTATGGGTTAGGGTTAGGTTTAGGGTTAGTTTGAAGGTTAGGGCTCGGTTTAGGGTACGGGTTAGGATTAGGGTTCGTGTTAGGGTTAGGGTAGGGGTTAGGGTTAGGGTACGCATTAGGGTTAGGGTAGTTATTAAACCTATCCCACTCCCTAGATACCCCTTAGCACGTCAAGGAATATTATTTGGGGGTCCAGCCATGGAGAAGAGTTTAGACACTAGGAGAAGATAAGGAACACACCCATTATCAAGAAATCACATTAGGATTCTCTTTTTAACCTGTTCCTTAAAACACTAGTGCTTAGGAAACCTATTGGAGGCAGCAGCAGTCAAGGGTAGCTTAGGGTTAGGGTTAGGGTTAGGGCTAGGGTTAGGACACGGCTTAGGGTACGGGTTCGGGTACGGGTTCGGGTACGGTGTAGGGTATGGGTTTGGGTTAGTGTTAGGGTTAGTTTGAAGGTTAGGGCTCGGTTTAGGGTACGGGTTAGGATTAGGGTTCGTGTTAGGGTTAGGGTAGGGGTTAGTGTTAGGATACGCGTTAGGGTTAGGGTAGTTATTAAACCTATCCCACTCTCTAGATACCCCTTAGCACGTCAAGGAATATTATTTGGGGGTCCAGCCATGGAGAAGAGTTTAGACACTAGGAGAAGATAAAGAACACACCCATTATCCTGAAATCACATTAGGATTCTCTTTTTAACCTGTTCCTTAATACACTAGTGCTTAGGAAATCTATTGGAGGCAGAAGCAGTCAAGGGTAGCTTAGGGTTAGGGTTACGGTTAGGGTTAGGGTTAGGGTATGGCTTAGGGTACGGGTTCGGGTACGGGTTCTGGTACGGCGTAGGGTATGTGATAGGGTTAGGGTTAGGGTTAGTTTGAGGGTTAGGGCTCGGTTTAGGGTACGGGTTAGGATTAGGGTACGTGTTAGGGTTAGGGTAGGGGTTAGGGTTAGGGTACGCGTTAGGGTTAGGGTAGTTATTAAACCTATCCCACTCTCTAGATACCCCTTAGCACGTCAAGGAATATTATTTGGGGGTCCAGCAATGGAGAAGAGTTTAGACACTAGGAGAAGATAAGGAACACACCCATTATCAAGAAATCACATTAGGATTCTCTTTTTAACCTGTTCCTTAAAACACTAGTGCTTAAGAAATCTATTGGAGGCAGAAGCAGTCAAGGGTAGCTTAGGGTTAGGGTTAGGGTTAGGGTTAGGGAACGGGTTCTGGTACGGGTTCGTGTACGGCGTAGGGTATGGGTTAGGGTTAGGGTTAGGGTTAGTTTGAAGGTTAGGGCTTGGTTTAGGGTACGGGTTAGGATTAGGGTTCGTGTTAGGGTTAGGGCAGGGGTTAGGGTTAGGGTACGCGTTAGGGTTAGGGTAGTTATTAAACCTATCCCACTCTCTAGATACCCCTTAGCACGTCAAGGTATATTATTTGGGGGTCCAGCCATGGAGAAGAGTTTAGACACTAGGAGAAGATAAGGAACACACCCATTATCAAGGAATCACATTAGGATTCTCTTTTTAACCTGTTCCTTAAAACACTAGTGCTTAGGAAATCTATTGGAGGCAGAAGCAGTCAAGGGTAGCTTAGGGTTAGGGTTAGGGTTAGGGCTAGGGTTAGGACACGGCTTAGGGTACGGGTTCGGGTACGGGTTCGTGTACGGCGTAGGGTATGGGTTTCGGTTAGGGTTAGGGTTAGTTTGAAGGTTAGGGCTCGGTTTAGGGTACGGGTTAGGATTAGGGTTCGTGTTAGGGTTAGGGTAGGGGTTAGGGTTAGGGTACGCGTTAGGGTTAGGGTAGTTATTAAACCTATCCCACTCTCTAGATACCCCTTAGCACGTCAAGGAATATTATTTGGGGGTCCAGCCATGGAGAAGGGTTTAGACACTAGGAGAAGATAAGGAACACACCCATTATCCTGAAATCACATTAGGATTCTCTTTTTAACCTGTTCCTTAATACACTAGTGCTTAGGAAATCTATTGGAGGCAGAAGCAGTCAAGGGTAGCTTAGGGTTAGGGTTACGGTTAGGGTTAGGGTTAGGGTATGGCTTCGGGTACGGGTTCGGGTACGGGTTCGGGTACGGCGTAGGGTATGGGTTAGGGTTAGGGTTAGGGTTAGTTTGAGGGTTAGGGCTCGGTTTAGGGTACGGGTTAGGATTAGGGTACGTGTTAGGGTTAGGGTAGGGGTTAGGGTTAGGGTACGCATTAGGGTTAGGGTAGTTATTAAACCTATCCCACTCCCTAGATACCCCTTAGCACGTCAAGGAATATTATTTGGGTGTCCAGCCATGGAGAAGAGTTTAGACAGTTGGAGAAGATAAGGAACACACCCATTATCAAGAAATCACATTAGGATTCTCTTTTTAACCTGTTCCTTAAAACACTAGTGCTTAGGAAATCTATTGGAGGCAAAGCAGTCAAGGGTAGCTTAGGGTTAGGGTTAGGGTTAGGGTTAGGGTTAGGGTATGGCTTAGGGTACGGGTTCGGGTACGGGTTCGTGTACAGCGTAGAGTATGGGTTTGGGTTAGGGTTAGGGTTAGTTTGAAGGTTAGGGCTCGGTTTAGGTTACGGGTTAGGATTAGGGTTCGTGTTAGGGTTAGGGTAGGTGTTAGGTTTAGGGTACGCTTTAGGGTTAGGGTAGTTATTAAACCTATCCCACTCTCTAGATACCCCTTAGCACGTCAAGGAATATTATTTGGGGGTCCAGCCATGGAGAAGAGTTTAGACACTAGGAGAAGATAAGGAACACACCCATTATCAAGAAATCACATTAGGATTCTCTTTTTAACCTGTTCCTTAAAACACTAGTGCTTAGGAAATCTATTGGAGGCAGAAGCAGTCAAGGGTAGCTTAGGGTTAGGGTTACGGTTAGGGTTAGGGTTAGGGTATGGCTTAGGGTACGGGTTCGGGTACCGGTTCGGGTACGGCGTAGGGTATGGGTTAGGGTTAGGGTTAGGGTTAGTTTGAGGGTTAGGTCTCGGTTTAGGGTACGGGTTAGGATTAGGGTACGTGTTAGGGTTAGGGTAGGGGTTAGGGTTAGGGTAGGCGTTAGGGTTAGGGTAGTTATTAAACCTATCCCACTCTCTAGATACCCCTTAGCACGTCAAGGAATATTATTTGGGGGTCCAGCCATGGAGAAGAGTTTAGACACTAGGAGAAGATAAGGAACACACCCATTATCAAGAAATCACATTAGGATTCTCTTTTTAACCTGTTCCTTAAAACACTAGTGCTCAGGAAATCTATTGGAGGCAGAAGCAGTCAAGGGTAGCTTAGGGTTAGGGTTAGGGTTAGGGTACGGCTTAGGGTACGGGTTCGGGTACGGGTTCGGGTACGGTTTCGGGTACGGCGTAGGGTATGTGTTAGGTTTAGGGTTAGGGTTAGTTTGAGGGTTAGGGCTCCGTTAATGTTACGGGTTAGGATTAGGGTACGTGTTAGGGTTAGGGTAGGGGTTAGGGTTAGGGTACGCGTTAGGGTTAGGGTAGTTATTAAACATATCCCACTCTCTAGATACCCCTTAGCACGTCAAGGAATATTATTTGGGGGTCCAGCCATGGAGAAGATTTTAGACACTAGGAGAAGATAAGGAAGACACCCATTATCAATAAATCACATTAGGATTCTCTTTTTAACCTCTTCCTTAAAACACTAGTGCTTAGGAAATCTATTGGAGGCAGAAGCAGTCAAGGGTAGCTTAGGGTTAGGGTTTGGGTTAGGGTACGGCTTAGGGTACGGGTTCGGGTACGGGTTCGGGTACGGGTTTGTGTATGGCGTAGGATATGGGTTAGGGTTAGGGTTAGGGTTAGTTTGAGGGTTAGGGCTCGGTTTAGGGTACGGGTTAGGATTAGGGTACGTGTTAGGGTTAGGGTAGGGGTTAGGGTTAGGGTACGCGTTAGGGTTAGGGTAGTTATTAAACCTATCCCACTCTCTAGATACCCCTTAGCACGTCAAGGAATATTATTTGGGGGTCCAGCAATGGAGAAGAGTTTAGACACTAGGAGAAGATAAGGAACACACCCATTATCAAGAAATCACATTAGGATTCTCTTTTTAACCTGTTCCTTAAAACACTAATGCTTAGGAAATCTATTGGAGGCAGAAGCAGTCAAGGGTAGCTTAGGGTTAGGGTTAGGGTACGGCTTAGGGTACGGGTTCGGGTACGGGTTCGGGTACGGGTTCGGGTACGGCGTAGGGTATGGGTTAAGTTTAGGGTTAGGGTTAGTTTGAGGGTTAGGGCTCGGTTTAGGTTACGGGTTAGGATTAGGGTACGTGTTAGGGTTAGGGTAGGGGTTAGGGTTAGGGTGCGCGTTAGGGTTAGGGTAGTTATTAAACCTATCCCACTCCCTAGATACCCCTTAGCACGTCAAGGAATATTATTTGGGGGTCCAGCCATGGAGAAGAGTTTAGACACTAGGAGAAGATAAGGAACACACCCATTATCAAGAAATCACATTAGGATTCTCTTTTTAACCTGTTCCTTAAAACACTAGTGCTTAGGAAATCTATTGGAGGAAGAAGCAGTCAAGGGTAGCTTAGGGTTAGGGTTAGGGTTAGGGCTAGGGTTAGGACACGGCTTAGGGTACGGGTTCGGGTACGGGTTCGTGTACGGCGTAGGGTATGGGTATGGGTTAGTGTTAGGGTTAATTTGAAGGTTAGGGCTCGGTTTAGGGTACGGGTTAGGATTAGGGTTCGTGTTAGGGTTAGGGTAGGGGTTAGAGTTAGGGTACGCGTTAGGGTTAGGGTAGTTATTAAACCTATCCCACTCTCTAGATTCCCCTTAGCACGTCAAGGAATATTATTTGGGGGTCCAGCCATGGAGAAGAGTTTAGACACTAGGAGAAGATAAGGAACACACCCATTATCCTGAAATCACATTAGGATTCTCTTTTAACCTGTTCCTTAAAACACTATTGCTTAGGAAATCTATTGGAGGAAGAAGCAGTCAAGGGTAGCTTAGGGTTAGGGTTACGGTGAGGGTTAGGGTTAGGGTATGGCTTAGGGTACGGGTTCGGGTACGGGTTCGGGTACGGCGTAGGGTATGGGTTAGGGTTAGGGTTAGGGTTAGTTTGAGGGTTAGGGCTCCGTTTAGGGTACGGGTTAGGATTAGGGTACGTGTTAGGGTTAGGTTAGGGGTTAGGGTTAGGGTACGCGTTAGGGTTAGGGTAGTTATTAAACCTATCCCACTCTCTAGATACCCCTTAGCACGTCAAGGAATATTATTTGGGGGTCCAGCCATGGAGAAGAATTTAGACACTAGGAGAAGATAAGGAACACACCCATTATCAAGAAATCACATTAGGATTCTCTTTTTAACCTGTTCCTAAAACACTAGTGCTTAGGAAATCTATTGGAGGCAGAAGCAGTCAAGGGTAGCTTAGGGTTAGGGTTAGGGTTAGGGTACGGCTTAGGGTACGGGTTCGGGTACGGCGTAGGGTATGGGTTTGGGTTAGGGTTAGGGTTAGTTTGAAGGTTAGGGCTCGGTTTAGGGTACGGGTTAGGATTAGGGTTCGTGTTAGGGTTAGGGTAGGGGTTAGGGTTAGGGTATGCGTTAGGGTTAGGGTAGTTATTAAACCTATCCCACTCTCTAGATACCCCTTAGCACGTCAAGGAATATTATTTGGAGGTCCCGCCATGGAGAAGAGTTTAGACACTAGGAGAAGATAAGGAACACACCCATTATCCTGAAATCACATTAGGATTCTCTTTTTAACCTGTTCCTTAATACACTAGTGCTTAGGAAATCTATTGGAGGCAGAAGCAGTCAAGGGTAGCTTAGGGTTAGGGTTACGGTTAGGGTTAGGGTTAGGGTATGGCTTAGGGTACGGGTTCGGGTACCGGTTCGGGTACGGCGTAGGGTATGGGTTAGGGTTAGGGTTAGGGTTAGTTTGAGGGTTAGGGCTCGGTTTAGGGTACGGGTTAGGATTAGGGTACGTGTTAGTGTTAAGGTAGGGGTTAGGGTTAGGGTACGCGTTAGGGTTAGGGTAGTTATTAAACCTATCCCACCCTCTAGATACCCCTTAGCACGTCAAGGAATATTATTTGGGGGTCCAGCCATGGAGAAGAGTTTAGACACTAGGAGAAGATAAGGAACACACCCATTATCAATAAATCACATTAGGATTCTCTTTTTAACCTGTTCCTTAAAACACTAGTGCTTAGGAAATCTATTGGAGGCAGAAGCAGTCAAGGGTAGCTTAGGGTTAGGGTTTGGGTTAGGGTACGGCTTAGGGTACGGGTTCGGGTACGGGTTCGGGTATGGGTTTGGGTATGGCGTAGGATATGGGTTAGGGTTAGGGTTAGGGTTAGTTTGAGGGTTAGGGCTCGGTTTAGGGTACGGGTTAGGATTAGGGTACGTGTTAGGGTTAGGGTAGGGGTTAGGGTTAGGGTACGCGTTAGGGTTAGGGTAGTTATTAAACCTATCCCACTCTCTAGATACCCCTTAGCACGTCAAGGAATATTATTTGGGTGTCCAGCCATGGAGAAGAGTTTAGACACTAGGAGAAGATAAGGAACACACCCATTATCAAGAAATCACATTAGGATTCTCTTTTTAAACTGTTCCTTAAAACACTAGTGCTTAGGAAATCTATTGGAGGCAGAAGCAGTCATGGGTAGCTTAGGGTTAGGGTTAGGGTTAGGGTTAGGGTTAGGGTACGGCTTAGGGTACGGGTTCGGGTACGGGTTCGTGTACGGCGTAGGGTATGGGTTAGGGTTAGGTTTAGGGTTAGTTTGAAGGTTAGGGCTCGGTTTAGGGTACGGGTTAGGATTAGGGTTCGTGTTAGGGTTAGGGTAGGGGTTAGGGTTAGGGTACGCATTAGGGTTAGGGTAGTTATTAAACCTATCCCACTCCCTAGATACCCCTTAGCACGTCAAGGAATATTATTTGGGGGTCCAGCCATGGAGAAGAGTTTAGACACTAGGAGAAGATAAGGAACACACCCATTATCAAGAAATCACATTAGGATTCTCTTTTTAACCTGTTCCTTAAAACACTAGTGCTTAGGAAACCTATTGGAGGCAGCAGCAGTCAAGGGTAGCTTAGGGTTAGGGTTAGGGTTAGGGCTAGGGTTAGGACACGGCTTAGGGTACGGGTTCGGGTACGGGTTCGGGTACGGTGTAGGGTATGGGTTTGGGTTAGTGTTAGGGTTAGTTTGAAGGTTAGGGCTCGGTTTAGGGTACGGGTTAGGATTAGGGTTCGTGTTAGGGTTAGGGTAGGGGTTAGTGTTAGGATACGCGTTAGGGTTAGGGTAGTTATTAAACCTATCCCACTCTCTAGATACCCCTTAGCACGTCAAGGAATATTATTTGGGGGTCCAGCCATGGAGAAGAGTTTAGACACTAGGAGAAGATAAAGAACACACCCATTATCCTGAAATCACATTAGGATTCTCTTTTTAACCTGTTCCTTAATACACTAGTGCTTAGGAAATCTATTGGAGGCAGAAGCAGTCAAGGGTAGCTTAGGGTTAGGGTTACGGTTAGGGTTAGGGTTAGGGTATGGCTTAGGGTACGGGTTCGGGTACGGGTTCGGGTACGGCGTAGGGTATGTGATAGGGTTAGGGTTAGGGTTAGTTTGAGGGTTAGGGCTCGGTTTAGGGTACGGGTTAGGATTAGGGTACGTGTTAGGGTTAGGGTAGGGGTTAGGGTTAGGGTACGCGTTAGGGTTAGGGTAGTTATTAAACCTATCCCACTCTCTAGATACCCCTTAGCACGTCAAGGAATATTATTTGGGGGTCCAGCAATGGAGAAGAGTTTAGACACTAGGAGAAGATAAGGAACACACCCATTATCAAGAAATCACATTAGGATTCTCTTTTTAACCTGTTCCTTAAAACACTAGTGCTTAAGAAATCTATTGGAGGCAGAAGCAGTCAAGGGTAGCTTAGGGTTAGGGTTAGGGTTAGGGTTAGGGAACGGGTTCTGGTACGGGTTCGTGTACGGCGTAGGGTATGGGTTAGGGTTAGGGTTAGGGTTAGTTTGAAGGTTAGGGCTTGGTTTAGGGTACGGGTTAGGATTAGGGTTCGTGTTAGGGTTAGGGCAGGGGTTAGGGTTAGGGTACGCGTTAGGGTTAGGGTAGTTATTAAACCTATCCCACTCTCTAGATACCCCTTAGCACGTCAAGGTATATTATTTGGGGGTCCAGCCATGGAGAAGAGTTTAGACACTAGGAGAAGATAAGGAACACACCCATTATCAAGGAATCACATTAGGATTCTCTTTTTAACCTGTTCCTTAAAACACTAGTGCTTAGGAAATCTATTGGAGGCAGAAGCAGTCAAGGGTAGCTTAGGGTTAGGGTTAGGGTTAGGGCTAGGGTTAGGACACGGCTTAGGGTACGGGTTCGGGTACGGGTTCGTGTACGGCGTAGGGTATGGGTTTCGGTTAGGGTTAGGGTTAGTTTGAAGGTTAGGGCTCGGTTTAGGGTACGGGTTAGGATTAGGGTTCGTGTTAGGGTTAGGGTAGGGGTTAGGGTTAGGGTACGCGTTAGGGTTAGGGTAGTTATTAAACCTATCCCACTCTCTAGATACCCCTTAGCACGTCAAGGAATATTATTTGGGGGTCCAGCCATGGAGAAGGGTTTAGACACTAGGAGAAGATAAGGAACACACCCATTATCCTGAAATCACATTAGGATTCTCTTTTTAACCTGTTCCTTAATACACTAGTGCTTAGGAAATCTATTGGAGGCAGAAGCAGTCAAGGGTAGCTTAGGGTTAGGGTTACGGTTAGGGTTAGGGTTAGGGTATGGCTTCGGGTACGGGTTCGGGTACGGGTTCGGGTACGGCGTAGGGTATGGGTTAGGGTTAGGGTTAGGGTTAGTTTGAGGGTTAGGGCTCGGTTTAGGGTACGGGTTAGGATTAGGGTACGTGTTAGGGTTAGGGTAGGGGTTAGGGTTAGGGTACGCATTAGGGTTAGGGTAGTTATTAAACCTATCCCACTCCCTAGATACCCCTTAGCACGTCAAGGAATATTATTTGGGTGTCCAGCCATGGAGAAGAGTTTAGACAGTTGGAGAAGATAAGGAACACACCCATTATCAAGAAATCACATTAGGATTCTCTTTTTAACCTGTTCCTTAAAACACTAGTGCTTAGGAAATCTATTGGAGGCAAAGCAGTCAAGGGTAGCTTAGGGTTAGGGTTAGGGTTAGGGTTAGGGTTAGGGTATGGCTTAGGGTACGGGTTCGGGTACGGGTTCGTGTACAGCGTAGAGTATGGGTTTGGGTTAGGGTTAGGGTTAGTTTGAAGGTTAGGGCTCGGTTTAGGTTACGGGTTAGGATTAGGGTTCGTGTTAGGGTTAGGGTAGGTGTTAGGTTTAGGGTACGCTTTAGGGTTAGGGTAGTTATTAAACCTATCCCACTCTCTAGATACCCCTTAGCACGTCAAGGAATATTATTTGGGGGTCCAGCCATGGAGAAGAGTTTAGACACTAGGAGAAGATAAGGAACACACCCATTATCAAGAAATCACATTAGGATTCTCTTTTTAACCTGTTCCTTAAAACACTAGTGCTTAGGAAATCTATTGGAGGCAGAAGCAGTCAAGGGTAGCTTAGGGTTAGGGTTACGGTTAGGGTTAGGGTTAGGGTATGGCTTAGGGTACGGGTTCGGGTACCGGTTCGGGTACGGCGTAGGGTATGGGTTAGGGTTAGGGTTAGGGTTAGTTTGAGGGTTAGGTCTCGGTTTAGGGTACGGGTTAGGATTAGGGTACGTGTTAGGGTTAGGGTAGGGGTTAGGGTTAGGGTAGGCGTTAGGGTTAGGGTAGTTATTAAACCTATCCCACTCTCTAGATACCCCTTAGCACGTCAAGGAATATTATTTGGGGGTCCAGCCATGGAGAAGAGTTTAGACACTAGGAGAAGATAAGGAACACACCCATTATCAAGAAATCACATTAGGATTCTCTTTTTAACCTGTTCCTTAAAACACTAGTGCTCAGGAAATCTATTGGAGGCAGAAGCAGTCAAGGGTAGCTTAGGGTTAGGGTTAGGGTTAGGGTACGGCTTAGGGTACGGGTTCGGGTACGGGTTCGGGTACGGTTTCGGGTACGGCGTAGGGTATGTGTTAGGTTTAGGGTTAGGGTTAGTTTGAGGGTTAGGGCTCCGTTAATGTTACGGGTTAGGATTAGGGTACGTGTTAGGGTTAGGGTAGGGGTTAGGGTTAGGGTACGCGTTAGGGTTAGGGTAGTTATTAAACATATCCCACTCTCTAGATACCCCTTAGCACGTCAAGGAATATTATTTGGGGGTCCAGCCATGGAGAAGATTTTAGACACTAGGAGAAGATAAGGAAGACACCCATTATCAATAAATCACATTAGGATTCTCTTTTTAACCTCTTCCTTAAAACACTAGTGCTTAGGAAATCTATTGGAGGCAGAAGCAGTCAAGGGTAGCTTAGGGTTAGGGTTTGGGTTAGGGTACGGCTTAGGGTACGGGTTCGGGTACGGGTTCGGGTACGGGTTTGTGTATGGCGTAGGATATGGGTTAGGGTTAGGGTTAGGGTTAGTTTGAGGGTTAGGGCTCGGTTTAGGGTACGGGTTAGGATTAGGGTACGTGTTAGGGTTAGGGTAGGGGTTAGGGTTAGGGTACGCGTTAGGGTTAGGGTAGTTATTAAACCTATCCCACTCTCTAGATACCCCTTAGCACGTCAAGGAATATTATTTGGGGGTCCAGCAATGGAGAAGAGTTTAGACACTAGGAGAAGATAAGGAACACACCCATTATCAAGAAATCACATTAGGATTCTCTTTTTAACCTGTTCCTTAAAACACTAATGCTTAGGAAATCTATTGGAGGCAGAAGCAGTCAAGGGTAGCTTAGGGTTAGGGTTAGGGTACGGCTTAGGGTACGGGTTCGGGTACGGGTTCGGGTACGGGTTCGGGTACGGCGTAGGGTATGGGTTAAGTTTAGGGTTAGGGTTAGTTTGAGGGTTAGGGCTCGGTTTAGGTTACGGGTTAGGATTAGGGTACGTGTTAGGGTTAGGGTAGGGGTTAGGGTTAGGGTGCGCGTTAGGGTTAGGGTAGTTATTAAACATATCCCACTCTCTAGATACCCCTTAGCACGTCAAGGAATATTATTTGGGGGTCCAGCCAAGGAGAAGAGTTTAGACACTAGGAGAAGATAAGGAACACACCCATTATCAATAAATCACATTAGGATTCTCTTTTTAACCTGTTCCTTAAAACACTAGTGCTTAGGAAATCTATTGGAGGCAGAAGCAGTCAAGGGTAGCTTAGGGTTAGGGTTTGGTTTAGGGTACGGCTTAGGGTACGGGTTCGGGTACGGGTTCGGGTACGGGTTTGGGTATGGCGTAGGATATGGGTTAGGGTTAGGGTTAGGGTTAGTTTGAGGGTTAGGGCTCGGTTTAGGGTACGGGTTAGGATTAGGGTACGTGTTAGGGTTAGGGTAGGGGTTAGGGTTAGGGTACGCGTTAGGGTTAGGGTAGTTATTAAACCTATCCCACTCCCTAGATACCCCTTAGCACGTCAAGGAATATTATTTGGGGGTCCAGCCATGGAGAAGAGTTTAGACACTAGGAGAAGATAAGGAACACACCCATTATCAAGAAATCACATTAGGATTCTCTTTTTAACCTGTTCCTTAAAACACTAGTGCTTAGGAAATCTATTGGAGGCAGAAGCAGTCAAGGGTAGCTTAGGGTTAGGGTTAGGGTTAGGGCTAGGGTTAGGACACGGCTTAGGGTACGGGTTCGGGTACGGGTTCGTGTACGGCGTAGGGTATGGGTTTGGGTTAGGGTTAGGATTAGTTTGAAGGTTAGGGCTCGGTTTAGGGTACGGGTTAGGATTAGGGTTCGTGTTAGGGTTAGGGTAGGGGTTAGGGTTAGGGTACGCGTTAGCGTTAGGGTAGTTATTAAACCTATCCCACTCTCTAGATACCCCTTAGCACGTCAAGGAATATTATTTGGGGGTCCAGCCATGGAGAAGAGTTTAGACACTAGGAGAAGAAAAGGAACACACCCATTATCAAGAAATCACATTAGGATTCTCTTTTTAACCTGTTCCTTAAAACACTAGTGCTTAGGAAATCTATTGGAGGCAGAAGCAGTCAAGGGTAGCTTAGGGTTAGGGTTACGGTGAGGGTTAGGGTTAGGGTATGGCTTAGGGTACGGGTTCGGGTACGGGTTCGGGTACGGCGTAGGGTATGGGTTAGGGTTAGGGTTAGGGTTAGTTTGAGGGTTAGGGCTCCGTTTAGGTTACGGGTTAGGATTAGGGTACGTGTTAGGGTTAGGGTAGGGGTTAGGGTTAGGGTACGCGTTAGGGTTAGGGTAGTTATTAAACCTATCCCACTCTCTAGATACCCCTTAGCACGTCAAGGAATATTATTTGGGGGTCCAGCCATGGAGAAGAGTTTAGACACTAGGAGAAGATAAGGAACACACCCATTATCAAGAAATCACATTAGGATTCTCTTTTTAACCTGTTCCTTAAAACACTAGTGCTTAGGAAATCTATTGGAGGCAGAAGCAGTCAAGGGTAGCTTAGGGTTAGGGTTAGGGTTAGGGTACGGCTTAGGGTACGGGTTCGGGTACGGGTTCGGGTACGGGTTCGGGTACGGCGCAGGGTATGGGTTAGGTTTAGGGTTAGGGTTAGTTTGAGGGTTAGGGCTCGGTTTAGGTTACGGGTTAGGATTAGTGTACGTGTCAGGGTTAGTGTAGGGGTTAGGGTTAGGGTACGCGTTAGGGTTAGGGTAGTTATTAAACCTATCCCACTCTCTAGATACCCCTTAGCACGTCAAGGAATATTATTTGGGGGTCCAGCCATGGAGAAGAGTTTAGACACTAGGAGAAGATAAGGAACACACCCATTATCAAGAAATCACATTAGGATTCTCTTTTTAACCTGTTCCTTAAAACACTAGTGCATAGGAAATCTATTGGAGGCAGAAGCAGTCAAGGGTAGCTTAGGGTTAGGGTTAGGGTTAGGGCTAGGGTTAGGACACGGCTTAGGGTACGGGTTCGGGTACGGGTTCGTGTACGGCGTAGGGTATGGGTTTGGGTTAGGGTTAGGGTTAGTTTGAAGGTTAGGGCTCGGTTTAGGGTACGGGTTAGGATTAGGGTTCGTGTTAGGGTTAGGGTAGGGGTTAGGGTTAGGGTACGCGTTAGGGTTAGGGTAGTTATTAAACCTATCCCACTCTGTAGATACCCCTTAGCACGTCAAGGAATATTATTTGGGGGTCCAGCCATGGAGAAGAGTTTAGACACTAGGAGAAGATAAGGAACACACCCATTATCAAGAAATCACATTAGGATTCTCTTTTTAACCTGTTCCTTAAAACACTAGTGCTTAGGAAATCTATTGGAGGCAGAAGCAGTCAAGGGTAGCTTAGGGTTAGGGTTTGGGTTAGGGTACGGCTTAGGGTACGGGTTCGGGTACGGGTTCGGGTACGGGTTTGTGTATGGCGTAGGATATGGGTTAGGGTTAGGGTTAGTTTGAGGGTTAGGGCTCGGTTTAGGGTACGGGTTAGGATTAGGGTACGTGTTAGGGTTAGGGTAGGGGTTAGGGTTAGGGTACGCGTTAGGGTTAGGGTAGTTATTAAACCTATCCCACTCTCTAGATACCCCTTAGCACGTCAAGGAATATTATTTGGGTGTCCAGCCATGGAGAAGAGTTTAGACACTAGGAGAAGATAAGGAACACACCCATTATCAAGAAATCACATTAGGATTCTCTTTTTAACCTGTTCCTTAAAACACTAGTGCTTACGAAATCTATTGGAGGCAGAAGCAGTCAAGGGTAGCTTAGGGTTAGGGTTAGGGTTAGGGCTAGGGTTAGGACACGGCTTAGGGTACGGGTTCGGGTACGGGTTCGTGTACGGCGTAGGGTATGGGTATGGGTTAGTGTTAGGGTTAATTTGAAGGTTAGGGCTCGGTTTAGGGTACGGGTTAGGTTTAGGGTTCGTGTTAGGGTTAGGGTAGGTGTTAGGGTTAGGGTACGCGTTAGGGTTAGGGTAGTTATTAAACCTATCCCACTCTCTAGATTCCCCTTAGCACGTCAAGGAATATTATTTGGGGGTCCAGCCATGGAGAAGAGTTTAGACACTAGGAGAAGATAAGGAACACACCCATTATCCTGAAATCACATTAGGATTCTCTTTTAACCTGTTCCTTAAAACACTATTGCTTAGGAAATCTATTGGAGGCAGAAGCAGTCAAGGGTAGCCTAGGGTTAGGGTTACGGTGAGGGTTAGGGTTAGGGTATGGCTTAGGGTACGGGTTCGGGTACGGGTTCGGGTACGGCGTAGGGTATGGGTTAGGGTTAGGGTTAGGGTTAGTTTGAGGGTTAGGGCTCCGTTTAGGGTACGGGTTAGGATTAGGGTACGTGTTAGGGTTAGGGTAGGGGTTAGGGTTAGGGTACGCGTTAGGGTTAGGGTAGTTATTAAACCTATCCCACTCTCTAGATACCCCTTAGCACGTCAAGGAATATTATTTGGGGGTCCAGCCATGGAGAAGAGTTTAGACACTAGGAGAAGATAAGGAACACACCCATTATCAAGAAATCACATTAGGATTCTCTTTTTAACCTGTTCCTAAAACACTAGTGCTTAGGAAATCTATTGGAGGCAGAAGCAGTCAAGGGTAGCTTAGGGTTAGGGTTAGGGTTAGGGTACGGCTTAGGGTACGGGTTCGGGTACGGGTTCGGTTACGGCGTAGGGTATGGGTTTGGGTTAGGGTTAGGGTTAGTTTGAAGGTTAGGGCTCGGTTTAGGGTACGGGTTAGGATTAGTGTTCGTGTTAGGGTTAGGGTAGGGGTTAGGGTTAGGGTACGCGTTAGGGTTAGGGTAGTTATTAAACCTATCCCACTCTCTAGATACCCCTTAGCACGTCAAGGAATATTATTTGGAGGTCCAGCCATGGAGAAGAGTTTAGACACTAGGAGAAGATAAGGAACACACCCATTATCCTGAAATCACATTAGGATTCTCTTTTTAACCTGTTCCTTAATACACTAGTGCTTAGGAAATCTATTGGAGGCAGAAGCAGTCAAGGGTAGCTTAGGGTTAGGGTTACGGTTAGGGTTAGGGTTAGGGTATGGCTTAGGGTACGGGTTCGGGTACCGGTTCGGGTACGGCGTAGGGTATGGGTTAGGGTTAGGGTTAGGGTTAGTTTGAGGGTTAGGGCTCGGTTTAGGGTACGGGTTAGGATTAGGGTACGTGTTAGTGTTAAGGTAGGGGTTAGGGTTAGGGTACGCGTTAGGGTTAGGGTAGTTATTAAACCTATCCCACTCTCTAGATACCCCTTAGCACGTCAAGGAATATTATTTGGGGTTCCAGCCATGGAGAAGAGTTTAGACACTAGGAGAAGATAAGGAACACACCCATTATCAATAAATCACATTAGGATTCTCTTTTTAACCTGTTCCTTAAAACACTAGTGCTTAGGAAATCTATTGGAGGCAGAAGCAGTCAAGGGTAGCTTAGGGTTAGGGTTTGGGTTAGGGTACGGCTTAGGGTACGGGTTCGGGTACGGGTTCGGGTACGGGTTTGGGTATGGCGTAGGATATGGGTTAGGGTTAGGGTTAGGGTTAGTTTGAGGGTTAGGGCTCGGTTTAGGGTACG
Source organism: Eschrichtius robustus (assembly GCF_028021215.1). Lineage (NCBI taxonomy): Eukaryota > Metazoa > Chordata > Mammalia > Artiodactyla > Eschrichtiidae > Eschrichtius > Eschrichtius robustus. The sequence continues at coordinate 50,114 of NW_027175376.1, forward strand.
GGTTAGGATTAGGGTACGTGTTAGGGTTAGGGTAGGGGTTAGGGTTAGGGTACGCGTTAGGGTTAGGGTAGTTATTAAACCTATCCCACTCTCTAGATACCCCTTAGCACGTCAAGGAATATTATTTGGGTGTCCAGCCATGGAGAAGAGTTTAGACACTAGGAGAAGATAAGGAACACACCCATTATCAAGAAATCACATTAGGATTCTCTTTTTAACCTGTTCCTTAAAACACTAGTGCTTAGGAAATCTATTGGAGGCAGAAGCAGTCATGGGTAGCTTAGGGTTAGGGTTAGTGTTAGGGTTACGGTTAGGGTACGGCTTAGGGTACGGGTTCGGGTACGGGTTCGTGTACGGCCTAGGGTATGGGTTAGGGTTAGGGTTAGGGTTAGTTTGAAGGTTAGGGCTCGGTTTAGGGTACGGGTTAGGATTAGGGTTCGTGTTAGGGTTAGGGTAGGGGTTAGGGTTAGGGTACGCGTTAGGGTTAGGGTAGTTATTAAACCTATCCCACTCCCTAGATACCCCTTAGCACGTCAAGGAATATTATTTGGGGGTCCAGCCATGGAGAAGAGTTTAGACACTAGGAGAAGATAAGGAACACACCCATTATCAAGAAATCACATTAGGATTCTCTTTTTAACCTGTTCCTTAAAACACTAGTGCTTAGGAAATCTATTGGAGGCAGAAGCAGTCAAGGGTAGCTTAGGGTTAGGGTTAGGGTTAGGGCTAGGGTTAGGACACGGCTTAGGGTACGGGTTCGGGTACGGGTTCGGGTACGGCGTAGGGTATGGGTTTGGGTTAGTGTTAGGGTTAGTTTGAAGGTTAGGGCTCGGTTTAGGGTACGGGTTAGGATTAGGGTTCGTGTTAGGGTTAGGTTAGGGGTTAGTGTTAGGATACGCGTTAGGGTTAGGGTAGTTATTAAACCTATCCCACTCTCTAGATACCCCTTAGCACGTCAAGGAATATTATTTGGGGGTCCAGCCATGGAGAAGAGTTTAGACACTAGGAGAAGATAAGGAACACACCCATTATCAAGAAATCACATTAGGATTCTCTTTTTAACCTGTTCCTTAAAACACTAGTGCTTAGGAAATCTATTGGAGGCAGAAGCAGTCAAGGGTAGCTTAGGGTTAGGGTTAGGGTTAGGGCTAGGGTTAGGACACGGCTTAGGGTACGGGTTCGGGTACGGGTTCGTGTACGGCGTAGGGTATGGTTTTGGGTTAGTGTTAGGGTTAGTTTGAAGGTTAGGGCTCGGTTTAGGGTACGGGTTAGGATTAGGGTTCGTGTTAGGGTTAGGGTAGGGGTTAGGGTTAGGGTACGCGTTAGCGTTAGGGTAGTTATTAAACCTATCCCACTCTCTAGATACCCCTTAGCACGTCAAGGAATATTATTTGGGGGTCCAGCCATGGAGAAGAGTTTAGACACTAGGAGAAGATAAGGAACACACCCATTATCAAGAAATCACATTAGGATTCTCTTTTTAACCTGTTCCTTAAAACACTAGTGCTTAGGAAATCTATTGGAGGCAGAAGCAGTCAAGGGTAGCTTAGGGTTAGGGTTACGGTGAGGGTTAGGGTTAGGGTATGGCTTAGGGTACGGGTTCGGGTACGGGTTCGGGTACGGCGTAGGGTATGGGTTAGGGTTAGGGTTAGGGTTAGTTTGAGGGTTAGGGCTCCGTTTAGGTTACGGGTTAGGATTAGGGTACGTGTTAGGGTTAGGGTAGGGGTTAGGGTTAGGGTACGCGTTAGGGTTAGGGTAGTTATTAAACCTATCCCACTCTCTAGATACCCCTTAGCACGTCAAGGAATATTATTTGGGGGTCCAGCCATGGAGAAGAGTTTAGACACTAGGAGAAGATAAGGAACACACCCATTATCAAGAAATCACATTAGGATTCTCTTTTTAACCTGTTCCTTAAAACACTAGTGCTTAGGAAATCTATTGGAGGCAGAAGCAGTCAAGGGTAGCTTAGGGTTAGGGTTAGAGTTAGGGTACGGCTTAGGGTACGGGTTCGGGTACGGGTTCGGGTACGGGTTCGGGTACGGCGCAGGGTATGGGTTAGGTTTAGGGTTAGGGTTAGTTTGAGGGTTAGGGCTCGGTTTAGGTTACGGGTTAGGATTAGTGTACGTGTCAGGGTTAGGGTAGGGGTTAGGGTTAGGGTACGCGTTAGGGTTAGGGTAGTTATTAAACCTATCCCACTCTCTAGATACCCCTTAGCACGTCAAGGAATATTATTTGGGGGTCCAGCCATGGAGAAGAGTTTAGACACTAGGAGAAGATAAGGAACACACCCATTATCAAGAAATCACATTAGGATTCTCTTTTTAACCTGTTCCTTAAAACACTAGTGCATAGGAAATCTATTGGAGGCAGAAGCAGTCAAGGGTAGCTTAGGGTTAGGGTTAGGGTTAGGGCTAGGGTTAGGACACGGCTTAGGGTACGGGTTCGGGTACGGGTTCGTGTACGGCGTAGGGTATGCGTTTGGGTTAGGGTTAGGGTTAGTTTGAAGGTTAGGGCTCGGTTTAGGGTACGGGTTAGGATTAGGGTTCGTGTTAGGGTTAGGGTAGGGGTTAGGGTTAGGGTACGCGTTAGGGTTAGGGTAGTTATTAAACCTATCCCACTCTCTAGATACCCCTTAGCACGTCAAGGAATATTATTTGGGGGTCCAGCCATGGAGAAGAGTTTAGACACTAGGAGAAGATAAGGAACACACCCATTATCCTGAAATCACATTAGGATTCTCTTTTTAACCTGTTCCTTAATACACTAGTGCTTAGGAAATCTATTGGAGGCAGAAGCAGTCAAGGGTAGCTTAGGGTTAGGGTTAGGGTTAGGGTACGGCTTAGGGTACGGGTTCGGGTACGGGTTCGGGTACGGGTTCGGGTACGGCATAGGGTATGGGTTAGGTATAGGGTTAGGGTTAGTTTGAGGGTTAGGGCTCGGTTTAGGTTACGGCTTAGGATTAGGGTACGTGTTAGGGTTAGGGTAGGGGTTAGGGTTAGGGTACGCGTTAGGGTTAGGGTAGTTATTAAACATATCCCACTCTCTAGATATCCCTTAGCACGTCAAGGAATATTATTTGGGGGTCCAGCCATGGAGAAGAGTTTAGACACTAGGAGAAGATAAGGAACACACCCATTATCAAGAAATCACATTAGGATTCTCTTTTTAACCTGTTCCTTAAAACACTAGTGCTTAGGAAATCTATTGGAGGCAGAAGCAGTCAAGGGTAGCTTAGGGTTAGGGTTAGGGTTAGGGTTAGGGTTAGGGTACGGCTTAGGGTACGGGTTCGGGTACGGGTTCGTGTACGGCGTAGGGTATGGGTTAGGGTTAGGGTTAGGGTTAGTTTGAAGGTTAGGGCTCGGTTTAGGGTACGGGTTAGGATTAGGGTTCGTGTTCGTGTTAGGGTAGGGGTTAGGGTTAGGGTACGCGTTAGGGTTAGGGTAGTTATTAAACCTATCCCACTCCCTAGATACCCCTTAGCACGTCAAGGAATATTATTTGGGGGTCCAGCCATGGAGAAGAGTTTAGACACTAGGAGAAGATAAGGAACACACCCATTATCAAGAAATCACATTAGGATTCTCTTTTTAACCTGTTCCTTAAAACACTAGTGCTTAGGAAATCTATTGGAGGAAGAAGCAGTCAAGGGTAGCTTAGGGTTAGGGTTAGGGTTAGGGCTAGGGTTAGGACACGGCTTAGGGTACGGGTTCGGGTACGGGTTCGTGTACGGCGTAGGGTATGGGTATGGGTTAGTGTTAGGGTTAATTTGAAGGTTAGGGCTCGGTTTAGGGTACGGGTTAGGATTAGGGTTCGTGTTAGGGTTAGGGTAGGGGTTAGGGTTAGGGTACGCGTTAGGGTTAGGGTAGTTATTAAACCTATCCCACTCTCTAGATTCCCCTTAGCACGTCAAGGAATATTATTTGGGGGTCCAGCCATGGAGAAGAGTTTAGACACTAGGAGAAGATAAGGAACACACCCATTATCCTGAAATCACATTAGGATTCTCTTTTAATCTGTTCCTTAAAACACTATTGCTTAGGAAATCTATTGGAGGCAGAAGCAGTCAAGGGTAGCTTAGGGTTAGGGTTACGGTGAGGGTTAGGGTTAGGGTATGGCTTAGGGTACGGGTTCGGGTACGGGTTCGGGTACGGCGTAGGGTATGGGTTAGGGTTAGGGTTAGTTTGAGGGTTAGGGCTCCGTTTAGGGTACGGGTTAGGATTAGGGTACGTGTTAGGGTTAGGGTAGGGGTTAGGGTTAGGGTACGCGTTAGGGTTAGGGTAGTTATTAAACCTATCCCACTCTCTAGATACCCCTTAGCACGTCAAGGAATATTATTTGGGGGTCCAGCCATGGAGAAGAGTTTAGACACTAGGAGAAGATAAGGAACACACCCAATATCAAGAAATCACATTAGGATTCTCTTTTTAACCTGTTCCTAAAACACTAGTGCTTAGGAAATCTATTGGAGGCAGAAGCAGTCAAGGGTAGCTTAGGGTTAGGGTTAGGGTTAGGGTACGGCTTAGGGTACGGGTTCGGGTACGGGTTCGGTTACGGCGTAGGGTATGGGTTTGGGTTAGGGTTAGGGTTAGTTTGAAGGTTAGGGCTCGGTTTAGGGTACGGGTTAGGATTAGGGTTCGTGTTAGGGTTAGGGTAGGGGTTAGGGTTACGGTACGCGTTAGGGTTAGGGTAGTTATTAAACCTATCCCACTCTCTAGATACCCCTTAGCACGTCAAGGAATATTATTTGGAGGTCCAGCCATGGAGAAGAGTTTAGACACTAGGAGAAGATAAGGAACACACCCATTATCCTGAAATCACATTAGGATTCTCTTTTTAACCTGTTCCTTAATACACTAGTGCTTAGGAAATCTATTGGAGGCAGAAGCAGTCAAGGGTAGCTTAGGGTTAGGGTTACGGTTAGGGTTAGGGTTAGGGTATGGCTTAGGGTACGGGTTCGGGTACCGGTTCGGGTACGGCGTAGGGTATGGGTTAGGGTTAGGGTTAGGGTTAGTTTGAGGGTTAGGGCTCGGTTTAGGGTACGGGTTAGGATTAGGGTACGTGTTAGGGTTAGGGTAGGGGTTAGGGTTAGGGTACGCGTTAGGGTTAGGGTAGTTATTAAACCTATCCCACTCTCTAGATACCCCTTAGCACGTCAAGGAATATTATTTGGGTGTCCAGCCATGGAGAAGAGTTTAGACACTAGGAGAAGATAAGGAACACACCCATTATCAAGAAATCACATTAGGATTCTCTTTTTAACCTGTTCCTTAAAACACTAGTGCTTAGGAAATCTATTGGAGGCAGAAGCAGTCATGGGTAGCTTAGGGTTAGGGTTAGGGTTAGGGTTAGGGTTAGGGTACGGCTTAGGGTACGGGTTCGGGTACGGGTTCGTGTACGGCCTAGGGTATGGGTTAGGGTTAGGGTTAGGGTTAGTTTGAAGGTTAGGGCTCGGTTTAGGGTACGGGTTAGTATTAGGGTCCGTGTTAGGGTTAGGGTAGGGGTTAGGGTTAGGGTACGCGTTAGGGTTAGGGTAGTTATTAAACCTATCCCACTCCCTAGATACCCCTTAGCACGTCAAGGAATATTATTTGGGGGTCCAGCCATGGAGAAGAGTTTAGACACTAGGAGAAGATAAGGAACACACCCATTATCAAGAAATCACATTAGGATTCTCTTTTTAACCTGTTCCTTAAAACACTAGTGCTTAGGAAATCTATTGGAGGCAGAAGCAGTCAAGGGTAGCTTAGGGTTAGGGTTAGGGTTAGGGCTAGGGTTAGGACACGGCTTAGGGTACGGGTTCGGGTACGGGTTCGGGTACGGCGTAGGGTATGGGTTTGGGTTAGTGTTAGGGTTAGTTTGAAGGTTAGGGCTCGGTTTAGGGTACGGGTTAGGATTAGGGTTCGTGTTAGGGTTAGGGTAGGGGTTAGTGTTAGGATACGCGTTAGGGTTAGGGTAGTTATTAAACCTATCCCACTCTCTAGATACCCCTTAGCACGTCAAGGAATATTATTTGGGGGTCCAGCCATGGAGAAGAGTTTAGACACTAGGAGAAGATAAAGAACACACCCATTATCCTGAAATCACATTAGGATTCTCTTTTTAACCTGTTCCTTAATACACTAGTGCTTAGGAAATCTATTGGAGGCAGAAGCAGTCAAGGGTAGCTTAGGGTTAGGGTTACGGTTAGGGTTAGGGTTAGGGTATGGCTTAGGGTACGGGTTCGGGTACGGGTTCGGGTACGGCGTAGGGTATGTGATAGGGTTAGGGTTAGGGTTAGTTTGAGGGTTAGGGCTCGGTTTAGGGTACGGGTTAGGATTAGGGTACGTGTTAGGGTTAGGGTAGGGGTTAGGGTTAGGGTACGCGTTAGGGTTAGGGTAGTTATTAAACCTATCCCACTCTCTAGATACCCCTTAGCACGTCAAGGAATATTATTTGGGGGTCCAGCCATGGAGAAGAGTTTAGACACTAGGAGAAGATAAGGAACACACCCATTATCAAGAAATCACATTAGGATTCTCTTTTTAACCTGTTCCTTAAAACACTAGTGCTTAAGAAATCTATTGGAGGCAGAAGCAGTCAAGGGTAGCTTAGCGTTAGGGTTAGGGTTAGGGTTAGGGAACGGGTTCGGGTACGGGTTCGTGTACAGCGTAGGTTATGGGTTAGGGTTAGGGTTAGGGTTAGTTTGAAGGTTAGGGCTTGGTTTAGGGTACGGGTTAGGATTAGGGTTCGTGTTAGGGTTAGGGCAGGGGTTAGGGTTAGGGTACGCGTTAGGGTTAGGGTAGTTATTAAACCTATCCCACTCTCTAGATACCCCTTAGCACGTCAAGGAATATTATTTGGGGGTCCAGCCATGGAGAAGAGTTTAGACACTAGGAGAAGATAAGGAACACACCCATTATCAAGGAATCACATTAGGATTCTCTTTTTAACCTGTTCCTTAAAACACTAGTGCTTAGGAAATCTATTGGAGGCAGAAGCAGTCAAGGGTAGCTTAGGGTTAGGGTTAGGGTTAGGGCTAGGGTTAGGACACGGCTTAGGGTACGGGTTCGGGTACGGGTTCGTGTACGGCGTAGGGTATGGGTTTCGGTTAGGGTTAGGGTTAGTTTGAAGGTTAGGGCTCGGTTTCGGGTACGGGTTAGGATTAGGGTTCGTGTTAGGGTTAGGGTAGGGGTTAGGGTTAGGGTACGCGTTAGGGTTAGGGTAGTTATTAAACCTATCCCACTCTCTAGATACCCCTTAGCACGTCAAGGAATATTATTTGGGGGTCCAGCCATGGAGAAGAGTTTAGACACTAGGAGAAGATAAGGAACACACCCATTATCCTGAAATCACATTAGGATTCTCTTTTTAACCTGTTCCTTAAAACACTAGTGCTTAGGAAATCTATTGGAGGCAGAAGCAGTCAAGGGTAGCTTAGGGTTAGGGTTAGGGTTAGGGCTAGGGTTAGGACACGGCTTAGGGTACGGGTTCGGGTACGGGTTCGTGTACGGCGTAGGGTATGAGTTTGGGTTAGGGTTAGGATTAGTTTGAAGGTTAGGGCTCGGTTTAGGGTACGGGTTAGGATTAGGGTTCGTGTTAGGGTTAGGGTAGGGGTTAGGGTTAGGGTACGCGTTAGGGTTAGGGTAGTTATTAAACCTATCCCACTCTCTAGATACCCCTTAGCACGTCAAGGAATATTATTTGGGCGTCCAGCCATGGAGAAGAGTTTAGACACTAGGAGAAGATAAGGAACACACCCATTATCCTGAAATCACATTAGGATTCTCTTTTTAACCTGTTCCTTAATACACTAGTGCTTAGGAAATCTATTGGAGGCAGAAGCAGTCAAGGGTAGCTTAGGGTTAGGGTTACGGTGAGGGTTAGGGTTAGGGTATGGCTTAGGGTACGGGTTCGGGTACGGGTTCGGGTACGGCGTAGGGTATGGGTTAGGGTTAGGGTTAGTTTGAGGGTTAGGGCTCCGTTTAGGGTACGGGTTAGGATTAGGGTACGTGTTAGGGTTAGGGTAGGGGTTAGGGTTAGGGTACGCGTTAGGGTTAGGGTAGTTATTAAACCTATCCCACTCTCTAGATACCCCTTAGCACGTCAAGGAATATTATTTGGGGGTCCAGCCATGGAGAAGAGTTTAGACACTTGGAGAAGATAAGGAACACACCCATTATCAAGAAATCACATTAGGATTCTCTTTTTACCCTGTTCCTTAAAAGACTAGTGCTTAGGAAATCTATTGGAGGCAGAAGCAGTCAAGGGTAGCTTAGGGTTAGGGTTAGGGTTAGGGTACGGCTTAGGGTACGGGTTCGGGTACGGGTTCGGGTACGGCGTAGGGTATGGGTTAGGTTTAGGGTTAGGGTTAGTTTGAGGGTTAGGGCTCGGTTTAGGTTACGGGTTAGGATTAGGGTACGTGTTAGGGTTAGGGTAGGGGTTAGGGTTAGGGTACGCGTTAGGGTTAGGGTAGTTATTAAACCTATCCCACTCTCTAGATACCCCTTAGCACGTCAAGGAATATTATTTGGGGGTCCAGCCATGGAGAAGAGTTTAGACACTAGGAGAAGATAAGGAACACACCCATTATCCTGAAATCACATTAGGATTCTCTTTTTAACCTGTTCCTTAATACACTAGTGCTTAGGAAATCTATTGGAGGCAGAAGCAGTCAAGGGTAGCTTAGGGTTAGGGTTACGGTTAGGGTTAGGGTTAGGGTATGGCTTAGGGTACGGGTTCGGGTACCGGTTCGGGTACGGCGTAGGGTATGGGTTAGGGTTAGGGTTAGGGTTAGTTTGAGGGTTAGGGCTCGGTTTAGGGTACGGGTTAGGATTAGGGTACGTGTTAGGGTTAGGGTAGGGGTTAGGGTTAGGGTACGCGTTAGGGTTAGGGTAGTTATTAAACATATCCCACTCTCTAGATACCCCTTAGCACGTCAAGGAATATTATTTGGGGGTCCAGCCATGGAGAAGATTTTAGACACTAGGAGAAGATAAGGAAGACACCCATTATCAATAAATCACATTAGGATTCTCTTTTTAACCTGTTCCTTAAAACACTAGTGCTTAGGAAATCTATTGGAGGCAGAAGCAGTCAAGGGTAGCTTAGGGTTAGGGTTTGGGTTAGGGTACGGCTTAGGGTACGGGTTCGGGTACGGGTTCGGGTACGGGTTTGTGTATGGCGTAGGATATGGGTTAGGGTTAGGGTTAGGGTTAGTTTGAGGGTTAGGGCTCGGTTTAGGGTACGGGTTAGGATTAGGGTACGTGTTAGGGTTAGGGTAGGGGTTAGGGTTAGGGTACGCGTTAGGGTTAGGGTAGTTATTAAACCTATCCCACTCTCTAGATACCCCTTAGCACGTCAAGGAATATTATTTGGGTGTCCAGCCATGGAGAAGAGTTTAGACACTAGGAGAAGATAAGGAACACACCCATTATCAATAAATCACATTAGGATTCTCTTTTTAACCTGTTCCTTAAAACACTAGTGCTTAGGAAATCTATTGGAGGCAGAAGCAGTCAAGGGTAGCTTAGGGTTAGGGTTACGGTGAGGGTTAGGGTTAGGGTATGGCTTAGGGTACGGGTTCGGGTACGGGTTCGGGTACGGCGTAGGGTATGGGTTAGGGTTAGGGTTAGTTTGAGGGTTAGGGCTCCGTTTAGGGTACGGGTTAGGATTAGGGTACGTGTTAGGGTTAGGGTAGGGGTTAGGGTTAGGGTACGCGTTAGGGTTAGGGTAGTTATTAAACCTATCCCACTCTCTAGATACCCCTTAGCACGTCAAGGAATATTATTTGGGGGTCCAGCCATGGAGAAGAGTTTAGACACATGGAGAAGATAAGGAACACACCCATTATCAAGAAATCACATTAGGATTCTCTTTTTAACCTGTTCCTTAAAACACTAGTGCTTAGGAAATCTATTGGAGGCAGAAGCAGTCAAGGGTAGCTTAGGGTTAGGGTTAGGGTTAGGGTACGGCTTAGGGTACGGGTTCGGGTACGGGTTCGGGTACGGGTTCGGGTACGGCGTAGGGTATGGGTTAGGTTTAGGGTTAAGGTTAGTTTGAGGGTTAGGGCTCGGTTTAGGTTACGGTTTAGGATTAGGGTACGTGTTAGGGTTAGGGTAGGGGTTAGGGTTAGGGTACGCGTTAGGGTTAGGGTAGTTATTAAACCTATCCCACTCTCTAGATACCCCTTAGCACGTCAAGGAATATTATTTGGGGGTCCAGCCATGGAGAAGAGTTTAGACACTAGGAGAAGATAAGGAACACACCCATTATCCTGAAATCACATTAGGATTCTCTTTTTAACCTGTTCCTTAATACACTAGTGCTTAGGAAATCTATTGGAGGCAGAAGCAGTCAAGGGTAGCTTAGGGTTAGGGTTACGGTTAGGGTTAGGGTTAGGGTATGGCTTAGGGTATGGGTTCGGGTACGGGTTCGGGTACGGCGTAGGGTATGGGTTAGGGTTAGGGTTAGGGTTAGTTTGAGGGTTAGGGCTCGGTTTAGGGTACGGGTTAGGATTAGGGTACGTGTTAGGGTTAGGGTAGGGGTTAGGGTTAGGGTACGCGTTAGGGTTAGGGTAGTTATTAAACCTATCCCACTCTCTAGATACCCCTTAGCACGTCAAGGAATATTATTTGGGGGTCCAGCCATGGAGAAGAGTTTAGACACTAGGAGAAGATAAGGAACACACCCATTATCAAGAAATCACATTAGGATTCTCTTTTTAACCTGTTCCTTAAAACACTAGTGCTTAGGAAATCTATTGGAGGCAGAAGCAGTCAAGGGTAGCTTAGGGTTAGGTTTAGGGTTAGGGCTAGGGTTAGGACACGGCTTAGGTTACGGGTTCGGGTACGGGTTCGTGTACGGCGTAGGGTATGGGTTTGGGTTAGGGTTAGGGTTAGTTTGAAGGTTAGGGCTCGGTTTAGGGTACGGGTTAGGATTAGGGTTCGTGTTAGGGTTAGGGTAGGGGTTAGGGTTAGGGTACGCGTTAGGGTTAGGGTAGTTATTAAACCTATCCCACTCTCTAGATACCCCTTAGCACGTCAAGGAATATTATTTGGGTGTCCAGCCATGGAGAAGAGTTTAGACACTAGGAGAAGATAAGGAACACACCCATTATCAAGAAATCACATTTGGATTCTCTTTTTAACCTGTTCCTTAAAACACTAGTGCTTAGGAAATCTATTGGAGGCAGAAGCAGTCAAGGGTAGCTTAGGGTTAGGGTTACGGTTAGGGTTAGGGTTAGGGTATGGCTTAGGGTACGGGTTCGGGTACCGGTTCGGGTACGGCGTAGGGTATGGGTTAGGGTTAGGGTTAGGGTTAGTTTGAGGGTTAGGGCTCGGTTTAGGGTACGGGTTAGGATTAGGGTACGTGTTAGTGTTAGGGTAGGGGTTAGGGTTAGGGTACGCGTTAGGGTTAGGGTAGTTATTAAACCTATCCCACTCTCTAGATACCCCTTAGCACGTCAAGGAATATTATTTGGGGGTCCAGCCATGGAGAAGAGTTTAGACACATGGAGAAGATAAGGAACACACCCATTATCAAGAAATCACATTAGGATTCTCTTTTTAACCTGTTCCTTAAAACACTAGTGCTTAGGAAATCTATTGGAGGCAGAAGCAGTCAAGGGTAGCTTAGGGTTAGGGTTAGGGTTAGGGTACGGCTTAGGGTACGGGTTCGGGTACGGGTTCGGGTACGGGTTCGGGTACGGCGTAGGGTATGGGTTAGGTTTAGGGTTAAGGTTAGTTTGAGGGTTAGGGCTCGGTTTAGGTTACGGGTTAGGATTAGGGTACGTGTTAGGGTTAGGGTAGGGGTTAGGGTTAGGGTACGCGTTAGGGTTAGGGTAGTTATTAAACCTATCCCACTCTCTAGATACCCCTTAGCACGTCAAGGAATATTATTTGGGGGTCCAGCCATGGAGAAGAGTTTAGACACTAGGAGAAGATAAGGAACACACCCATTATCCTGAAATCACATTAGGATTCTCTTTTTAACCTGTTCCTTAATACACTAGTGCTTAGGAAATCTATTGGAGGCAGAAGCAGTCAAGGGTAGCTTAGGGTTAGGGTTACGGTTAGGGTTAGGGTTAGGGTATGGCTTAGGGTATGGGTTCGGGTACGGGTTCGGGTACGGCGTAGGGTATGGGTTAGGGTTAGGGTTAGGGTTAGTTTGAGGGTTAGGGCTCGGTTTAGGGTACGGGTTAGGATTAGGGTACGTGTTAGGGTTAGGGTAGGGGTTAGGGTTAGGGTAGGCGTTAGGGTTAGGGTAGTTATTAAACCTATCCCACTCTCTAGATACCCCTTAGCACGTCAAGGAATATTATTTGGGGGTCCAGCCATGGAGAAGAGTTTAGACACTAGGAGAAGATAAGGAACACACCCATTATCAAGAAATCACATTAGGATTCTCTTTTTAACCTGTTCCTTAAAACACTAGTGCTCAGGAAATCTATTGGAGGCAGAAGCAGTCAAGGGTAGCTTAGGGTTAGGGTTAGGGTTAGGGTACGGCTTAGGGTACGGGTTCGGGTACGGGTTCGGGTACGGGTTCGGGTACGGCGTAGGGTATGGGTTAGATTTAGGGTTAGGGTTAGTTTGAGGGTTAGGGCTCGGTTTATGTTACGGGTTAGGATTAGGGTACGTGTTAGGGTTAGGGTAGGGGTTAGGGTTAGGGTACGCGTTAGGGTTAGGGTAGTTATTAAACATATCCCACTCTCTAGATACCCCTTAGCACGTCAAGGAATATTATTTGGGGGTCCAGCCATGGAGAAGATTTTAGACACTAGGAGAAGATAAGGAAGACACCCATTATCAATAAATCACATTAGGATTCTCTTTTTAACCTGTTCCTTAAAACACTAGTGCTTAGGAAATCTATTGGAGGCAGAAGCAGTCAAGGGTAGCTTAGGGTTAGGGTTTGGGTTAGGGTACGGCTTAGGGTACGGGTTCGGGTACGGGTTTGGGGATGGCGTAGGATATGGGTTAGGGTTAGGGTTAGGGTTAGTTTGAGGGTTAGGGCTCGGTTTAGGGTACGGGTTAGGATTAGGGTACGTGTTAGGGTTAGGGTAGGGGTTAGGGTTAGGGTACGCGTTAGGGTTAGGGTAGTTATTAAACCTATCCCACTCTCTAGATACCCCTTAGCACGTCAAGGAATATTATTTGGGTGTCCAGCCATGGAGAAGAGTTTAGACACTAGGAGAAGATAAGGAACACACCCATTATCAAGAAATCACATTAGGATTCTCTTTTTAACCAGTTCCTTAAAACACTAGTGCTTAGGAAATCTATTGGAGGCAGAAGCAGTCAAGGGTAGCTTAGGGTTAGGGTTACGGTTAGGGTTAGGGTTAGGGTATGGCTTAGGGTACGGGTTCGGGTACCGGTTCGGGTACGGCGTAGGGTATGGGTTAGGGTTAGGGTTAGGGTTAGTTTGAGGGTTAGGGCTCGGTTTAGGGTACGGGTTAGGATTAGGGTACGTGTTAGTGTTAGGGTAGGGGTTAGGGTTAGGGTACGCGTTAGGGTTAGGGTAGTTATTAAACCTATCCCACTGTCTAGATACCCCTTAGCACGTCAAGGAATATTATTTGGGGGTCCAGCCATGGAGAAGAGTTTAGACACTAGGAGAAGATAAGGAACACACCCATTATCAATAAATCACATTAGGATTCTCTTTTTAACCTGTTCCTTAAAACACTAGTGCTTAGGAAATCTATTGGAGGCAGAAGCAGTCAAGGGTAGCTTAGGGTTAGGGTTTGGGTTAGGGTACGGCTTAGGGTACGGGTTCGGGTACGGGTTCGGGTACGGGTTTGGGTATGGCGTAGGATATGGGTTAGGGTTAGGGTTAGGGTTAGTTTGAGGGTTAGGGCTCGGTTTAGGGTACGGGTTAGGATTAGGGTACGTGTTAGGGTTAGGGTAGGGGTTAGGGTTAGGGTACGCGTTAGGGTTAGGGTAGTTATTAAACCTATCCCACTCTCTAGATACCCCTTAGCACGTCAAGGAATATTATTTGGGGGTCCAGCCATGGAGAAGAGTTTAGACACTTGGAGAAGATAAGGAACACACCCATTATCAAGAAATCACATTAGGATTCTCTTTTTAACCTGTTCCTTAAAACACTAGTGCTTAGGAAATCTATTGGAGGCAGAAGCAGTCAAGGGTAGCTTAGGGTTAGGGTTAGGGTTAGGGTACGGCTTAGGGTACGGGTTCGGGTACGGGTTCGGGTACGGGTTCGGGTACGGCGTAGGGTATGGGTTAGGTTTAGGGTTAGGGTTAGTTTGAGGGTTAGGGCTCGGTTTAGGTTACGGGTTAGGATTAGGGTACGTGTTAGGGTTAGGGTAGGGGTTAGGGTTAGGGTACGCGTTAGGGTTAGGGTAGTTATTAAACCTATCCCACTCTCTAGATACCCCTTAGCACGTCAAGGAATATTATTTGGGGGTCCAGCCATGGAGAAGAGTTTAGACACTAGGAGAAGATAAGGAACACACCCATTATCCTGAAATCACATTAGGATTCTCTTTTTAACCTGTTCCTTAATACACTAGTGCTTAGGAAATCTATTGGAGGCAGAAGCAGTCAAGGGTAGCTTAGGGTTAGGGTTACGGTTAGGGTTAGGGTTAGGGTATGGCTTAGGGTATGGGTTCAGGTACGGGTTCGGGTACGGCGTAGGGTATGGGTTAGGGTTAGGATTAGGGTTAGTTTGAGGGTTAGGGCTCCGTTTAGGGTACGGGTTAGGATTAGGGTACGTGTTAGGGTTAGGGTAGGGGTTAGGGTTAGGGTACGCGTTAGGGTTAGGGTAGTTATTAAACCTATCCCACTCTCTAGATACCCCTTAGCACGTCAAGGAATATTATTTGGGGGTCCAGCCATGGAGAAGAGTTTAGACACTAGGAGAAGATAAGGAACACACCCATTATCAAGAAATCACTTTAGGATTCTCTTTTTAACCTGTTCCTTAAAACACTAGTGCTCAGGAAATCTATTGGAGGCAGAAGCAGTCAAGGGTAGCTTAGGGTTAGGGTTAGGGTTAGGGTACGGCTTAGGGTACGGGTTCGGGTACGGGTTCGGGTACGGGTTCGGGTACGGCGTAGGGTATGGGTTAGGTTTAGGGTTAGGGTTAGTTTGAGGGTTAGGGCTCGGTTTATGTTACGGGTTAGGATTAGGGTACGTGTTAGGGTTAGGGTAGGGGTTAGGGTTAGGGTACGCGTTAGGGTTAGGGTAGTTATTAAACATATCCCACTCTCTAGATACCCCTTAGCACGTCAAGGAATATTATTTGGGGGTCCAGCCATGGAGAAGATTTTAGACACTAGGAGAAGATAAGGAAGACACCCATTATCAATAAATCACATTAGGATTCTCTTTTTAACCTGTTCCTTAAAACACTAGTGCTTAGGAAATCTATTGGAGGCAGAAGCAGTCAAGGGTAGCTTAGGGTTAGGGTTTGGGTTAGGGTACGGCTTAGGGTACGGGTTCGGGTACGGGTTCGGGTACGGGTTTGTGTATGGCGTAGGATATGGGTTAGGGTTAGGGTTAGGGTTAGTTTGAGGGTTAGGGCTCGGTTTAGGGTACGGGTTAGGATTAGGGTACGTGTTAGGGTTAGGGTAGGGGTTAGGGTTAGGGTACGCGTTAGGGTTAGGGTAGTTATTAAACCTATCCCACTCTCTAGATACCCCTTAGCACGTCAAGGAATATTATTTGGGTGTCCAGCCATGGAGAAGAGTTTAGACACTAGGAGAAGATAAGGAACACACCCATTATCAAGAAATCACATTAGGATTCTCTTTTTAACCTGTTCCTTAAAACACTAGTGCTTAGGAAATCTATTGGAGGCAGAAGCAGTCAAGGGTAGCTTAGGGTTAGGGTTAGGGTTAGGGTACGGCTTAGGGTACGGGTTCGGTTACGGGTTCGGGTACGGGTTTGGGTATGGCGTAGGATATGGGTTAGGGTTAGGGTTAGGGTTAGTTTGAGTGTTAGGGCTCGGTTTAGGGTACGGGTTAGGATTAGGGTACGTGTTAGGGTTAGGGTAGGGGTTAGGGTTAGGGTACGCGTTAGGGTTAGGGTAGTTATTAAACCTATCCCACTCTCTAGATACCCCTTAGCACGTCAAGGAATATTATTTGGGGGTCCAGCCATGGAGAAGAGTTTAGACACTTGGAGAAGATAAGGAACACACCCATTATCAAGAAATCACATTAGGATTCTCTTTTTAACCTGTTCCTTAAAACACTAGTGCTTAGGAAATCTATTGGAGGCAGAAGCAGTCAAGGGTAGCTTAGGGTTAGGGTTAGGGTTAGGGTACGGCTTAGGGTACGGGTTCGGGTACGGGTTCGGGTACGGGTTCGGGTACGGCGTAGGGTATGGGTTAGGGTTAGGGTTAGGGTTAGTTTGAGGGTTAGGGCTCGGTTTAGGGTACGGGTTAGGATTAGGGTACGTGTTAGGGTTAGGGTAGGGGTTAGGGTTAGGGTACGCGTTAGGGTTAGGGTAGTTATTAAACCTATCCCACTCTCTAGATACCCCTTAGCACGTCAAGGAATATTATTTGGGTGTCCAGCCATGGAGAAGAGTTTAGACACTAGGAGAAGATAAGGAACACACCCATTATCAAGAAATCACATTAGGATTCTCTTTTTAACCTGTTCCTTAAAACACTAGTGCTTAGGAAATCTATTGGAGGCAGAAGCAGTCATGGGTAGCTTAGGGTTAGGGTTAGGGTTAGGGTTAGGGTTAGGGTACGGCTTAGGGTACGGGTTCGGGTACGGGTTCGTGTACGGCCTAGGGTATGGGTTAGGGTTAGGGTTAGGGTTAGTTTGAAGGTTAGGGCTCGGTTTAGGGTACGGGTTAGTATTAGGGTCCGTGTTAGGGTTAGGGTAGGGGTTAGGGTTAGGGTACGCGTTAGGGTTAGGGTAGTTATTAAACCTATCCCACTCCCTAGATACCCCTTAGCACGTCAAGGAATATTATTTGGGGGTCCAGCCATGGAGAAGAGTTTAGACACTAGGAGAAGATAAGGAACACACCCATTATCAAGAAATCACATTAGGATTCTCTTTTTAACCTGTTCCTTAAAACACTAGTGCTTAGGAAATCTATTGGAGGCAGAAGCAGTCAAGGGTAGCTTAGGGTTAGGGTTAGGGTTAGGGCTAGGGTTAGGACACGGCTTAGGGTACGGGTTCGGGTACGGGTTCGGGTACGGCGTAGGGTATGGGTTTGGGTTAGTGTTAGGGTTAGTTTGAAGGTTAGGGCTCGGTTTAGGGTACGGGTTAGGATTAGGGTTCGTGTTAGGGTTAGGGTAGGGGTTAGTGTTAGGATACGCGTTAGGGTTAGGGTAGTTATTAAACCTATCCCACTCTCTAGATACCCCTTAGCACGTCAAGGAATATTATTTGGGGGTCCAGCCATGGAGAAGAGTTTAGACACTAGGAGAAGATAAAGAACACACCCATTATCCTGAAATCACATTAGGATTCTCTTTTTAACCTGTTCCTTAATACACTAGTGCTTAGGAAATCTATTGGAGGCAGAAGCAGTCAAGGGTAGCTTAGGGTTAGGGTTACGGTTAGGGTTAGGGTTAGGGTATGGCTTAGGGTACGGGTTCGGGTACGGGTTCGGGTACGGCGTAGGGTATGTGATAGGGTTAGGGTTAGGGTTAGTTTGAGGGTTAGGGCTCGGTTTAGGGTACGGGTTAGGATTAGGGTACGTGTTAGGGTTAGGGTAGGGGTTAGGGTTAGGGTACGCGTTAGGGTTAGGGTAGTTATTAAACCTATCCCACTCTCTAGATACCCCTTAGCACGTCAAGGAATATTATTTGGGGGTCCAGCCATGGAGAAGAGTTTAGACACTAGGAGAAGATAAGGAACACACCCATTATCAAGAAATCACATTAGGATTCTCTTTTTAACCTGTTCCTTAAAACACTAGTGCTTAAGAAATCTATTGGAGGCAGAAGCAGTCAAGGGTAGCTTAGCGTTAGGGTTAGGGTTAGGGTTAGGGAACGGGTTCGGGTTCGGGTTCGTGTACGGCGTAGGTTATGGGTTAGGGTTAGGGTTAGGGTTAGTTTGAAGGTTAGGGCTTGGTTTAGGGTACGGGTTAGGATTAGGGTTCGTGTTAGGGTTAGGGCAGGGGTTAGGGTTAGGGTACGCGTTAGGGTTAGGGTAGTTATTAAACCTATCCCACTCTCTAGATACCCCTTAGCACGTCAAGGAATATTATTTGGGGGTCCAGCCATGGAGAAGAGTTTAGACACTAGGAGAAGATAAGGAACACACCCATTATCAAGGAATCACATTAGGATTCTCTTTTTAACCTGTTCCTTAAAACACTAGTGCTTAGGAAATCTATTGGAGGCAGAAGCAGTCAAGGGTAGCTTAGGGTTAGGGTTAGGGTTAGGGCTAGGGTTAGGACACGGCTTAGGGTACGGGTTCGGGTACGGGTTCGTGTACGGCGTAGGGTATGGGTTTCGGTTAGGGTTAGGGTTAGTTTGAAGGTTAGGGCTCGGTTTAGGGTACGGGTTAGGATTAGGGTTCGTGTTAGGGTTAGGGTAGGGGTTAGGGTTAGGGTACGCGTTAGGGTTAGGGTAGTTATTAAACCTATCCCACTCTCTAGATACCCCTTAGCACGTCAAGGAATATTATTTGGGGGTCCAGCCATGGAGAAGAGTTTAGACACTAGGAGAAGATAAGGAACACACCCATTATCCTGAAATCACATTAGGATTCTCTTTTTAACCTGTTCCTTAAAACACTAGTGCTTAGGAAATCTATTGGAGGCAGAAGCAGTCAAGGGTAGCTTAGGGTTAGGGTTAGGGTTAGGGCTAGGGTTAGGACACGGCTTAGGGTACGGGTTCGGGTACGGGTTCGTGTACGGCGTAGGGTATGGGTTTGGGTTAGGGTTAGGATTAGTTTGAAGGTTAGGGCTCGGTTTAGGGTACGGGTTAGGATTAGGGTTCGTGTTAGGGTTAGGGTAGGGGTTAGGGTTAGGGTACGCGTTAGGGTTAGGGTAGTTATTAAACCTATCCCACTCTCTAGATACCCCTTAGCACGTCAAGGAATATTATTTGGGCGTCCAGCCATGGAGAAGAGTTTAGACACTAGGAGAAGATAAGGAACACACCCATTATCCTGAAATCACATTAGGATTCTCTTTTTAACCTGTTCCTTAATACACTAGTGCTTAGGAAATCTATTGGAGGCAGAAGCAGTCAAGGGTAGCTTAGGGTTAGGGTTACGGTGAGGGTTAGGGTTAGGGTATGGCTTAGGGTACGGGTTCGGGTACGGGTTCGGGTACGGCGTAGGGTATGGGTTAGGGTTAGGGTTAGTTTGAGGGTTAGGGCTCCGTTTAGGGTACGGGTTAGGATTAGGGTACGTGTTAGGGTTAGGGTAGGGGTTAGGGTTAGGGTACGCGTTAGGGTTAGGGTAGTTATTAAACCTATCCCACTCTCTAGATACCCCTTAGCACGTCAAGGAATATTATTTGGGGGTCCAGCCATGGAGAAGAGTTTAGACACTTGGAGAAGATAAGGAACACACCCATTATCAAGAAATCACATTAGGATTCTCTTTTTACCCTGTTCCTTAAAAGACTAGTGCTTAGGAAATCTATTGGAGGCAGAAGCAGTCAAGGGTAGCTTAGGGTTAGGGTTAGGGTTAGGGTACGGCTTAGGGTACGGGTTCGGGTACGGGTTCGGGTACGGCGTAGGGTATGGGTTAGGTTTAGGGTTAGGGTTAGTTTGAGGGTTAGGGCTCGGTTTAGGTTACGGGTTAGGATTAGGGTACGTGTTAGGGTTAGGGTAGGGGTTAGGGTTAGGGTACGCGTTAGGGTTAGGGTAGTTATTAAACCTATCCCACTCTCTAGATACCCCTTAGCACGTCAAGGAATATTATTTGGGGGTCCAGCCATGGAGAAGAGTTTAGACACTAGGAGAAGATAAGGAACACACCCATTATCCTGAAATCACATTAGGATTCTCTTTTTAACCTGTTCCTTAATACACTAGTGCTTAGGAAATCTATTGGAGGCAGAAGCAGTCAAGGGTAGCTTAGGGTTAGGGTTACGGTTAGGGTTAGGGTTAGGGTATGGCTTAGGGTACGGGTTCGGGTACCGGTTCGGGTACGGCGTAGGGTATGGGTTAGGGTTAGGGTTAGGGTTAGTTTGAGGGTTAGGGCTCGGTTTAGGGTACGGGTTAGGATTAGGGTACGTGTTAGGGTTAGGGTAGGGGTTAGGGTTAGGGTACGCGTTAGGGTTAGGGTAGTTATTAAACATATCCCACTCTCTAGATACCCCTTAGCACGTCAAGGAATATTATTTGGGGGTCCAGCCATGGAGAAGATTTTAGACACTAGGAGAAGATAAGGAAGACACCCATTATCAATAAATCACATTAGGATTCTCTTTTTAACCTGTTCCTTAAAACACTAGTGCTTAGGAAATCTATTGGAGGCAGAAGCAGTCAAGG
This sequence comes from Eschrichtius robustus, assembly GCF_028021215.1. Classification (NCBI taxonomy): domain Eukaryota; kingdom Metazoa; phylum Chordata; class Mammalia; order Artiodactyla; family Eschrichtiidae; genus Eschrichtius; species Eschrichtius robustus. Next base: position 70,535 of record NW_027175376.1, read on the forward strand.
GTAGCTTAGGGTTAGGGTTTGGGTTAGGGTACGGCTTAGGGTACGGGTTCGGGTACGGGTTCGGGTACGGGTTTGTGTATGGCGTAGGATATGGGTTAGGGTTAGGGTTAGGGTTAGTTTGAGGGTTAGGGCTCGGTTTAGGGTACGGGTTAGGATTAGGGTACGTGTTAGGGTTAGGGTAGGGGTTAGGGTTAGGGTACGCGTTAGGGTTAGGGTAGTTATTAAACCTATCCCACTCTCTAGATACCCCTTAGCACGTCAAGGAATATTATTTGGGTGTCCAGCCATGGAGAAGAGTTTAGACACTAGGAGAAGATAAGGAACACACCCATTATCAATAAATCACATTAGGATTCTCTTTTTAACCTGTTCCTTAAAACACTAGTGCTTAGGAAATCTATTGGAGGCAGAAGCAGTCAAGGGTAGCTTAGGGTTAGGGTTACGGTGAGGGTTAGGGTTAGGGTATGGCTTAGGGTACGGGTTCGGGTACGGGTTCGGGTACGGCGTAGGGTATGGGTTAGGGTTAGGGTTAGTTTGAGGGTTAGGGCTCCGTTTAGGGTACGGGTTAGGATTAGGGTACGTGTTAGGGTTAGGGTAGGGGTTAGGGTTAGGGTACGCGTTAGGGTTAGGGTAGTTATTAAACCTATCCCACTCTCTAGATACCCCTTAGCACGTCAAGGAATATTATTTGGGGGTCCAGCCATGGAGAAGAGTTTAGACACATGGAGAAGATAAGGAACACACCCATTATCAAGAAATCACATTAGGATTCTCTTTTTAACCTGTTCCTTAAAACACTAGTGCTTAGGAAATCTATTGGAGGCAGAAGCAGTCAAGGGTAGCTTAGGGTTAGGGTTAGGGTTAGGGTACGGCTTAGGGTACGGGTTCGGGTACGGGTTCGGGTACGGGTTCGGGTACGGCGTAGGGTATGGGTTAGGTTTAGGGTTAAGGTTAGTTTGAGGGTTAGGGCTCGGTTTAGGTTACGGTTTAGGATTAGGGTACGTGTTAGGGTTAGGGTAGGGGTTAGGGTTAGGGTACGCGTTAGGGTTAGGGTAGTTATTAAACCTATCCCACTCTCTAGATACCCCTTAGCACGTCAAGGAATATTATTTGGGGGTCCAGCCATGGAGAAGAGTTTAGACACTAGGAGAAGATAAGGAACACACCCATTATCCTGAAATCACATTAGGATTCTCTTTTTAACCTGTTCCTTAATACACTAGTGCTTAGGAAATCTATTGGAGGCAGAAGCAGTCAAGGGTAGCTTAGGGTTAGGGTTACGGTTAGGGTTAGGGTTAGGGTATGGCTTAGGGTATGGGTTCGGGTACGGGTTCGGGTACGGCGTAGGGTATGGGTTAGGGTTAGGGTTAGGGTTAGTTTGAGGGTTAGGGCTCGGTTTAGGGTACGGGTTAGGATTAGGGTACGTGTTAGGGTTAGGGTAGGGGTTAGGGTTAGGGTACGCGTTAGGGTTAGGGTAGTTATTAAACCTATCCCACTCTCTAGATACCCCTTAGCACGTCAAGGAATATTATTTGGGGGTCCAGCCATGGAGAAGAGTTTAGACACTAGGAGAAGATAAGGAACACACCCATTATCAAGAAATCACATTAGGATTCTCTTTTTAACCTGTTCCTTAAAACACTAGTGCTTAGGAAATCTATTGGAGGCAGAAGCAGTCAAGGGTAGCTTAGGGTTAGGTTTAGGGTTAGGGCTAGGGTTAGGACACGGCTTAGGTTACGGGTTCGGGTACGGGTTCGTGTACGGCGTAGGGTATGGGTTTGGGTTAGGGTTAGGGTTAGTTTGAAGGTTAGGGCTCGGTTTAGGGTACGGGTTAGGATTAGGGTTCGTGTTAGGGTTAGGGTAGGGGTTAGGGTTAGGGTACGCGTTAGGGTTAGGGTAGTTATTAAACCTATCCCACTCTCTAGATACCCCTTAGCACGTCAAGGAATATTATTTGGGTGTCCAGCCATGGAGAAGAGTTTAGACACTAGGAGAAGATAAGGAACACACCCATTATCAAGAAATCACATTTGGATTCTCTTTTTAACCTGTTCCTTAAAACACTAGTGCTTAGGAAATCTATTGGAGGCAGAAGCAGTCAAGGGTAGCTTAGGGTTAGGGTTACGGTTAGGGTTAGGGTTAGGGTATGGCTTAGGGTACGGGTTCGGGTACCGGTTCGGGTACGGCGTAGGGTATGGGTTAGGGTTAGGGTTAGGGTTAGTTTGAGGGTTAGGGCTCGGTTTAGGGTACGGGTTAGGATTAGGGTACGTGTTAGTGTTAGGGTAGGGGTTAGGGTTAGGGTACGCGTTAGGGTTAGGGTAGTTATTAAACCTATCCCACTCTCTAGATACCCCTTAGCACGTCAAGGAATATTATTTGGGGGTCCAGCCATGGAGAAGAGTTTAGACACATGGAGAAGATAAGGAACACACCCATTATCAAGAAATCACATTAGGATTCTCTTTTTAACCTGTTCCTTAAAACACTAGTGCTTAGGAAATCTATTGGAGGCAGAAGCAGTCAAGGGTAGCTTAGGGTTAGGGTTAGGGTTAGGGTACGGCTTAGGGTACGGGTTCGGGTACGGGTTCGGGTACGGGTTCGGGTACGGCGTAGGGTATGGGTTAGGTTTAGGGTTAAGGTTAGTTTGAGGGTTAGGGCTCGGTTTAGGTTACGGGTTAGGATTAGGGTACGTGTTAGGGTTAGGGTAGGGGTTAGGGTTAGGGTACGCGTTAGGGTTAGGGTAGTTATTAAACCTATCCCACTCTCTAGATACCCCTTAGCACGTCAAGGAATATTATTTGGGGGTCCAGCCATGGAGAAGAGTTTAGACACTAGGAGAAGATAAGGAACACACCCATTATCCTGAAATCACATTAGGATTCTCTTTTTAACCTGTTCCTTAATACACTAGTGCTTAGGAAATCTATTGGAGGCAGAAGCAGTCAAGGGTAGCTTAGGGTTAGGGTTACGGTTAGGGTTAGGGTTAGGGTATGGCTTAGGGTATGGGTTCGGGTACGGGTTCGGGTACGGCGTAGGGTATGGGTTAGGGTTAGGGTTAGGGTTAGTTTGAGGGTTAGGGCTCGGTTTAGGGTACGGGTTAGGATTAGGGTACGTGTTAGGGTTAGGGTAGGGGTTAGGGTTAGGGTAGGCGTTAGGGTTAGGGTAGTTATTAAACCTATCCCACTCTCTAGATACCCCTTAGCACGTCAAGGAATATTATTTGGGGGTCCAGCCATGGAGAAGAGTTTAGACACTAGGAGAAGATAAGGAACACACCCATTATCAAGAAATCACATTAGGATTCTCTTTTTAACCTGTTCCTTAAAACACTAGTGCTCAGGAAATCTATTGGAGGCAGAAGCAGTCAAGGGTAGCTTAGGGTTAGGGTTAGGGTTAGGGTACGGCTTAGGGTACGGGTTCGGGTACGGGTTCGGGTACGGGTTCGGGTACGGCGTAGGGTATGGGTTAGATTTAGGGTTAGGGTTAGTTTGAGGGTTCGGGCTCGGTTTATGTTACGGGTTAGGATTAGGGTACGTGTTAGGGTTAGGGTAGGGGTTAGGGTTAGGGTACGCGTTAGGGTTAGGGTAGTTATTAAACATATCCCACTCTCTAGATACCCCTTAGCACGTCAAGGAATATTATTTGGGGGTCCAGCCATGGAGAAGATTTTAGACACTAGGAGAAGATAAGGAAGACACCCATTATCAATAAATCACATTAGGATTCTCTTTTTAACCTGTTCCTTAAAACACTAGTGCTTAGGAAATCTATTGGAGGCAGAAGCAGTCAAGGGTAGCTTAGGGTTAGGGTTTGGGTTAGGGTACGGCTTAGGGTACGGGTTCGGGTACGGGTTTGGGGATGGCGTAGGATATGGGTTAGGGTTAGGGTTAGGGTTAGTTTGAGGGTTAGGGCTCGGTTTAGGGTACGGGTTAGGATTAGGGTACGTGTTAGGGTTAGGGTAGGGGTTAGGGTTAGGGTACGCGTTAGGGTTAGGGTAGTTATTAAACCTATCCCACTCTCTAGATACCCCTTAGCACGTCAAGGAATATTATTTGGGTGTCCAGCCATGGAGAAGAGTTTAGACACTAGGAGAAGATAAGGAACACACCCATTATCAAGAAATCACATTAGGATTCTCTTTTTAACCAGTTCCTTAAAACACTAGTGCTTAGGAAATCTATTGGAGGCAGAAGCAGTCAAGGGTAGCTTAGGGTTAGGGTTACGGTTAGGGTTAGGGTTAGGGTATGGCTTAGGGTACGGGTTCGGGTACCGGTTCGGGTACGGCGTAGGGTATGGGTTAGGGTTAGGGTTAGGGTTAGTTTGAGGGTTAGGGCTCGGTTTAGGGTACGGGTTAGGATTAGGGTACGTGTTAGTGTTAGGGTAGGGGTTAGGGTTAGGGTACGCGTTAGGGTTAGGGTAGTTATTAAACCTATCCCACTCTCTAGATACCCCTTAGCACGTCAAGGAATATTATTTGGGTGTCCAGCCATGGAGAAGAGTTTAGACACTAGGAGAAGATAAGGAACACACCCATTATCAATAAATCACATTAGGATTCTCTTTTTAACCTGTTCCTTAAAACACTAGTGCTTAGGAAATCTATTGGAGGCAGAAGCAGTCAAGGGTAGCTTAGGGTTAGGGTTTGGGTTAGGGTACGGCTTAGGGTACGGGTTCGGGTACGGGTTCGGGTACGGGTTTGGGTATGGCGTAGGATATGGGTTAGGGTTAGGGTTAGGGTTAGTTTGAGGGTTAGGGCTCGGTTTAGGGTACGGGTTAGGATTAGGGTACGTGTTAGGGTTAGGGTAGGGGTTAGGGTTAGGGTACGCGTTAGGGTTAGGGTAGTTATTAAACCTATCCCACTCTCTAGATACCCCTTAGCACGTCAAGGAATATTATTTGGGGGTCCAGCCATGGAGAAGAGTTTAGACACTTGGAGAAGATAAGGAACACACCCATTATCAAGAAATCACATTAGGATTCTCTTTTTAACCTGTTCCTTAAAACACTAGTGCTTAGGAAATCTATTGGAGGCAGAAGCAGTCAAGGGTAGCTTAGGGTTAGGGTTAGGGTTAGGGTACGGCTTAGGGTACGGGTTCGGGTACGGGTTCGGGTACGGGTTCGGGTACGGCGTAGGGTATGGGTTAGGTTTAGGGTTAGGGTTAGTTTGAGGGTTAGGGCTCGGTTTAGGTTACGGGTTAGGATTAGGGTACGTGTTAGGGTTAGGGTAGGGGTTAGGGTTAGGGTACGCGTTAGGGTTAGGGTAGTTATTAAACCTATCCCACTCTCTAGATACCCCTTAGCACGTCAAGGAATATTATTTGGGGGTCCAGCCATGGAGAAGAGTTTAGACACTAGGAGAAGATAAGGAACACACCCATTATCCTGAAATCACATTAGGATTCTCTTTTTAACCTGTTCCTTAATACACTAGTGCTTAGGAAATCTATTGGAGGCAGAAGCAGTCAAGGGTAGCTTAGGGTTAGGGTTACGGTTAGGGTTAGGGTTAGGGTATGGCTTAGGGTATGGGTTCAGGTACGGGTTCGGGTACGGCGTAGGGTATGGGTTAGGGTTAGGATTAGGGTTAGTTTGAGGGTTAGGGCTCCGTTTAGGGTACGGGTTAGGATTAGGGTACGTGTTAGGGTTAGGGTAGGGGTTAGGGTTAGGGTAGGCGTTAGGGTTAGGGTAGTTATTAAACCTATCCCACTCTCTAGATACCCCTTAGCACGTCAAGGAATATTATTTGGGGGTCCAGCCATGGAGAAGAGTTTAGACACTAGGAGAAGATAAGGAACACACCCATTATCAAGAAATCACATTAGGATTCTCTTTTTAACCTGTTCCTTAAAACACTAGTGCTCAGGAAATCTATTGGAGGCAGAAGCAGTCAAGGGTAGCTTAGGGTTAGGGTTAGGGTTAGGGTACGGCTTAGGGTACGGGTTCGGGTACGGGTTCGGGTACGGGTTCGGGTACGGCGTAGGGTATGGGTTAGGTTTAGGGTTAGGGTTAGTTTGAGGGTTAGGGCTCGGTTTATGTTACGGGTTAGGATTAGGGTACGTGTTAGGGTTAGGGTAGGGGTTAGGGTTAGGGTACGCGTTAGGGTTAGGGTAGTTATTAAACATATCCCACTCTCTAGATACCCCTTAGCACGTCAAGGAATATTATTTGGGGGTCCAGCCATGGAGAAGATTTTAGACACTAGGAGAAGATAAGGAAGACACCCATTATCAATAAATCACATTAGGATTCTCTTTTTAACCTGTTCCTTAAAACACTAGTGCTTAGGAAATCTATTGGAGGCAGAAGCAGTCAAGGGTAGCTTAGGGTTAGGGTTTGGGTTAGGGTACGGCTTAGGGTACGGGTTCGGGTACGGGTTCGGGTACGGGTTTGTGTATGGCGTAGGATATGGGTTAGGGTTAGGGTTAGGGTTAGTTTGAGGGTTAGGGCTCGGTTTAGGGTACGGGTTAGGATTAGGGTACGTGTTAGGGTTAGGGTAGGGGTTAGGGTTAGGGTACGCGTTAGGGTTAGGGTAGTTATTAAACCTATCCCACTCTCTAGATACCCCTTAGCACGTCAAGGAATATTATTTGGGTGTCCAGCCATGGAGAAGAGTTTAGACACTAGGAGAAGATAAGGAACACACCCATTATCAAGAAATCACATTAGGATTCTCTTTTTAACCTGTTCCTTAAAACACTAGTGCTTAGGAAATCTATTGGAGGCAGAAGCAGTCAAGGGTAGCTTAGGGTTAGGGTTAGGGTTAGGGTACGGCTTAGGGTACGGGTTCGGTTACGGGTTCGGGTACGGGTTTGGGTATGGCGTAGGATATGGGTTAGGGTTAGGGTTAGGGTTAGTTTGAGTGTTAGGGCTCGGTTTAGGGTACGGGTTAGGATTAGGGTACGTGTTAGGGTTAGGGTAGGGGTTAGGGTTAGGGTACGCGTTAGGGTTAGGGTAGTTATTAAACCTATCCCACTCTCTAGATACCCCTTAGCACGTCAAGGAATATTATTTGGGGGTCCAGCCATGGAGAAGAGTTTAGACACTTGGAGAAGATAAGGAACACACCCATTATCAAGAAATCACATTAGGATTCTCTTTTTAACCTGTTCCTTAAAACACTAGTGCTTAGGAAATCTATTGGAGGCAGAAGCAGTCAAGGGTAGCTTAGGGTTAGGGTTAGGGTTAGGGTACGGCTTAGGGTACGGGTTCGGGTACGGGTTCGGGTACGGGTTCGGGTACGGCGTAGGGTATGGGTTAGGTTTAGGGTTAGGGTTAGTTTGAGGGATAGGGCTCGGTTTAGGTTACGGGTTAGGATTAGGGTACGTGTTAGGGTTAGGGTAGGGGTTAGGGTTAGGGTACGCGTTAGGGTTAGGGTAGTTATTAAACCTATCCCACTCTCTAGATACCCCTTAGCACGTCAAGGAATATTATTTGGGGGTCCAGCCATGGAGAAGAGTTTAGACACTAGGAGAAGATAAGGAACACACCCATTATCCTGAAATCACATTAGGATTCTCTTTTTAACCTGTTCCTTAATACACTAGTGCTTAGGAAATCTATTGGAGGCAGAAGCAGTCAAGGGTAGCTTAGGGTTAGGGTTACGGTTAGGGTTAGGGTTAGGGTATGGCTTAGGGTATGGGTTCGGGTACGGGTTCGGGTACGGCGTAGGGTATGGGTTAGGGTTAGGGTTAGGGTTAGTTTGAGGGTTAGGGCTCCGTTTAGGGTACGGGTTAGGATTAGGGTACGTGTTAGGGTTAGGGTAGGGGTTAGGGTTAGGGTAGGCGTTAGGGTTAGGGTAGTTATTAAACCTATCCCACTCTCTAGATACCCCTTAGCACGTCAAGGAATATTATTTGGGGGTCCAGCCATGGAGAAGAGTTTAGACACTAGGAGAAGATAAGGAACACACCCATTATCAAGAAATCACATTAGGATTCTCTTTTTAACCTGTTCCTTAAAACACTAGTGCTCAGGAAATCTATTGGAGGCAGAAGCAGTCAAGGGTAGCTTAGGGTTAGGGTTAGGGTTAGGGTACGGCTTAGGGTACGGGTTCGGGTACGGGTTCGGGTACGGGTTCGGGTACGGCGTAGGGTATGGGTTAGGTTTAGGGTTAGGGTTAGTTTGAGGGTTAGGGCTCGGTTTATGTTACGGGTTAGGATTAGGGTACGTGTTAGGGTTAGGGTAGGGGTTAGGGTTAGGGTACGCGTTAGGGTTAGGGTAGTTATTAAACATATCCCACTCTCTAGATACCCCTTAGCACGTCAAGGAATATTATTTGGGGGTCCAGCCATGGAGAAGATTTTAGACACTAGGAGAAGATAAGGAAGACACCCATTATCAATAAATCACATTAGGATTCTCTTTTTAAACTGTTCCTTAAAACACTAGTGCTTAGGAAATCTATTGGAGGCAGAAGCAGTCAAGGGTAGCTTAGGGTTAGGGTTAGGGTTAGGGCTAGGGTTAGGACACGGCTTAGGGTACGGGTTCGGGTACGGGTTCGTGTACGGCGTAGGGTATGGGTTTGGGTTAGTGTTAGGGTTAGTTTGAAGGTTAGGGCTCGGTTTAGGGTACGGGTTAGGATTAGGGTTCGTGGTAGGGTTAGGGTAGGGGTTAGGGTTAGGGTACGCGTTAGCGTTAGGGTAGTTATTAAACCTATCCCACTCTCTAGATACCCCTTAGCACGTCAAGGAATATTATTTGGGGGTCCAGCCATGGAGAAGAGTTTAGACACTAGGAGAAGATAAGGAACACACCCATTATCAAGAAATCACATTAGGATTCTCTTTTTAACCTGTTCCTTAAAACACTAGTGCTTAGGAAATCTATTGGAGGCAGAAGCAGTCAAGGGTAGCTTAGGGTTAGGGTTACGGTTAGGGTTAGGGTTAGGGTATGGCTTAGGGTATGGGTTCGGGTACGGGTTCGGGTACGGCGTAGGGTATGGGTTAGGGTTAGGGTTAGGGTTAGTTTGAGGGTTAGGGCTCCGTTTAGGGTACGGGTTAGGATTAGGGTACGTGTTAGGGTTAGGGTAGGGGTTAGGGTTAGGGTAGGCGTTAGGGTTAGGGTAGTTATTAAACCTATCCCACTCTCTAGATACCCCTTAGCACGTCAAGGAATATTATTTGGGGGTCCAGCCATGGAGAAGAGTTTAGACACTAGGAGAAGATAAGGAACACACCCATTATCAAGAAATCACATTAGGATTCTCTTTTTAACCTGTTCCTTAAAACACTAGTGCTCAGGAAATCTATTGGAGGCAGAAGCAGTCAAGGGTAGCTTAGGGTTAGGGTTAGGGTTAGGGTACGGCTTAGGGTACGGGTTCGGGTACGGGTTCGGGTACGGGTTCGGGTACGGCGTAGGGTATGGGTTAGGTTTAGGGTTAGGGTTAGTTTGAGGGTTAGGGCTCGGTTTATGTTACGGGTTAGGATTAGGGTACGTGTTAGGGTTAGGGTAGGGGTTAGGGTTAGGGTACGCGTTAGGGTTAGGGTAGTTATTAAACATATCCCACTCTCTAGATACCCCTTAGCACGTCAAGGAATATTATTTGGGGGTCCAGCCATGGAGAAGATTTTAGACACTAGGAGAAGATAAGGAAGACACCCATTATCAATAAATCACATTAGGATTCTCTTTTTAACCTGTTCCTTAAAACACTAGTGCTTAGGAAATCTATTGGAGGCAGAAGCAGTCAAGGGTAGCTTAGGGTTAGGGTTTGGGTTAGGGTACGGCTTAGGGTACGGGTTCGGGTACGGGTTCGGGTACGGGTTTGTGTATGGCGTAGGATATGGGTTAGGGTTAGGGTTAGGGTTAGTTTGAGGGTTAGGGCTCGGTTTAGGGTACGGGTTAGGATTAGGGTACGTGTTAGGGTTAGGGTAGGGGTTAGGGTTAGGGTACGCGTTAGGGTTAGGGTAGTTATTAAACCTATCCCACTCTCTAGATACCCCTTAGCACGTCAAGGAATATTATTTGGGTGTCCAGCCATGGAGAAGAGTTTAGACACTAGGAGAAGATAAGGAACACACCCATTATCAAGAAATCACATTAGGATTCTCTTTTTAACCTGTTCCTTAAAACACTAGTGCTTAGGAAATCTATTGGAGGAAGAAGCAGTCAAGGGTAGCTTAGGGTTAGGGTTAGGGTTAGGGTACGGCTTAGGGTACGGGTTCGGTTACGGGTTCGGGTACGGGTTTGGGTATGGCGTAGGATATGGGTTAGGGTTAGGGTTAGGGTTAGTTTGAGGGTTAGGGCTCGGTTTAGGGTACGGGTTAGGATTAGGGTACGTGTTAGGGTTAGGGTAGGGGTTAGGGTTAGGGTACGCGTTAGGGTTAGGGTAGTTATTAAACCTATCCCACTCTCTAGATACCCCTTAGCACGTCAAGGAATATTATTTGGGGGTCCAGCCATGGAGAAGAGTTTAGACACTTGGAGAAGATAAGGAACACACCCATTATCAAGAAATCACATTAGGATTCTCTTTTTAACCTGTTCCTTAAAACACTAGTGCTTAGGAAATCTATTGGAGGCAGAAGCAGTCAAGGGTAGCTTAGGGTTAGGGTTAGGGTTAGGGTACGGCTTAGGGTACGGGTTCGGGTACGGGTTCGGGTACGGGTTCGGGTACGGCGTAGGGTATGGGTTAGGTTTAGGGTTAGGGTTAGTTTGAGGGTTAGGGCTCGGTTTAGGTTACGGGTCAGGATTAGGGTACGTGTTAGGGTTAGGGTAGGGGTTAGGGTTAGGGTACGCGTTAGGTTTAGGGTAGTTATTAAACCTATCCCACTCTCTAGATACCCCTTAGCACGTCAAGGAATATTATTTGGGGGTCCAGCCATGGAGAAGAGTTTAGACACTAGGAGAAGATAAGGAACACACCCATTATCCTGAAATCACATTAGGATTCTCTTTTTAACCTGTTCCTTAATACACTAGTGCTTAGGAAATCTATTGGAGGCAGAAGCAGTCAAGGGTAGCTTAGGGTTAGGGTTACGGTTAGGGTTAGGGTTAGGGTATGGCTTAGGGTATGGGTTCGGGTACGGGTTCGGGTACGGCGTAGGGTATGGGTTAGGGTTAGGGTTAGGGTTAGTTTGAGGGTTAGGGCTCCGTTTAGGGTACGGGTTAGGATTAGGGTACGTGTTAGGGTTAGGGTAGGGGTTAGGGTTAGGGTAGGCGTTAGGGTTAGGGTAGTTATTAAACCTATCCCACTCTCTAGATACCCCTTAGCACGTCAAGGAATATTATTTGGGTGTCCAGCCATGGAGAAGAGTTTAGACACTAGGAGAAGATAAGGAACACACCCATTATCAAGAAATCACATTAGGATTCTCTTTTTAACCTGTTCCTTAAAACACTAGTGCTCAGGAAATCTATTGGAGGCAGAAGCAGTCAAGGGTAGCTTAGGGTTAGGGTTAGGGTTAGGGTACGGCTTAGGGTACGGGTTCGGGTACGGGTTCGGGTACGGGTTCGGGTACGGCGTAGGGTATGGGTTAGGTTTAGGGTTAGGGTTAGTTTGAGGGTTAGGGCTCGGTTTATGTTACGGGTTAGGATTAGGGTACGTGTTAGGGTTAGGGTAGGGGTTAGGGTTAGGGTACGCGTTAGGGTTAGGGTAGTTATTAAACATATCCCACTCTCTAGATACCCCTTAGCACGTCAAGGAATATTATTTGGGGGTCCAGCCATGGAGAAGATTTTAGACACTAGGAGAAGATAAGGAAGACACCCATTATCAATAAATCACATTAGGATTCTCTTTTTAACCTGTTCCTTAAAACACTAGTGCTTAGGAAATCTATTGGAGGCAGAAGCAGTCAAGGGTAGCTTAGGGTTAGGGTTTGGGTTAGGGTACGGCTTAGGGTACGGGTTCGGGTACGGGTTCGGGTACGGGTTTGTGTATGGCGTAGGATATGGGTTAGGGTTAGGGTTAGGGTTAGTTTGAGGGTTAGGGCTCGGTTTAGGGTACGGGTTAGGATTAGGGTACGTGTTAGGGTTAGGGTAGGGGTTAGGGTTATGGTACGCGTTAGGGTTAGGGTAGTTATTAAACCTATCCCACTCTCTAGATACCCCTTAGCACGTCAAGGAATATTATTTGGGTGTCCAGCCATGGAGAAGAGTTTAGACACTAGGAGAAGATAAGGAACACACCCATTATCAAGAAATCACATTAGGATTCTCTTTTTAACCTGTTCCTTAAAACACTAGTGCTTAGGAAATCTATTGGAGGCAGAAGCAGTCAAGGGTAGCTTAGGGTTAGGGTTACGGTTAGGGTTAGGGTTAGGGTATGGCTTAGGGTACGGGTTCGGGTACCGGTTCGGGTACGGCGTAGGGTATGGGTTAGGGTTAGGGTTAGGGTTAGTTTGAGGGTTAGGGCTCGGTTTAGGGTACGGGTTAGGATTAGGGTACGTGTTAGTGTTAGGGTAGGGGTTAGGGTTAGGGTACGCGTTAGGGTTAGGGTAGTTATTAAACCTATCCCACTCTCTAGATACCCCTTAGCACGTCAAGGAATATTATTTGGGGGTCCAGCCATGGAGAAGAGTTTAGACACTAGGAGAAGATAAGGAACACACCCATTATCAATAAATCACATTAGGATTCTCTTTTTAACCTGTTCCTTAAAACACTAGTGCTTAGGAAATCTATTGGAGGCAGAAGCAGTCAAGGGTAGCTTAGGGTTAGGGTTACGGTGAGGGTTAGGGTTAGGGTATGGCTTAGGGTACGGATTCGGGTACGGGTTCGGGTACGGCGTAGGGTATGAGTTAGGGTTAGGGTTAGTTTGAGGGTTAGGGCTCCGTTTAGGGTACGGGTTAGGATTAGGGTACGTGTTAGGGTTAGGGTAGGGGTTAGGGTTAGGGTACGTGTTAGGGTTAGGGTTGTTATTAAACCTATCCCACTCTCTAGATACCCCTTAGCACGTCAAGGAATATTATTTGGGGGTCCAGCCATGGAGAAGAGTTTAGACACATGGAGAAGATAAGGAACACACCCATTATCAAGAAATCACATTAGGATTCTCTTTTTAACCTGTTCCTTAAAACACTAGTGCTTAGGAAATCTATTGGAGGCAGAAGCAGTCAAGGGTAGCTTAGGGTTAGGGTTAGGGTTAGGGTACGGCTTAGGGTACGGGTTCGGGTACGGGTTCGGGTACGGGTTCGGGTACGGCGTAGGGTATGGGTTAGGTTTAGGGTTAGGGTTAGTTTGAGGGTTAGGGCTCGGTTTATGTTACGGGTTAGGATTAGGGTACGTGTTAGGGTTAGGGTAGGGGTTAGGGTTAGGGTACGCGTTAGGGTTAGGGTAGTTATTAAACATATCCCACTCTCTAGATACCCCTTAGCACGTCAAGGAATATTATTTGGGGGTCCAGCCATGGAGAAGATTTTAGACACTAGGAGAAGATAAGGAAGACACCCATTATCAATAAATCACATTAGGATTCTCTTTTTAACCTGTTCCTTAAAACACTAGTGCTTAGGAAATCTATTGGAGGCAGAAGCAGTCAAGGGTAGCTTAGGGTTAGGGTTTGGGTTAGGGTACGGCTTAGGGTACGGGTTCGGGTACGGGTTCGGGTACGGGTTTGTGTATGGCGTAGGATATGGGTTAGGGTTAGGGTTAGGGTTAGTTTGAGGGTTAGGGCTCGGTTTAGGGTACGGGTTAGGATTAGGGTACGTGTTAGGGTTAGGGTAGGGGTTAGGGTTAGGGTACGCGTTAGGGTTAGGGTAGTTATTAAACCTATCCCACTCTCTAGATACCCCTTAGCACGTCAAGGAATATTATTTGGGTGTCCAGCCATGGAGAAGAGTTTAGACACTAGGAGAAGATAAGGAACACACCCATTATCAAGAAATCACATTAGGATTCTCTTTTTAACCTGTTCCTTAAAACACTAGTGCTTAGGAAATCTATTGGAGGCAGAAGCAGTCAAGGGTAGCTTAGGGTTAGGGTTAGGGTTAGGGTACGGCTTAGGGTACGGGTTCGGTTACGGGTTCGGGTACGGGTTTGGGTATGGCGTAGGATATGGGTTAGGGTTAGGGTTAGGGTTAGTTTGAGGGTTAGGGCTCGGTTTAGGGTACGGGTTAGGATTAGGGTACGTGTTAGGGTTAGGGTAGGGGTTAGGGTTAGGGTACGCGTTAGGGTTAGGGTAGTTATTAAACCTATCCCACTCTCTAGATACCCCTTAGCACGTCAAGGAATATTATTTGGGGGTCCAGCCATGGAGAAGAGTTTAGACACTTGGAGAAGATAAGGAACACACCCATTATCAAGAAATCACATTAGGATTCTCTTTTTAACCTGTTCCTTAAAACACTAGTGCTTAGGAAATCTATTGGAGGCAGAAGCAGTCAAGGGTAGCTTAGGGTTAGGGTTAGGGTTAGGGTACGGCTTAGGGTACGGGTTCGGGTACGGGTTCGGGTACGGGTTCGGGTACGGCGTAGGGTATGGGTTAGGTTTAGGGTTAGGGTTAGTTTGAGGGTTAGGGCTCGGTTTAGGTTACGGGTCAGGATTAGGGTACGTGTTAGGGTTAGGGTAGGGGTTAGGGTTAGGGTACGCGTTAGGTTTAGGGTAGTTATTAAACCTATCCCACTCTCTAGATACCCCTTAGCACGTCAAGGAATATTATTTGGGGGTCCAGCCATGGAGAAGAGTTTAGACACTAGGAGAAGATAAGGAACACACCCATTATCCTGAAATCACATTAGGATTCTCTTTTTAACCTGTTCCTTAATACACTAGTGCTTAGGAAATCTATTGGAGGCAGAAGCAGTCAAGGGTAGCTTAGGGTTAGGGTTACGGTTAGGGTTAGGGTTAGGGTATGGCTTAGGGTATGGGTTCGGGTACGGGTTCGGGTACGGCGTAGGGTATGGGTTAGGGTTAGGGTTAGGGTTAGTTTGAGGGTTAGGGCTCCGTTTAGGGTACGGGTTAGGATTAGGGTACGTGTTAGGGTTAGGGTAGGGGTTAGGGTTAGGGTAGGCGTTAGGGTTAGGGTAGTTATTAAACCTATCCCACTCTCTAGATACCCCTTAGCACGTCAAGGAATATTATTTGGGTGTCCAGCCATGGAGAAGAGTTTAGACACTAGGAGAAGATAAGGAACACACCCATTATCAAGAAATCACATTAGGATTCTCTTTTTAACCTGTTCCTTAAAACACTAGTGCTCAGGAAATCTATTGGAGGCAGAAGCAGTCAAGGGTAGCTTAGGGTTAGGGTTAGGGTTAGGGTACGGCTTAGGGTACGGGTTCGGGTACGGGTTCGGGTACGGGTTCGGGTACGGCGTAGGGTATGGGTTAGGTTTAGGGTTAGGGTTAGTTTGAGGGTTAGGGCTCGGTTTATGTTACGGGTTAGGATTAGGGTACGTGTTAGGGTTAGGGTAGGGGTTAGGGTTAGGGTACGCGTTAGGGTTAGGGTAGTTATTAAACATATCCCACTCTCTAGATACCCCTTAGCACGTCAAGGAATATTATTTGGGGGTCCAGCCATGGAGAAGATTTTAGACACTAGGAGAAGATAAGGAAGACACCCATTATCAATAAATCACATTAGGATTCTCTTTTTAACCTGTTCCTTAAAACACTAGTGCTTAGGAAATCTATTGGAGGCAGAAGCAGTCAAGGGTAGCTTAGGGTTAGGGTTTGGGTTAGGGTACGGCTTAGGGTACGGGTTCGGGTACGGGTTCGGGTACGGGTTTGTGTATGGCGTAGGATATGGGTTAGGGTTAGGGTTAGGGTTAGTTTGAGGGTTAGGGCTCGGTTTAGGGTACGGGTTAGGATTAGGGTACGTGTTAGGGTTAGGGTAGGGGTTAGGGTTATGGTACGCGTTAGGGTTAGGGTAGTTATTAAACCTATCCCACTCTCTAGATACCCCTTAGCACGTCAAGGAATATTATTTGGGTGTCCAGCCATGGAGAAGAGTTTAGACACTAGGAGAAGATAAGGAACACACCCATTATCAAGAAATCACATTAGGATTCTCTTTTTAACCTGTTCCTTAAAACACTAGTGCTTAGGAAATCTATTGGAGGCAGAAGCAGTCAAGGGTAGCTTAGGGTTAGGGTTACGGTTAGGGTTAGGGTTAGGGTATGGCTTAGGGTACGGGTTCGGGTACCGGTTCGGGTACGGCGTAGGGTATGGGTTAGGGTTAGGGTTAGGGTTAGTTTGAGGGTTAGGGCTCGGTTTAGGGTACGGGTTAGGATTAGGGTACGTGTTAGTGTTAGGGTAGGGGTTAGGGTTAGGGTACGCGTTAGGTTTAGGGTAGTTATTAAACCTATCCCACTCTCTAGATACCCCTTAGCACGTCAAGGAATATTATTTGGGGGTCCAGCCATGGAGAAGAGTTTAGACACTAGGAGAAGATAAGGAACACACCCATTATCAATAAATCACATTAGGATTCTCTTTTTAACCTGTTCCTTAAAACACTAGTGCTTAGGAAATCTATTGGAGGCAGAAGCAGTCAAGGGTAGCTTAGGGTTAGGGTTACGGTGAGGGTTAGGGTTAGGGTATGGCTTAGGGTACGGATTCGGGTACGGGTTCGGGTACGGCGTAGGGTATGAGTTAGGGTTAGGGTTAGTTTGAGGGTTAGGGCTCCGTTTAGGGTACGGGTTAGGATTAGGGTACGTGTTAGGGTTAGGGTAGGGGTTAGGGTTAGGGTACGTGTTAGGGTTAGGGTTGTTATTAAACCTATCCCACTCTCTAGATACCCCTTAGCACGTCAAGGAATATTATTTGGGGGTCCAGCCATGGAGAAGAGTTTAGACACATGGAGAAGATAAGGAACACACCCATTATCAAGAAATCACATTAGGATTCTCTTTTTAACCTGTTCCTTAAAACACTAGTGCTTAGGAAATCTATTGGAGGCAGAAGCAGTCAAGGGTAGCTTAGGGTTAGGGTTAGGGTTAGGGTACGGCTTAGGGTACGGGTTCGGGTACGGGTTCGGGTACGGGTTCGGGTACGGCGTAGGGTATGGGTTAGGTTTAGGGTTAGGGTTAGTTTGAGGGTTAGGGCTCGGTTTAGGTTACGGGTTAGGATTAGGGTACGTGTTAGGGTTAGGGTAGGGGTTAGGGTTAGGGTACGCGTTAGGGTTAGGGTAGTTATTAAACCTATCCCACTCTCTAGATACCCCTTAGCACGTCAAGGAATATTATTTGGGGTTCCAGCCATGGAGAAGAGTTTAGACACTAGGAGAAGATAAGGAACACACCCATTATCCTGAAATCACATTAGGATTCTCTTTTTAACCTGTTCCTTAATACACTAGTGCTGAGGAAATCTATTGGAGGCAGAAGCAGTCAAGGGTAGCTTAGGGTTAGGGTTACGGTTAGGGTTAGGGTTAGGGTATGGCTTAGGGTATGGGTTCGGGTACGGGTTCGGGTACGGCGTAGGGTATGGGTTAGGGTTAGGGTTAGGGTTAGTTTGAGGGTTAGGGCTCGGTTTAGGGTTCGGGTTAGGATTAGGGTACGTGTTAGGGTTAGGGTAGGGGTTAGGGTTAGGGTAGGCGTTAGGGTTAGGGTAGTTATTAAACCTATCCCACTCTCTAGATACCCCTTAGCACGTCAAGGAATATTATTTGGGGGTCCAGCCATGGAGAAGAGTTTAGACACTAGGAGAAGATAAGGAACACACCCATTATCAAGAAATCACATTAGGATTCTCTTTTTAACCTGTTCCTTAAAACACTAGTGCTCAGGAAATCTATTGGAGGCAGAAGCAGTCAAGGGTAGCTTAGGGTTAGGGTTAGGGTTAGGGTACGGCTTAGGGTACGGGTTCGGGTACGGGTTCGGGTACGGGTTCGGGTACGGCGTAGGGTATGGGTTAGGTTTAGGGTTAGGGTTAGTTTGAGGGTTAGGGCTCGGTTTATGTTACGGGTTAGGATTAGGGTACGTGTTAGGGTTAGGGTAGGGGTTAGGGTTAGGGTACGCGTTAGGGTTAGGGTAGTTATTAAACATATCCCACTCTCTAGATACCCCTTAGCACGTCAAGGAATATTATTTGGGGGTCCAGCCATGGAGAAGATTTTAGACACTAGGAGAAGATAAGGAAGACACCCATTATCAATAAATCACATTTGGATTCTCTTTTTAACCTGTTCCTTAAAACACTAGTGCTTAGGAAATCTATTGGAGGCAGAAGCAGTCAAGGGTAGCTTAGGGTTAGGGTTTGGGTTAGGGTACGGCTTAGGGTACGGGTTCGGGTACGGGTTTGGGTATGGCGTAGGATATGGGTTAGGGTTAGGGTTAGGGTTAGTTTGAGGGTTAGGGCTCGGTTTAGGGTACGGGTTAGGATTAGGGTACGTGTTAGGGTTAGGGTAGGGGTTAGGGTTAGGGTACGCGTTAGGGTTAGGGTAGTTATTAAACCTATCCCACTCTCTAGATACCCCTTAGCACGTCAAGGAATATTATTTGGGTGTCCAGCCATGGAGAAGAGTTTAGACACTTGGAGAAGATAAGGAACACACCCATTGTCAAGAAATCACATTAGGATTCTCTTTTTAACCTGTTCCTTAAAACACTAGTGCTTAGGAAATCTATTGGAGGCAGAAGCAGTCAAGGGTAGCTTAGGGTTAGGGTTACGGTTAGGGTTAGGGTTAGGGTATGGCTTAGGGTACGGGTTCGGGTACCGGTTCGGGTACGGCGTAGGGTATGGGTTAGGGTTAGGGTTAGGGTTAGTTTGAGGGTTAGGGCTCGGTTTAGGGTACGGGTTAGGATTAGGGTACGTGTTAGTGTTAGGGTAGGGGTTAGGGTTAGGGTACGCGTTAGGTTTAGGGTAGTTATTAAACCTATCCCACTCTCTAGATACCCCTTAGCACGTCAAGGAATATTATTTGGGGGTCCAGCCATGGAGAAGAGTTTAGACACTAGGAGAAGATAAGGAACACACCCATTATCAATAAATCACATTAGGATTCTCTTTTTAACCTGTTCCTTAAAACACTAGTGCTTAGGAAATCTATTGGAGGCAGAAGCAGTCAAGGGTAGCTTAGGGTTAGGGTTTGGGTTAGGGTACGGCTTAGGGTACGGGTTCGGGTACGGGTTCGGGTACGGGTTTGGGTATGGCGTAGGATATGGGTTAGGGTTAGGGTTAGGGTTAGTTTGAGGGTTAGGGCTCGGTTTAGGGTACGGGTTAGGATTAGGGTACGTGTTAGGGTTAGGGTAGGGGTTAGCGTTAGGGTACGCGTTAGGGTTAGGGTAGTTATTAAACCTATCCCACTCTCTAGATACCCCTTAGCACGTCAAGGAATATTATTTGGGTGTCCAGCCATGGAGAAGAGTTTAGACACTAGGAGAAGATAAGGAACACACCCATTATCAAGAAATCACATTAGGATTCTCTTTTTAACCTGTTCCTTAAAACACTAGTGCTTAGGAAATCTATTGGAGGCAGAAGCAGTCATGGGTAGCTTAGGGTTAGGGTTAGGGTTAGGGTTAGGGTTAGGGTACGGCTTAGGGTACGGGTTCGGGTACGGGTTCGGGTAAGGCGTAGGGTATGGGTTAGGGTTAGGGTTAGTTTGAGGGTTAGGGCTCCGTTTAGGGTACGGGTAAGGATTAGGGTACGTGTTAGGGTTAGGGTAGGGGTTAGGGTTAGGGTACGCGTTAGGGTTAGGGTAGTTATTAAACCTATCCCACTCTCTAGATACCCCTTAGCACGTCAAGGAATATTATTTGGGGGTCCAGCCATGGAGAAGAGTTTAGACAGTTGGAGAAGATAAGGAACACACCCATTATCAAGAAATCACATTAGGATTCTCTTTTTAACCTGTTCCTTAAAACACTAGTGCTTAGGAAATCTATTGGAGGCAGAAGCAGTCAAGGGTAGCTTAGGGTTAGGGTTAGGGTTAGGGTACGGCTTAGGGTACGGGTTCGGGTACGGGTTCGGGTACGGGTTCGGGTACGGCGTAGGGTATGGGTTAGGTTTAGGGTTAGGGTTAGTTTGAGGGTTAGGGCTCGGTTTAGGTTACGGGTTAGGATTAGGGTACGTGTTAGGGTTAGGGTAGGGGTTAGGGTTAGGGTACGCGTTAGGGTTAGGGTAGTTATTAAACCTATCCCACTCTCTAGATACCCCTTAGCACGTCAAGGAATATTATTTGGGGGTCCAGCCATGGAGAAGAGTTTAGACACTAGGAGAAGATAAGGAACACACCCATTATCCTGAAATCACATTAGGATTCTCTTTTTAACCTGTTCCTTAATACACTAGTGCTTAGGAAATCTATTGGAGGCAGAAGCAGTCAAGGGTAGCTTAGGGTTAGGGTTACGGTTAGGGTTAGGGTTAGGGTATGGCTTAGGGTATGGGTTCGGGTACGGGTTCGGGTACGGCGTAGGGTATGGGTTAGGGTTAGGGTTAGGGTTAGTTTGAGGGTTAGGGCTCGGTTTAGGGTACGGGTTAGGATTAGGGTACGTGTTAGGGTTAGGGTAGGGGTTAGGGTTAGGGTACGCGTTAGCGTTAGGGTAGTTATTAAACCTATCCCACTCTCTAGATACCCCTTAGCACGTCAAGGAATATTATTTGGGGGTCCAGCCATGGAGAAGAGTTTAGACACTAGGAGAAGATAAGGAACACACCCATTATCAATAAATCACATTAGGATTCTCTTTTTAACCTGTTCCTTAAAACACTAGTGCTTAGGAAATCTATTGGAGGCAGAAGCAGTCAAGGGTAGCTTAGGGTTAGGGTTTGGGTTAAGGTACGGCTTAGGGTACGGGTTCGGGTACGGGTTCGGGTACGGGTTTGGGTATGGCGTAGGATATGGGTTAGGGTTAGGGTTAGGGTTAGTTTGAGGGTTAGGGCTCGGTTTAGGGTACGGGTTAGGATTAGGGTACGTGTTAGGGTTAGGGTAGGGGTTAGCGTTAGGGTACGCGTTAGGGTTAGGGTAGTTATTAAACCTATCCCACTCTCTAGATACCCCTTAGCACGTCAAGGAATATTATTTGGGTGTCCAGCCATGGAGAAGAGTTTAGACACTAGGAGAAGATAAGGAACACACCCATTATCAAGAAATCACATTAGGATTCTCTTTTTAACCTGTTCCTTAAAACACTAGTGCTTAGGAAATCTATTGGAGGCAGAAGCAGTCATGGGTAGCTTAGGGTTAGGGTTAGGGTTAGGGTTAGGGTTAGGGTACGGCTTAGGGTACGGGTTCGGGTACGGGTTCGGGTACGGCGTAGGGTATGGGTTAGGGTTAGGGTTAGTTTGAGGGTTAGGGCTCCGTTTAGGGTACGGGTAAGGATTAGGGTACGTGTTAGGGTTAGGGTAGGGGTTAGGGTTAGGGTACGCGTTAGGGTTAGGGTAGTTATTAAACCTATCCCACTCTCTAGATACCCCTTAGCACGTCAAGGAATATTATTTGGGGGTCCATCCATGGAGAAGAGTTTAGACAGTTGGAGAAGATAAGGAACACACCCATTATCAAGAAATCACATTAGGATTCTCTTTTTAACCTGTTCCTTAATACACTAGTGCTTAGGAAATCTATTGGAGGCAGAAGCAGTCAAGGGTAGCTTAGGGTTAGGGTTACGGTTAGGGTTAGGGTTAGGGTATGGCTTAGGGTATGGGTTCGGGTACGGGTTCGGGTACGGCGTAGGGTATGGGTTAGGGTTAGGGTTAGGGTTAGTTTGAGGGTTAGGGCTCGGTTTAGGGTACGGGTTAGGATTAGGGTACGTGTTAGGGTTAGGGTAGGGGTTAGGGTTAGGGTACGCGTTAGCGTTAGGGTAGTTATTAAACCTATCCCACTCTCTAGATACCCCTTAGCACGTCAAGGAATATTATTTGGGGGTCCAGCCATGGAGAAGAGTTTAGACACTAGGAGGAGATAAGGAACACACCCATTATCAAGAAATCACATTAGGATTCTCTTTTTAACCTGTTCCTTAAAACACTAGTGCTTAAGAAATCTATTGGAGGCAGAAGCAGTCAAGGGTAGCTTAGGGTTAGGGTTAGGGTTAGGTTTAGGGAACGGGTTCGGGTATGGGTTCGTGTACGGCGTAGGGTATGGGTTAGGGTTAGGGTTAGGGTTAGTTTGAAGGTTAGGGCTTGGTTTAGGGTACGGGTTAGGATTAGGGTTCGTGTTAGGGATAGGGCAGGGGTTAGGGTTAGGGTACGCGTTAGGGTTAGGGTAGTTATTAAACCTATCCCACTCTCTAGATACCCCTTAGCACGTCAAGGAATATTATTTGGGGGTCCAGCCATGGAGAAGAGTTTAGACACTAGGAGAAGATAAGGAACACACCCATTATCAAGAAATCACATTAGGATTCTCTTTTTAACCTGTTCCTTAAAACACTAGTGCTTAGGAAATCTATTGGAGGCAGAAGCAGTCAAGGGTAGCTTAGGGTTAGGGTTAGGGTTAGGGCTAGGATTAGGACACGGCTTAGGGTACGGGTTCGGGTACGGGTTCGTGTACGGCGTAGGGTATGGGTTTGGGTTAGGGTTAGGGTTAGTTTGAAGGTTAGGGCTCGGTTTAGTGTACGGGTTAGGATTAGGGTTCGTGTTAGGGTTAGGGTAGTGGTTAGGGTTAGGGTACGCGTTAGGGTTAGGGTAGTTATTAAACCTATCCCACTCTCTAGATACCCCTTAGCACGTCAAGGAATATTATTTGGGGGTCCAGCCATGGAGAAGAGTTTAGACACTAGGAGAAGATAAGGAACACACCCATTATCCTGAAATCACATTAGGATTCTCTTTTTAACCTGTTCCTTAATACACTAGTGCTTAGGAAATCTATTGGAGGCAGAAGCAGTCAAGGGTAGCTTAGGGTTAGGGTTACGGTTAGGGTTAGGGTTAGGGTATGGCTTAGGGTACGGGTTCGGTTACGGGTTCGGGTACGGCGTAGGGTATGGGTTAGGGTTAGGGTTAGGGTTAGTTTGAGGGTTAGGGCTCGGTTTAGGGTACGGGTTAGGATTAGGGTACGTGTTAGTGTTAGGGTAGGGGTTAGGGTTAGGGTACGCGTTAGGGTTAGGGTAGTTATTAAACCTATCCCACTCTCTAGATACCCCTTAGCACGTCAAGGAATATTATTTGGGGGTCCAGCCATGGAGAAGAGTTTAGACACTAGGAGAAGATAAGGAACACACCCATTATCAATAAATCACATTAGGATTCTCTTTTTAACCTGTTCCTTAAAACACTAGTGCTTAGGAAATCTATTGGAGGCAGAAGCAGTCAAGGGTAGCTTAGGGTTAGGGTTACGGTGAGGGTTAGGGTTAGGGTATGGCTTAGGGTACGGGTTCGGGTACGGGTTCGGGTACGGCGTAGGGTATGGGTTAGGGTTAGGGTTAGTTTGAGGGTTAGGGCTCCGTTTAGGGTACGGGTTAGGATTAGGGTACGTGTTAGGGTTAGGGTAGGGGTTAGGGTTAGGGTACGCGTTAGGGTTAGGGTAGTTATTAAACCTATCCCACTCTCTAGATACCCCTTAGCACGTCAAGGAATATTATTTGGGTGTCCAGCCATGGAGAAGAGTTTAGACACTAGGAGAAGATAAGGAACACACCCATTATCAAGAAATCACATTAGGATTCTCTTTTTAACCTGTTCCTTAAAACACTAGTGCTTAGGAAATCTATTGGAGGCAGAAGCAGTCATGGGTAGCTTAGGGTTAGGGTTAGGGTTAGGGTTAGGGTTAGGGTACGGCTTAGGGTACGGGTTCGGGTACGGGTTCGGGTACGGCGTAGGGTATGGGTTAGGGTTAGGGTTAGTTTGAGGGTTAGGGCTCCGTTTAGGGTACGGGTAAGGATTAGGGTACGTGTTAGGGTTAGGGTAGGGGATAGGGTTAGGGTACGCGTTAGGGTTAGGGTAGTTATTAAACCTATCCCACTCTCTAGATACCCCTTAGCACGTCAAGGAATATTATTTGGGGGTCCAGCCATGGAGAAGAGTTTAGACAGTTGGAGAAGATAAGGAACACACCCATTATCAAGAAATCACATTAGGATTCTCTTTTTAACCTGTTCCTTAATACACTAGTGCTTAGGAAATCTATTGGAGGCAGAAGCAGTCAAGGGTAGCTTAGGGTTAGGGTTACGGTTAGGGTTAGGGTTAGGGTATGGCTTAGGGTATGGGTTCGGGTACGGGTTCGGGTACGGCGTAGGGTATGGGTTAGGGTTAGGGTTAGGGTTAGTTTGAGGGTTAGGGCTCGGTTTAGGGTACGGGTTAGGATTAGGGTACGTGTTAGGGTTAGGGTAGGGGTTAGGGTTAGGGTACGCGTTAGCGTTAGGGTAGTTATTAAACCTATCCCACTCTCTAGATACCCCTTAGCACGTCAAGGAATATTATTTGGGGGTCCAGCCATGGAGAAGAGTTTAGACACTAGGAGGAGATAAGGAACACACCCATTATCAAGAAATCACATTAGGATTCTCTTTTTAACCTGTTCCTTAAAACACTAGTGCTTAAGAAATCTATTGGAGGCAGAAGCAGTCAAGGGTAGCTTAGGGTTAGGGTTAGGGTTAGGTTTAGGGAACGGGTTCGGGTATGGGTTCGTGTACGGCGTAGGGTATGGGTTAGGGTTAGGGTTAGGGTTAGTTTGAAGGTTAGGGCTTGGTTTAGGGTACGGGTTAGGATTAGGGTTCGTGTTAGGGATAGGGCAGGGGTTAGGGTTAGGGTACGCGTTAGGGTTAGGGTAGTTATTAAACCTATCCCACTCTCTAGATACCCCTTAGCACGTCAAGGAATATTATTTGGGGGTCCAGCCATGGAGAAGAGTTTAGACACTAGGAGAAGATAAGGAACACACCCATTATCAAGAAATCACATTAGGATTCTCTTTTTAACCTGTTCCTTAAAACACTAGTGCTTAGGAAATCTATTGGAGGCAGAAGCAGTCAAGGGTAGCTTAGGGTTAGGGTTAGGGTTAGGGCTAGGATTAGGACACGGCTTAGGGTACGGGTTCGGGTACGGGTTCGTGTACGGCGTAGGGTATGTGTTTGGGTTAGGGTTAGGGTTAGTTTGAAGGTTAGGGCTCGGTTTAGTGTACGGGTTAGGATTAGGGTTCGTGTTAGGGTTAGGGTAGTGGTTAGGGTTAGGGTACGCGTTAGGGTTAGGGTAGTTATTAAACCTATCCCACTCTCTAGATACCCCTTAGCACGTCAAGGAATATTATTTGGGGGTCCAGCCATGGAGAAGAGTTTAGACACTAGGAGAAGATAAGGAACACACCCATTATCCTGAAATCACATTAGGATTCTCTTTTTAACCTGTTCCTTAATACACTAGTGCTTAGGAAATCTATTGGAGGCAGAAGCAGTCAAGGGTAGCTTAGGGTTAGGGTTACGGTTAGGGTTAGGGTTAGGGTATGGCTTAGGGTACGGGTTCGGTTACGGGTTCGGGTACGGCGTAGGGTATGGGTTAGGGTTAGGGTTAGGGTTAGTTTGAGGGTTAGGGCTCGGTTTAGGGTACGGGTTAGGATTAGGGTACGTGTTAGTGTTAGGGTAGGGGTTAGGGTTAGGGTACGCGTTAGGGTTAGGGTAGTTATTAAACCTATCCCACTCTCTAGATACCCCTTAGCACGTCAAGGAATATTATTTGGGGGTCCAGCCATGGAGAAGAGTTTAGACACTAGGAGAAGATAAGGAACACACCCATTATCAATAAATCACATTAGGATTCTCTTTTTAACCTGTTCCTTAAAACACTAGTGCTTAGGAAATCTATTGGAGGCAGAAGCAGTCAAGGGTAGCTTAGGGTTAGGGTTACGGTGAGGGTTAGGGTTAGGGTATGGCTTAGGGTACGGGTTCGGGTACGGGTTCGGGTACGGCGTAGGGTATGGGTTAGGGTTAGGGTTAGTTTGAGGGTTAGGGCTCCGTTTAGGGTACGGGTTAGGATTAGGGTACGTGTTAGGGTTAGGGTAGGGGTTAGGGTTAGGGTACGCGTTAGGGTTAGGGTAGTTATTAAACCTATCCCACTCTCTAGATACCCCTTAGCACGTCAAGGAATATTATTTGGGGGTCCAGCCATGGAGAAGAGTTTAGACACTTGGAGAAGATAAGGAACACACCCATTATCAAGAAATCACATTAGGATTCTCTTTTTAACCTGTTCCTTAAAACACTAGTGCTTAGGAAATCTATTGGAGGCAGAAGCAGTCAAGGGTAGCTTAGGGTTAGGGTTAGGGTTAGGGTACGGCTTAGGGTACGGGTTCGGGTACGGGTTCGGGTACGGGTTCGGGTACGGCGTAGGGTATGGGTTAGGTTTAGGGTTAGGGTTAGTTTGAGGGTTAGGGCTCGGTTTAGGTTACGGGTTAGGATTAGGGTACGTGTTAGGGTTAGGGTAGGGGTTAGGGTTAGGGTACGCGTTAGGGTTAGGGTAGTTATTAAACCTATCCCACTCTCTAGATACCCCTTAGCACGTCAAGGAATATTATTTGGGGGTCCAGCCATGGAGAAGAGTTTAGACACTAGGAGAAGATAAGGAACACACCCATTATCCTGAAATCACATTAGGATTCTCTTTTTAACCTGTTCCTTAATACACTAGTGCTTAGGAAATCTATTGGAGGCAGAAGCAGTCAAGGGTAGCTTAGGGTTAGGGTTACGGTTAGGGTTAGGGTTAGGGTATGGCTTAGGGTATGGGTTCGGGTACGGGTTCGGGTACGGCGTAGGGTATGGGTTAGGGTTAGGGTCAGGGTTAGTTTGAGGGTTAGGGCTCGGTTTAGGGTACGGGTTAGGATTAGGGTACGTGTTAGGGTTAGGGTAGGGGTTAGGGTTAGGGTAGGCGTTAGGGTTAGGGTAGTTATTAAACCTATCCCACTCTCTAGATACCCCTTAGCACGTCAAGGAATATTATTTGGGGGTCCAGCCATGGAGAAGAGTTTAGACACTAGGAGAAGATAAGGAACACACCCATTATCAAGAAATCACATTAGGATTCTCTTTTTAACCTGTTCCTTAAAACACTAGTGCTTAGGAAATCTATTGGAGGCAGAAGCAGTCATGGGTAGCTTAGGGTTAGGGTTAGGGTTAGGGTTAGGGTTAGGGTACGGCTTAGGGTACGGGTTCGGGTACGGGTTCGTGTACGGCGTAGGGTATGGGTTAGGGTTAGGGTTAGGGTTAGTTTGAAGGTTAGGGCTCGGTTTAGGGTACGGGTTAGGATTAGGGTTCGTGTTAGGGTTAGGGTAGGGGTTAGGGTTAGGGTACGCGTTAGGGTTAGGGTAGTTATTAAACCTATCCCACTCCCTAGATACCCCTTAGCACGTCAAGGAATATTATTTGGGGGTCCAGCCATGGAGAAGAGTTTAGACACTAGGAGAAGATAAGGAACACACCCATTATCAAGAAATCACATTAGGATTCTCTTTTTAACCTGTTCCTTAAAACACTAGTGCTTAGGAAATCTATTGGAGGCAGAAGCAGTCAAGGGTAGCTTAGGGTTAGGGTTAGGGTTAGGGCTAGGGTTAGGACACGGCTTAGGGTACGGGTTCGGGTACGGGTTCGGGTACGGCATAGGGTATGGGTTTGGGTTAGTGTTAGGGTTAGTTTGAAGGTTAGGGCTCGGTTTAGGGTACGGGTTAGGATTAGGGTTCGTGTTAGGGTTAGGGTAGGGGTTAGTGTTAGGGTACGCGTTAGGGTGAGGGTAGTTATTAAACCTATCCCACTATCTAGATACCCCTTAGCACGTCAAGGAATATTATTTGGGGGTCCAGCCATGGAGAAGAGTTTAGACACTAGGAGAAGATAAAGAACACACCCATTATCCTGAAATCACATTAGGATTCTCTTTTTAACCTGTTCCTTAATACACTAGTGCTTAGGAAATCTATTGGAGGCAGAAGCAGTCAAGGGTAGCTTAGGGTTAGGGTTACGGTTAGGGTTAGGGTTAGGGTATGGCTTAGGGTACGGGTTCGGGTACGGGTTCGGGTACGGCGTAGGGTATGGGTTAGGGTTAGGGTTAGGGTTAGTTTGAGGGTTAGGGCTCGGTTTAGGGTACGGGTTAGGATTAGGGTACGTGTTAGGGTTAGGGTAGGGGTTAGGGTTAGGGTACGCATTAGGGTTAGGGTAGTTATTAAACCTATCCCACTCCCTAGATACCCCTTAGCACGTCAAGGAATATTATTTGGGGGTCCAGCCATGGAGAAGAGTTTAGACAGTTGGAGAAGATAAGGAACACACCCATTATCAAGAAATCACATTAGGATTCTCTTTTTAACCTGTTCCTTAAAACACTAGTGCTTAGGAAATCTATTGGAGGCAAAGCAGTCAAGGGTAGCTTAGGGTTAGGGTTAGGGTTAGGGTTAGGGTTAGGGTATGGCTTAGGGTACGGGTTCGGGTACGGGTTCGTGTACAGCGTAGGGTATGGGTTTGGGTTAGGGTTAGGGTTAGTTTGAAGGTTAGGGCTCGGTTTAGGGTACGGGTTAGGATTAGGGTTCGTGTTAGGGTTAGGGTAGGTGTTAGGTTTAGGGTACGCGTTAGGGTTAGGGTAGTTATTAAACCTATCCCACTCTCTAGATACCCCTTAGCACGTCAAGGAATATTATTTGGGGGCCCAGCCATGGAGAAGAGTTTAGACACTAGGAGAAGATAAGGAACACACCCATTATCAAGAAATCACATTAGGATTCTCTTTTTAACCTGTTCCTTAAAACACTAGTGCTTAGGAAATCTATTGGAGGCAGAAGCAGTCAAGGGTAGCTTAGGGTTAGGGTTAGGGTTAGGGCTAGGGTTAGGACACGGCTTAGGGTACGGGTTCGGGTACGGGTTCGTGTACGGCATAGGGTATGGGTTTGGGTTAGGGTTAGGATTAGTTTGAAGGTTAGGGCTCGGTTTATGGTACGGGTTAGGATTAGGGTTCGTGTTAGGGTTAGGGTAGGGGTTAGGGTTAGGGTACGCGTTAGGGTTAGGGTAGTTATTAAACCTATCCCACTCTCTAGATACCCCTTATCACGTCAAGGAATATTATTTGGGCGTCCAGCCATGGAGAAGAGTTTAGACACTAGGAGAAGATAAGGAACACACCCATTATCCTGAAATCACATTAGGATTCTCTTTTTAACCTGTTCCTTAAAACACTAGTGCTTAGGAAATCTATTGGAGGCAGAAGCAGTCAAGGGTAGCTTAGGGTTAGGGTTAGGGTTATTGTTAGGGTAAGGCTTAGGGTACGGGTTCGGGTACGGCATAGGGTATGTTTTAGGGTTAGGGTTAGTGTTAGTTTGAGGGTTAGGGCTCGGTTTAGGGTACGGGTTAGGATTAGGGTACGTGTTAGGGTTAGGGTAGGGGTTACGGTTAGGGTACGCGTTAGGGTTAGGGTAGTTATTAAACCTATCCCACTCTCTAGATACCCCTTAGCACGACAAGGAATATTATTTGGGTGTCCAGCCATGGAGAAGAGTTTAGACACTAGGAGAAGATAAGGAACACACCCATTATCCTGAAATCACATTAGGATTCTCTTTTTAACCTGTTCCTTAGTACACTAGTGCTTAGGAAATCTATTGGAGGCAGAAGCAGTCAAGGGTAGCTTAGGGTTAGGGTTAGGGTTAGGGTTAGGGTTAGGGTACGGCTTAGGGAACGGGTTCGGGTACGGGTTCGGGTACGGCGTAGGGTATGGGTTAGGGTTAGGGTTAGTTTGAGGGTTAGGGCTCGGTTTAGGTTACGGGTTAGGATTAGTGTACGTGTTAGGGTTAGGGTATGCATTAGGGTTAGGGTAGTTATTAAACCTATCCCACTCTCTAGATACCACTTAGCACGTCAAGGAATATTATTTGGGGGTCCAGCCATGGAGAAGAGTTTAGACACTAGGAGAAAATAAGGAACACACACATTATCAAGAAATCACGTTAGGATTCTCTTTTTAACCTATTCCTTAAAACACTATTGCTTAGGAAATCTATTGGAGGCAGAAGCAGTCAAGGGTAGCTTAGGGTTAGGGTTAGGGTTAGGGTTAGGGTTAGGGTACGGCTTAGGGTACGGTTTCGGGTACGGGTTCGGGTACGGCGTAGGGTATGGGTTCGGGTTAGGTTGAGGGTTAGTTTGAGGGTTAGGGCACGGTTTAGGTTACGGGTTAGGATTAGTGTACGTGTTAGGGTTAAGGTAGAGGTTAGGGATAGGGTACGCGTTAGGGTTTGGGTAGTTATTAAACCTATCCCACACTCTAGATACCCCTTAGCACGTCAAGGAATATTATTTGGGTGTCCAGCCATGGAGAAGAGTTTAGACACTAGGAGAAGATAAGGAACACACCCATTATCAAGAAATCACATTAGGATTCACTTTTTAACCTGTTCCTTAAAACACTAGTGCTTAGGAAATCTATTGGAGGCAGAAGCAGTCAAGGGTAGCTTAGGGTTAGGGTTAGGGTTAGGGTTAGTGTTAGGGTACGGCTTAGGGTTCGGGTTCGGGTACGGGTTCGGGTACAGCGTAGGGTATGGGTTAGGGTTAGGGTTAGGGTTAGTTTGAGGGTTAGGGCTCGGTTTAGGGTACGGGTTAGCATTAGGGTACGTGTTAGGGTTAGGGAAGGGGTTAGGGTTAGGGTACGCGTTAGGGTTAGGGTAGTTATTAAACCTATCCCACTCTCTAGATACCCCTTAGCACGTCAAGGAATATTATTTGGGGGTCCAGCCATGGAGAAGAGTTTAGACACTAGGAGAAGATAAGGAACACACCCATTATCAAGAAATCACATTAGGATTCTCTTTTTAACCTGTTCCTTAAAACACTAGTGCTTAGGAAATCTATTGGAGGCAGAAGCAGTCAAGGGTAGCTTAGGGTTAGGGTTAGGGTTATTGTTAGGGTAAGGCTTAGGGTACGGGTTCGGGTACGGCGTAGGGTATGGGTTAGGGTTAGGGTTAGGGTTAGTTTGAGGGTTAGGGTTAGGGTTAGTTTGAGGGTTAGGGCTCGGTTTAGGGTACGGGTTAGGATTAGGGTACGTGTTAGGGTTAGGGTAGGGGTTAGGGTTAGGGTACGCGTTAGGGTTAGGGTAGTTATTAAACCTATCCCACTCTCTAGATACCCCTTAGCACGTCAAGGAATATTATTTGGCGGTCCAGCCATGGAGAAGAGTTTAGACACTAGGAGAAGATAAGGAACACACCCATTATCAAGAAATCACATTAGGATTCTCTTTTTAACCTGTTCCTTAAAACACTAGTGCTCAGGAAATCTATTGGAGGCAGAAGCAGTCAAGGGTAGCTTAGGGTTAGGGTTAGGGTTAGGGTAAGGCTTAGGGTACGGATTCGGGTACGGGTTCGGGTACGGGTTCGGGTACGGCGTAGGGTATGGGTTAGGTTTAGGGTTAGGGTTAGTTTGAGGGTTAGGGCTCGGTTTATGTTACGGGTTAGGATTAGGGTACGTGTTAGGGTTAGGGTAGGGGTTAGGGTTAGGGTACGCGTTAGGGTTAGGGTAGTTATTAAACATATCCCACTCTCTAGATACCACTTAGCACGTCAAGGAATATTATTTGGGGGTCCAGCCATGGAGAAGATTTTAGACACTAGGAGAAGATAAGGAAGACACCCATTATCAATAAATCACATTAGGATTCTCTTTTTAACCTGTTCCTTAAAACACTAGTGCTTAGGAAATCTATTGGAGGCAGAAGCAGTCAAGGGTAGCTTAGGGTTAGGGTTTGGGTTAGGGTACGGCGTAGGGTACGGGTTCGGGTACGGGTTCGGGTACGGGTTTGGGTATGGCGTAGGATATGGGTTAGGGTTAGGGTTAGGGTTAGTTTGAGGGTTAGGGCTCGGTTTAGGGTACGGGTTAGGATTAGGGTACGTGTTAGGGTTAGGGTAGGGGTTAGGGTTAGGGTACGCGTTAGGGTTAGGGTAGTTATTAAACCTATCCCACTCTCTAGATACCCCTTAGCACGTCAAGGAATATTATTTGGGTGTCCAGCCATGGAGAAGAGTTTAGACACTAGGAGAAGATAAGGAACACACCCATTATCAAGAAATCACATTAGGATTCTCTTTTTAACCTGTTCCTTAAAACACTAGTGCTTAGGAAATCTATTGGAGGCAGAAGCAGTCAAGGGTAGCTTAGGGTTAGGGTTACGGTTAGGGTTAGGGTTAGGGTATGGCTTAGGGTACGGGTTCGGGTACCGGTTCGGGTACGGCGTAGGGTATGGGTTAGGGTTAGGGTTAGGGTTAGTTTGAGGGTTAGGGCTCGGTTTAGGGTACGGGTTAGGATTAGGGTACGTGTTAGTGTTAGGGTAGGGGTTAGGGTTAGGGTACGCGTTAGGGTTAGGGTAGTTATTAAACCTATCCCACTCTCTAGATACCCCTTAGCACGTCAAGGAATATTATTTGGGGGTCCAGCCATGGAGAAGAGTTTAGACACTAGGAGAAGATAAGGAACACACCCATTATCAATAAATCACATTAGGATTCTCTTTTTAACCTGTTCCTTAAAACACTAGTGCTTAGGAAATCTATTGGAGGCAGAAGCAGTCAAGGGTAGCTTAGGGTTAGGGTTTGGGTTAGGGTACGGCTTAGGGTACGGGTTCGGGTACGGGTTCGGGTACGGGTTTGGGTATGGCGTAGGATATGGGTTAGGGTTAGGGTTATGGTTAGTTTGAGGGTTAGGGCTCGGTTTAGGGTACGGGTTAGGATTAGGGTACGTGTTAGGGTTAGGGTAGGGGTTAGGGTTAGGGTACGCGTTAGGGTTAGGGTAGTTATTAAACCTATCCCACTCTCTAGATACCCCTTAGCACGTCAAGGAATATTATTTGGGTGTCCAGCCATGGAGAAGAGTTTAGACACTAGGAGAATATAAGGAACACACCCATTATCAAGAAATCACATTAGGATTCTCTTTTTAACCTGTTCCTTAAAACACTAGTGCTTAGGAAATCTATTGGAGGCAGAAGCAGTCATGGGTAGCTTAGGGTTAGGGTTGGGGTTAGGGTTAGAGTTAGGGTACGGCTTAGGGTACGGGTTCGGATACGGGTTCGTGTACGGCGTAGGGTATGGGTTAGGGTTAGGGTTAGGGTTAGTTTGAAGGTTAGGGCTCGGTTTAGGGTACGGGTTAGGATTAGGGTTCGTGTTAGGGTTAGGGTACGCGTTAGGGTTAGGGTAGTTATTAAACCTATCCCACTCCCTAGATACCCCTTAGCACGTCAAGGAATATTATTTGGGGGTCCAGCCATGGAGAAGAGTTTAGACACTAGGAGAAGATAAGGAACACACCCATTATCAAGAAATCACATTAGGATTCTCTTTTTAACCTGTTCCTTAAAACACTAGTGCTTAGGAAATCTATTGGAGGCAGAAGCAGTCAAGGGTAGCTTAGGGTTAGGGTTAGGGTTAGGGCTAGGGTTAGGACACGGCTTAGGGTACGGGTTCGGGTACGGGTTCGGGTACGGCATAGGGTATGGGTTTGGGTTAGTGTTAGGGTTAGTTTGAAGGTTAGGGCTCGGTTTAGGGTACGGGTTAGGATTAGGGTTCGTGTTAGGGTTAGGGTAGGGGTTAGTGTTAGGGTACGCGTTAGGGTTAGGGTAGTTATTAAACCTATCCCACTATCTAGATACCCCTTAGCACGTCAAGGAATATTATTTGGGGGTCCAGCCATGGAGAAGAGTTTAGACACTAGGAGAAGATAAAGAACACACCCATTATCCTGAAATCACATTAGGATTCTCTTTTTAACCTGTTCCTTAATACACTAGTGCTTAGGAAATCTATTGGAGGCAGAAGCAGTCAAGGGTAGCTTAGGGTTAGGGTTACGGTTAGGGTTAGGGTTAGGGTATGGCTTAGGGTACGGGTTCGGGTACGGGTTCGGGTACGGCGTAGGGTATGGGTTAGGGTTAGGGTTAGGGTTAGTTTGAGGGTTAGGGCTCGGTTTAGGGTACGGGTTAGGATTAGGGTACGTGTTAGGGTTAGGGTAGGGGTTAGGGTTAGGGTACGCATTAGGGTTAGGGTAGTTATTAAACCTATCCCACTCCCTAGATACCCCTTAGCACGTCAAGGAATATTATTTGGGGGTCCAGCCATGGAGAAGAGTTTAGACAGTTGGAGAAGATAAGGAACACACCCATTATCAAGAAATCACATTAGGATTCTCTTTTTAACCTGTTCCTTAAAACACTAGTGCTTAGGAAATCTATTGGAGGCAAAGCAGTCAAGGGTAGCTTAGGGTTAGGGTTAGGGTTAGGGTTAGGGTTAGGGTATGGCTTAGGGTACGGGTTCGGGTACGGGTTCGTGTACAGCGTAGGGTATGGGTTTGGGTTAGGGTTAGGGTTAGTTTGAAGGTTAGGGCTCGGTTTAGGGTACGGGTTAGGATTAGGGTTCGTGTTAGGGTTAGGGTAGGTGTTAGGTTTAGGGTACGCGTTAGGGTTAGGGTAGTTATTAAACCTATCCCACTCTCTAGATACCCCTTAGCACGTCAAGGAATATTATTTGGGGGCCCAGCCATGGAGAAGACTTTAGACACTAGGAGAAGATAAGGAACACACCCATTATCAAGAAATCACATTAGGATTCTCTTTTTAACCTGTTCCTTAAAACACTAGTGCTTAGGAAATCTATTGGAGGCAGAAGCAGTCAAGGGTAGCTTAGGGTTAGGGTTAGGGTTAGGGCTAGGGTTAGGACACGGCTTAGGGTACGGGTTCGGGTACGGGTTCGTGTACGGCGTAGGGTATGGGTTTGGGTTAGGGTTAGGATTAGTTTGAAGGTTAGGGCTCGGTTTAGGGTACGGGTTAGGATTAGGGTTCGTGTTAGGGTTAGGGTAGGGGTTAGGGTTAGGGTACGCGTTAGGGTTAGGGTAGTTATTAAACCTATCCCACTCTCTAGATACCCCTTATCACGTCAAGGAATATTATTTGAGCGTCCAGCCATGGAGAAGAGTTTAGACACTAGGAGAAGATAAGGAACACACCCATTATCCTGAAATCACATTAGGATTCTATTTTTAACCTGTTCCTTAATACACTAGTGCTTAGGAAATCTATTGGAGGCAGAAGCAGTCAAGGGTAGCTTAGGGTTAGGGTTACGGTGAGGGTTAGGGTTAGGGTATGGCTTAGGGTACGGGTTCGGGTACGGCGTAGGGTATGGGTTAGGGTTAGGGTTAGTTTGAGGGTTAGGGCTCCGTTTAGAGTACGGGTTAGGATTAGGGTACGTGTTAGGGTTAGGGTAGGGGTTAGGGTTAGGGTACGCATTAGGGTTAGGGTAGTTATTAAACCTATCCCACTCTCTAGATACCCCTTAGCACGTCAAGGAATATTATTTGGGGGTCCAGCCATGGAGAAGAGTTTAGACACTTGGAGAAGATAAGGAACACACCCATTATCAAGAAATCACATTAGGATTCTCTTTTTAACCTGTTCCTTAAAACACTAGTGCTTAGGAAATCTATTGGAGGCAGAAGCAGTCAAGGGTAGCTTAGGGTTAGGGTTAGGGTTAGGGTACGGCTTAGGGTACGGGTTCGGGTACGGGTTCGGTTACGGGTTCGGGTACGGCTTAGGGTATTGGTTAGGTTTAGGGTTAGGGTTAGTTTGAGGGTTAGGGCTCGGTTTAGGTTACGGGTTAGGATTAGGGTACGTGTTAGGGTTAGGGTAGGGGTTAGGGTTAGGGTACGCGTTAGGGTTAGGGTAGTTATTAAACCTATCCCACTCTCTAGATACCCCTTAGCACGTCAAGGTATATTATTTGGGGGTCCAGCCATGGAGAAGAGTTTAGACACTAGGAGAAGATAAGGAACACACCCATTATCCTGAAATC
This sequence comes from Eschrichtius robustus, assembly GCF_028021215.1. Lineage (NCBI taxonomy): Eukaryota > Metazoa > Chordata > Mammalia > Artiodactyla > Eschrichtiidae > Eschrichtius > Eschrichtius robustus. The sequence goes on from NW_027175376.1 coordinate 106,145, forward strand.
ACATTAGGATTCTCTTTTTAACCTGTTCCTTAATACACTAGTGCTTAGGAAATCTATTGGAGGCAGAAGCAGTCAAGGGTAGCTTAGGGTTAGGGTTACGGTTAGGGTTAGGGTTAGGGTATGGCTTAGGGTATGGGTTCGGGTACGGGTTCGGGTACGGCGTAGGGTATGGGTTAGGGTTAGGGTCAGGGTTAGTTTGAGGGTTAGGGCTCGGTTTAGGGTACGGGTTAGGATTAGGGTACGTGTTAGGGTTAGGGTAGGGGTTAGGGTTAGGGTAGGCGTTAGGGTTAGGGTAGTTATTAAACCTATCCCACTCTCTAGATACCCCTTAGCACGTCAAGGAATATTATTTGGGGGTCCAGCCATGGAGAAGAGTTTAGACACTAGGAGAAGATAAGGAACACACCCATTATCAAGAAATCACATTAGGATTCTCTTTTTAACCTGTTCCTTAAAACACTAGTGCTTAGGAAATCTATTGGAGGCAGAAGCAGTCATGGGTAGCTTAGGGTTAGGGTTAGGGTTAGGGTTAGGGTTAGGGTACGGCTTAGGGTACGGGTTCGGGTACGGGTTCGTGTACGGCGTAGGGTATGGGTTAGGGTTAGGGTTAGGGTTAGTTTGAAGGTTAGGGCTCGGTTTAGGGTACGGGTTAGGATTAGGGTTCGTGTTAGGGTTAGGGTAGGGGTTAGGGTTAGGGTACGCGTTAGGGTTAGGGTAGTTATTAAACCTATCCCACTCCCTAGATACCCCTTAGCACGTCAAGGAATATTATTTGGGGGTCCAGCCATGGAGAAGAGTTTAGACACTAGGAGAAGATAAGGAACACACCCATTATCAAGAAATCACATTAGGATTCTCTTTTTAACCTGTTCCTTAAAACACTAGTGCTTAGGAAATCTATTGGAGGCAGAAGCAGTCAAGGGTAGCTTAGGGTTAGGGTTAGGGTTAGGGCTAGGGTTAGGACACGGCTTAGGGTACGGGTTCGGGTACGGGTTCGGGTACGGCATAGGGTATGGGTTTGGGTTAGTGTTAGGGTTAGTTTGAAGGTTAGGGCTCGGTTTAGGGTACGGGTTAGGATTAGGGTTCGTGTTAGGGTTAGGGTAGGGGTTAGTGTTAGGGTACGCGTTAGGGTTAGGGTAGTTATTAAACCTATCCCACTATCTAGATACCCCTTAGCACGTCAAGGAATATTATTTGGGGGTCCAGCCATGGAGAAGAGTTTAGACACTAGGAGAAGATAAAGAACACACCCATTATCCTGAAATCACATTAGGATTCTCTTTTTAACCTGTTCCTTAATACACTAGTGCTTAGGAAATCTATTGGAGGCAGAAGCAGTCAAGGGTAGCTTAGGGTTAGGGTTACGGTTAGGGTTAGGGTTAGGGTATGGCTTAGGGTACGGGTTCGGGTACGGGTTCGGGTACGGCGTAGGGTATGTGTTAGGGTTAGGGTTAGGGTTAGTTTGAGGGTTAGGGCTCGGTTTAGGGTACGGGTTAGGATTAGGGTACGTGTTAGGGTTAGGGTAGGGGTTAGGGTTAGGGTACGCGTTAGGGTTAGGGTAGTTATTAAACCTATCCCACTCTCTAGATACCCCTTAGCACGTCAAGGAATATTATTTGGCGGTCCAGCCATGGAGAAGAGTTTAGACACTAGGAGAAGATAAGGAACACACCCATTATCAAGAAATCACATTAGGATTCTCTTTTTAACCTGTTCCTTAAAACACTAGTGCTCAGGAAATCTATTGGAGGCAGAAGCAGTCAAGGGTAGCTTAGGGTTAGGGTTAGGGTTAGGGTACGGCTTAGGGTACGGATTCGGGTACGGGTTCGGGTACGGGTTCGGGTACGGCGTAGGGTATTGGTTAGGTTTAGGGTTAGGGTTAGTTTGAGGGTTAGGGCTCGGTTTATGTTACGGGTTAGGATTAGGGTACGTGTTAGGGTTAGGGTAGGGGTTAGGGTTAGGGTACGCGTTAGGGTTAGGGTAGTTATTAAACATATCCCACTCTCTAGATACCACTTAGCACGTCAAGGAATATTATTTGGGGGTCCAGCCATGGAGAAGATTTTAGACACTAGGAGAAGATAAGGAAGACACCCATTATCAATAAATCACATTAGGATTCTCTTTTTAACCTGTTCCTTAAAACACTAGTGCTTAGGAAATCTATTGGAGGCAGAAGCAGTCAAGGGTAGCTTAGGGTTAGGGTTTGGGTTAGGGTAAGGCGTAGGGTACGGGTTCGGGTACGGGTTCGGGTACGGGTTTGGGTATGGCGTAGGATATGGGTTAGGGTTAGGGTTAGGGTTAGGGCTCGGTTTAGGGTACGGGTTAGGATTAGGGTACGTGTTAGGGTTAGGGTAGGGGTTAGGGTTAGGGTACGCGTTAGGGTTAGGGTAGTTATTAAACCTATCCCACTCTCTAGATACCCCTTAGCACGTCAAGGAATATTATTTGGGTGTCCAGCCATGGAGAAGAGTTTAGACACTAGGAGAAGATAAGGAACACACCCATTATCAAGAAATCACATTAGGATTCTCTTTTTAACCTGTTCCTTAAAACACTAGTGCTTAGGAAATCTATTGGAGGCAGAAGCAGTCAAGGGTAGCTTAGGGTTAGGGTTACGGTTAGGGTTAGGGTTAGGGTATGGCTTAGGGTACGGGTTCGGGTACCGGTTCGGGTACGGCGTAGGGTATGGGTTAGGGTTAGGGTTAGGGTTAGTTTGAGGGTTAGGGCTCGGTTTAGGGTACGGGTTAGGATTAGGGTACGTGTTAGTGTTAGGGTAGGGGTTAGGGTTAGGGTACGCGTTAGGGTTAGGGTAGTTATTAAACCTATCCCACTCTCTAGATACCCCTTAGCACGTCAAGGAATATTATTTGGGGGTCCAGCCATGGAGAAGAGTTTAGACACTAGGAGAAGATAAGGAACACACCCATTATCAATAAATCACATTAGGATTCTCTTTTTAACCTGTTCCTTAAAACACTAGTGCTTAGGAAATCTATTGGAGGCAGAAGCAGTCAAGGGTAGCTTAGGGTTAGGGTTTGGGTTAGGGTACGGCTTAGGGTACGGGTTCGGGTACGGGTTCGGGTACGGGTTTGGGTATGGCGTAGGATATGGGTTAGGGTTAGGGTTATGGTTAGTTTGAGGGTTAGGGCTCGGTTTAGGGTACGGGTTAGGATTAGGCTACGTGTTAGGGTTAGGGTAGGGGTTAGGGTTAGGGTACGCGTTAGGGTTAGGGTAGTTATTAAACCTATCCCACTCTCTAGATACCCCTTAGCACGTCAAGGAATATTATTTGGGTGTCCAGCCATGGAGAAGAGTTTAGACACTAGGAGAATATAAGGAACACACCCATTATCAAGAAATCACATTAGGATTCTCTTTTTAACCTGTTCCTTAAAACACTAGTGCTTAGGAAATCTATTGGAGGCAGAAGCAGTCATGGGTAGCTTAGGGTTAGGGTTGGGGTTAGGGTTAGAGTTAGGGTACGGCTTAGGGTACGGGTTCGGGTACGGGTTCGTGTACGGCGTAGGGTATGGGTTAGGGTTAGGGTTAGGGTTAGTTTGAAGGTTAGGGCTCGGTTTAGGGTACGGGTTAGGATTAGGGTTCGTGTTAGGGTTAGGGTACGCGTTAGGGTTAGGGTAGTTATTAAACCTATCCCACTCCCTAGATACCCCTTAGCACGTCAAGGAATATTATTTGGGGGTCCAGCCATGGAGAAGAGTTTAGACACTAGGAGAAGATAAGGAACACACCCATTATCAAGAAATCACATTAGGATTCTCTTTTTAACCTGTTCCTTAAAACACTAGTGCTTAGGAAATCTATTGGAGGCAGAAGCAGTCAAGGGTAGCTTAGGGTTAGGGTTAGGGTTAGGGCTAGGGTTAGGACACGGCTTAGGGTACGGGTTCGGGTACGGGTTCGGGTACGGCATAGGGTATGGGTTTGGGTTAGTGTTAGGGTTAGTTTGAAGGTTAGGGCTCGGTTTAGGGTACGGGTTAGGATTAGGGTTCGTGTTAGGGTTAGGGTAGGGGTTAGTGTTAGGGTACGCGTTAGGGTTAGGGTAGTTATTAAACCTATCCCACTATCTAGATACCCCTTAGCACGTCAAGGAATATTATTTGGGGGTCCAGCCATGGAGAAGAGTTTAGACACTAGGAGAAGATAAAGAACACACCCATTATCCTGAAATCACATTAGGATTCTCTTTTTAACCTGTTCCTTAATACACTAGTGCTTAGGAAATCTATTGGAGGCAGAAGCAGTCAAGGGTAGCTTAGGGTTAGGGTTACGGTTAGGGTTAGGGTTAGGGTATGGCTTAGGGTACGGGTTCGGGTACGGGTTCGGGTACGGCGTAGGGTATGGGTTAGGGTTAGGGTTAGGGTTAGTTTGAGGGTTAGGGCTCGGTTTAGGGTACGGGTTAGGATTAGGGTACGTGTTAGGGTTAGGGTAGGGGTTAGGGTTAGGGTACGCATTAGGGTTAGGGTAGTTATTAAACCTATCCCACTCCCTAGATACCCCTTAGCACGTCAAGGAATATTATTTGGGGGTCCAGCCATGGAGAAGAGTTTAGACAGTTGGAGAAGATAAGGAACAAACCCATTATCAAGAAATCACATTAGGATTCTCTTTTTAACCTGTTCCTTAAAACACTAGTGCTTAGGAAATCTATTGGAGGCAAAGCAGTCAAGGGTAGCTTAGGGTTAGGGTTACGGTTAGGGTTAGGGTTAGGGTATGGCTTAGGGTACGGGTTCGGGTACGGGTTCGTGTACAGCGTAGGGTATGGGTTTGGGTTAGGGTTAGGGTTAGTTTGAAGGTTAGGGCTCGGTTTAGGGTACGGGTTAGGATTAGGGTTCGTGTTAGGGTTAGGGTAGGTGTTAGGTTTAGGGTACGCGTTAGGGTTAGGGTAGTTATTAAACCTATCCCACTCTCTAGATACCCCTTAGCACGTCAAGGAATATTATTTGGGGGCCCAGCCATGGAGAAGAGTTTAGACACTAGGAGAAGATAAGGAACACACCCATTATCAAGAAATCACATTAGGATTCTCTTTTTAACCTGTTCCTTAAAACACTAGTGCTTAGGAAATCTATTGGAGGCAGAAGCAGTCAAGGGTAGCTTAGGGTTAGGGTTAGGGTTAGGGCTAGGGTTAGGACACGGCTTACGGTACGGGTTCGGGTACGGGTTCGTGTACGGCGTAGGGTATGGGTTTGGGTTAGGGTTAGGATTAGTTTGAAGGTTAGGGCTCGGTTTAGGGTACGGGTTAGGATTAGGGTTCGTGTTAGGGTTAGGGTAGGGGTTAGGGTTAGGGTACGCGTTAGGGTTAGGGTAGTTATTAAACCTATCCCACTCTCTAGATACCCCTTATCACGTCAAGGAATATTATTTGGGCGTCCAGCCATGGAGAAGAGTTTAGACACTAGGAGAAGATAAGGAACACACCCATTATCCTGAAATCACATTAGGATTCTCTTTTTAACCTGTTCCTTAATACACTAGTGCTTAGGAAATCTATTGGAGGCAGAAGCAGTCAAGGGTAGCTTAGGGTTAGGGTTACGGTGAGGGTTAGGGTTAGGGTATGGCTTAGGGTACGGGTTCGGGTACGGCGTAGGGTATGGGTTAGGGTTAGGGTTAGTTTGAGGGTTAGGGCTCCGTTTAGAGTACGGGTTAGGATTAGGGTACGTGTTAGGGTTAGGGTAGGGGTTAGGGTTAGGGTACGCATTAGGGTTAGGGTAGTTATTAAACCTATCCCACTCTCTAGATACCCCTTAGCACGTCAAGGAATATTATTTGGGGGTCCAGCCATGGAGAAGAGTTTAGACACTTGGAGAAGATAAGGAACACACCCATTATCAAGAAATCACATTAGGATTCTCTTTTTAACCTGTTCCTTAAAACACTAGTGCTTAGGAAATCTATTGGAGGCAGAAGCAGTCAAGGGTAGCTTAGGGTTAGGGTTAGGGTTAGGGTACGGCTTAGGGTACGGGTTCGGGTACGGGTTCGGTTACGGGTTCGGGTACGGCTTAGGGTATGGGTTAGGTTTAGGGTTAGGGTTAGTTTGAGGGTTAGGGCTCGGTTTAGGTTACGGGTTAGGATTAGGGTACGTGTTAGGTTTAGGGTAGGGGTTAGGGTTAGGGTACGCGTTAGGGTTAGGGTAGTTATTAAACCTATCCCACTCTCTAGATACCCCTTAGCACGTCAAGGAATATTATTTGGGGGTCCAGCCATGGAGAAGAGTTTAGACACTAGGAGAAGATAAGGAACACACCCATTATCCTGAAATCACATTAGGATTCTCTTTTTAACCTGTTCCTTAATACACTAGTGCTTAGGAAATCTATTGGAGGCAGAAGCAGTCAAGGGTAGCTTAGGGTTAGGGTTACGGTTAGGGTTAGGGTTAGGGTATGGCTTAGGGTATGGGTTCGGGTACGGGTTCGGGTACGGCGTAGGGTATGGGTTAGGGTTAGGGTTAGGGTTAGTTTGAGGGTTAGGGCTTGGTTTAGGGTACGGGTTAGGATTAGGGTACGTGTTAGGGTTAGGGTAGGATTTAGGGTTAGGGTAGGCGTTAGGGTTAGGGTAGTTATTAAACCTATCCCACTCTCTAGATACCCCTTAGCACGTCAAGGAATATTATTTGGGGGTCCAGCCATGGAGAAGAGTTTAGACACTAGGTGAAGATAAGGAACACACCCATTATCAAGAAATCACATTAGGATTCTCTTTTTAACCTGTTCCTTAAAACACTAGTGCTCAGGAAATCTATTGGAGGCAGAAGCAGTCAAGGGTAGCTTAGGGTTAGGGTTTGGGTTGGGGTACGGCTTAGGGTACGGGTTCGGGTACGGGTTCGGGTACGGGTTTGGGTATGGCGTAGGATATGGGTTAGGGTTAGGGTTAGGGTTAGTTTGAGGGTTAGGGCTCGGTTTAGGGTACGGGTTAGGATTAGGGTACGTGTTAGGGTTAGGGTAGGGGTTAGGGTTAGGGTACGCGTTAGGGTTAGGGTAGTTATTAAACCTATCCCACTCTCTAGATACCCCTTAGCACGTCAAGGAATATTATTTGGGTGTCCAGCCATGGAGAAGAGTTTAGACACTAGGAGAAGATAAGGAACACACCCATTATCAAGAAATCACATTAGGATTCTCTTTTTAACCTGTTCCTTAAAACACTAGTGCTTAGGAAATCTATTGGAGGCAGAAGCAGCCAAGGGTAGCTTAGGGTTAGGGTTAGGGTTAGGGTTAGGGTTAGGGTTAGGGTTAGGGTACGGCTTAGGGTACGGGTTCGGGTACGGGTTCGCGTACGGCGTAGGGTATGGGTTAGGGTTAGTGTTAGGGTTAGTTTGAAGGTTAGGGCTCGGTTTAGGGTACGGGTTATGATTAGGGTTCGTGTTAGGGTTAGGGTAGGGGTTAGGGTTAGGGTACGCGTTAGGGTTAGGGTAGTTATTAAACCTATCCCACTCTCTAGATACCCCTTAGCACGTCAAGGAATATTATTTGGGGGTCCAGCCATGGAGAAGAGTTTAGACACTAGGAGAAGATAAGGAACACACCCATTATCAAGTAATCACATTAGGATTTTCTTTTTAACCTGTTCCTTAAAACACTAGTGCTTAGGAAATCTATTGGAGGCAGAAGCAGTCAAGGGTAGCTTAGGGTTAGGGTTAGGGTTAGGGCTAGGGTTAGGACACGGCTTAGGGTACGGGTTCGGGTACGGGTTCGTGTACGGCGTAGGGTATGGGTTTGGGTTAGTGTTAGGGTTAGTTTGAAGGTTAGGGCTCGGTTTAGGGTACGGGTTAGGATTAGGGTTCGTGTTAGGGTTAGGGTAGGGGTTAGGGTTAGGGTACGCGTTAGGGTTAGGGTAGTTATTAAACCTATCCCACTCTCTAGATACCCCTTAGCACGTCAAGGAATATTATTTGGGGGTCCAGCCATGGAGAAGAGTTTAGACACTAGGAGAAGATAAGGAACACACCCATTATCAAGAAATCACATTAGGATTCTCTTTTTAACCTGTTCCTTAAAACACTAGTGCTTAGGAAATCTATTGGAGGCAGAAGCAGTCAAGGGTAGCTTAGGGTTAGGGTTTGGTTTAGGGTACGGCTTAGGGTACGGGTTCGGGTACGGGTTCGGGTACGGGTTTGGGTATGGCGTAGGATATGGGTTAGGGTTAGGGTTAGGGTTAGTTTGAGGGTTAGGGCTCGGTTTAGGTTACGGGTTAGGATTAGGGTACGTGTTAGGGTTAGGGTAGGGGTTAGGGTTAGGGTACGCGTTAGGGTTAGGGTAGTTATTAAACCTATCCCACTCTCTAGATACCCCTTAACACGTCAAGGAATATTATTTGGGGGTCCAGCCATGGAGAAGAGTTTAGACACTAGGAGAAGATAAGGAACACACCCATTATCCTGAAATCACATTAGGATTCTCTTTTTAACCTGTTCCTTAATACACTAGTGCTTAGGAAATCTATTGGAGGCAGAAGCAGTCAAGGGTAGCTTAGGGTTAGGGTTACGGTTAGGGTTAGGGTTAGGGTATGGCTTAGGGTACGGGTTCGGGTACGGGTTCGGGTACGGCGTAGGGTATGGGTTAGGGTTAGGGTTAGGGTTAGTTTGAGGGTTAGGGCTCGGTTTAGGGTACGGGTTAGGGTTAGGATAGGGGTTAGGGTTAGGGTACGCGTTAGGGTTAGGGTAGTTATTAAACCTATACCACTCTCTAGATACCCCTTAGCACGTCAAGGAATATTATTTGGGGGTCCAGCCATGGAGAAGAGTTTAGACACTAGGAGAAGATAAGGAACACACCCATTATCAAGAAATCACATTAGGATTCTCTTTTTAACCTGTTCCTTAAAACACTAGTGCTTAGGAAATCTATTGGAGGCAGAAGCAGTCAAGGGTAGCTTAGGGTTAGGGTTAGGGTTAGGGTACGGCTTAGGGTACGGATTTGGGTACGGGTTCGGGTACGGGTTCGGGTACGGCGTAGGGTATGGTTTAGGTGTAGGGTTAGGGTTAGTTTGAGGGTTAGGGCTCGGTTTAGGTTACGGGTTAGGATTAGGGTACGTGTTAGGGTTAGGGTAGGGGTTAGGGTTAGGGTACGCGTTAGGGTTAGGGTAGTTATTAAACCTATCCCACTCTCTAGATACCCCTTAGCACGTCAAGGAATATTATTTGGGGGTCCAGCCATGGAGAAGATTTTAGACACTAGGAGAAGATAAGGAACACACCCATTATCAATAAATCACATTAGGATTCTCTTTTTAACCTGTTCCTTAAAACACTAGTGCTTAGGAAATCTATTGGAGGCAGAAGCAGTCAAGGGTAGCTTAGGGTTAGGGTTTGGGTTAGGGTACGGCTTAGGGTACGGGTTCGGGTACGGGTTCGGGTACGGGTTTGGGTATGGCGTAGGATATGGGTTAGGGTTAGGGTTAGGGTTAGTTTGAGTGTTAAGGCACGGTTTAGGGTACGGGTTAGGATTAGGGTACGTGTTAGGGTTAGGGTAGGGGTTAGGGTTAGGGTACGCGTTAGGGTTAGGGTAGTTATTAAACCTATCCCACTCTCTAGATACCCCTTAGCACGTCAAGGAATATTATTTGGGTGTCCAGCCATGGAGAAGAGTTTAGACACTAGGAGAAGATAAGGAACACACCCATTATTAAGAAATCACATTAGGATTCTCTTTTTAACCTGTTCCTTAAAACACTAGTGCTTAGGAAATCTATTGGAGGCAGAAGCAGTCAAGGGTAGCTTAGGGTTAGGGTTAGGGTTAGGGTTAGGGTTAGGGTACGGCTTAGGGTACGGGTTCGGATACGGGTTCGTGTACTGCGTAGGGTATGGGTTAGGGTTAGGGTTAGGGTTAGTTTGAAGGTTAGGGCTCGGTTTAGGGTACGGGTTAGTATTAGGGTTCGTGTTAGGGTTAGGGTAGGGGTTAGGGTTAGGGTACGCGTTAGGGTTAGGGTTGTTATTAAACCTATCCCACTCCCTAGATACCCCTTAGCACGTCAAGGAATATTATTTGGGGGTCCAGCCATGGAGAAGAGTTTAGACAGTAGGAGAAGATAAGGAACACACCATTATCCTGAAATCACATTAGGATTCTCTTTTTAACCTATTCCTTAAAACACTAGTGCTTAGGAAATCTATTGGAGGCAGAAGCAGTCAATGGTAGCTTAGGGTTAGGGTTAGGTTTAGGGTTAGGGTTAGGGTTAGGGTTAGGGTTAGGGTACGGCTTAGTGTACGGGTTCGGGTACGGGTTCGGGTATGGCGTAGGGTATGGGTTAGGGTTAGGGTTAGGGTTAGTTTGAGGGTTAGGGCTCGGTTTAGGTTACGGGTTAGGATTAGGGTTTGTGTTAGGGTTAGGGTAGGGGTTAGGGTTAGGGTACGCGTTAGGGTTAGGGTAGTTATTAAACCTATCCCACTCTCTAGATAACCCTTAGCACGTCAAGGAATATTATTTGGGGGTCCAGCCATGGAGAAGAGTTTAGACACTAGGAGAAGATAAGGAACACACCCATTATCAAGAAATCACATTAGGATTCTCTTTTTAACCTGTTCCTTAAAACACTAGTGCTTAGGAAATCTATTGGAGGCAGAAGCAGTCAAGGGTAGCTTAGGGTTAGGGTTAGGGTTAGGGTTAGGGTTAGGACACGGCTTAGGGTACGGGTTCGGGTACGGGTTCGTGTACGGCGTAGGGTATGGGTTTGGGTTAGTGTTAGGGTTAGTTTGAAGGTTAGGGCTCGGTTTAGGGTACGGGTTAGGATTAGGGTTCGTGTTAGGGTTAGGGTAGGGGTTAGGGTTAGGGTACGCGTTAGGGTTAGGGTAGTTATTAAACCTATCCCACTCTCTAGATACCCCTTAGCACGTCAAGGAATATTATTTGGGGGTCCAGCCATGGAGAAAAGTTTAGACACTAGGAGAATATAAGGAACACACCCATTATCAAGAAATCACATTAGGATTCTCTTTTTAACCTGTTCCTTAAAACACTAGTGCTTAGGAAATCTATTGGAGGCAGAAGCAGTCAAGGGTAGCTTAGGGTTAGGGTTAGGTTTAGGGTTAGGGTTAGGGTTAGGGTTAGGGTACGGCTTAGTGTACGGGTTCGGGTACGGGTTCGCGTATGGCGTAGGGTATGGGTTATGGTTAGGGTTAGGGTTAGTTTGAGGGTTAGGGCTCGGTTTAGGTTACGGGTTAGGATTAGGGTACGTCTTAGGGTTAGGGTAGGGTTTAGGGTTAGGGTACGCGTTAGGGTTAGGGTAGTTATTAAACCTATCCCACTCTCTAGATAACCCTTAGCACGTCAAGGAATATTATTTGGCGGTCCAGCCATGGAGAAGAGTTTAGACACTAGGAGAAGATAAGGAACACACCCATTATCAAGAAATCACATTAGGATTCTCTTTTTAACCTGTTCCTTAAAACACTAGTGCTTAGGAAATCTATTGGAGGCAGAAGCAGTCAAGGGTAGCTTAGGGTTAGGGTTAGGGTTAGGGTTAGGGTTAGCTTTAGGGTACGGCTTAGGGTACGGGTTCGGGTACGTGTTCGTGTACGGCGTAGGGTATGGGTTAGGGTTAGGGTTAGTTTGAAGGTTAGGGCTCGGTTTAGGGTACGGGGTACGATTAGGGTTCGTGTTAGGGTTATGGTAGGGGTTAGGGTTAGGGTACGCGTTAGGGTTAGGGTAGTTATTAAACCTATCCCACTCTCTAGATACCCCTTAGCACGTCAAGGAATATTATTTGGGGGTCCAGCCATGGAGAAGAGTTTAGAAACTAGGAGAAGACAAGGAACACACCCATTATCAAGAAATCACATTAGGATTCTCTTTTTAACCTGTTCCTTAATACACTAGTGATTAGGAAATCTATTGGAGGCAGAAGCAGTCAAGGGTAGCTTAGGGTTAGGGTTAGGGTTAGGGTTAGGTTTAGGGTACGGCTTAGGCTACGGGTTCGGGTACGGGTTCGTGTACGGTTTCGGGTACGGGTTCGGGTACGGCGTAGGGTATGGGTTAGGGTTAGGGTTAGGGTTAGTTTGAGGGTTAGGGCTCGGTTTAGGGTATGGGTTAGGATTAGTGTACGTGTTAGGGTTAGGGTAGAGGTTAGGGTTAGGGTATGCGTTAGGGTTATGGTAGTTATTAAACCTATCACACTCTCTAGATACCCCTTAGCACGTCAAGGAATGTTATTTGGCGGTCCAGCCATGGAGAAGAGTTTAGACACTAGGAGAAGATAAGGAACACACCCATTATCAAGAAATCACATTAGGATTCTCTTTTTAACCTGTTCCTTAAAACACTAGTGCTTAGGAAATCTATTGGAGGCAGAAGCAGTCAAGGGTAGCTTAGGGTTAAGGTTAGGGTTATTGTTAGGGTAAGGATTAGGGTACGGGTTCGGGTACGGCATAGGGTATGGGTTAGGGTTAGGGTTAGGGTTAGTTTGAGGGTTAGGGCTCGGTTTAGGGTACGGGTTAGGAGTAGGGTACGTGTTAGGGTTAGGGTAGGGGTTAGGGTTAGGGTACGCGTTAGGGTTAGGGTAGTTATTAAACCTATCCCACTCTCTAGATACCCCTTAGCACGTCAAGGAATATTATTTGGGTGTCCAGCCATGGAGAAGAGTTTAGACACTAGGAGAAGATAAGGAACACACCCATTATCCTGAAATCACATTAGGATTCTCTTTTTAACCTGTTCCTTAAAACACTAGTGCTTAGGAAATCTATTGGAGGCAGAAGCAGTCAAGGGTAGCTTAGGGTTAGGGTTAGGGTTAGGGTTAGGGTTAGGGTACGGCTTAGGGTACCGGTTCGGGTACGGGTTCGTTTACGGCGTAGGGTATGGGTTAGGGTTAGGGTTAGGGTTAGTTTGAAGGTTAGGGCTCGGTTTAGGGTACGGGTTAGGATTAGGGTTCGTGTTAGGGTTAGGGTAGGGGTTAGGGTTAGGGTACGCGTTAGGGTTAGTGTAGTTATTAAACCTATCCCACTCTCTAGATACCCCTTAGCACGTCAAGGAATATTATTTGGGGGTCCAGCCATGGAGAAGAGTTTAGACACTAGGAGAAGATAAGGAACACACCCATTATCAAGAAATCACATTAGGATTCTCTTTTTAACCTGTTCCTTAAAACACTAGTGCTTAGGAAATCTATTGGAGGCAGAAGCAGTCAAGGGTAGCTTAGGGTTAGGGTTAGGGTTAGGGCTAGGGTTAGGACACGGCTTAGGGTACGGGTTCGGGTACGGGTTCGTGTACGGCGTAGGGTATGGGTTTGGGTTAGGGTTAGGGTTAGTTTGAAGGTTAGGGCTCGGTTTAGGGTACGGGTTAGGATTAGGGTTCGTGTTAGGGTTAGGGTAGGGGTTAGGGTTAGGGTACGCGTTAGGGTTAGGGTAGTTATTAAACCTATCCCACTCTCTAGATACCCCTTAGCACGTCAAGGAATATTATTTGGGGGTCCAGCCATGGAGAAGAGTTTAGACACTAGGAGAAGATAAGGAACACACCCATTATCCTGAAATCACATTAGGATTCTCTTTTTAACCTGTTCCTTAATACACTAGTGCTTAGGAAATCTATTGGAGGCAGAAGCAGTCAAGGGTAGCTTAGGGTTAGGGTTAGGGTTAGGGTTAGGTTTAGGGTACGGCTTAGGGTACGGGTTCGGGTACGGGTTCGGGTACGGGTTTGGGTACGGCGTAGGGTATGGGTTAGGGTTAGGGTTAGGGTTAGTTTGAGGGTTAGGGCTCGGTTTAGGGTATGGGTTAGGATTAGTGTACGTGTTAGGGTTAGGGTAGAGGTTAGGGTTAGGGTATGCGTTAGGGTTATGATAGTTATTAAACCTATCCCACTCTCTAGATACCCCTTAGCACGTCAAGGAATATTATTTGGGGGTCCAGCCATGGAGAAGAGTTTAGACACTAGGTGAAGATAAGGAACACACCCATTATCAAGAAATCACATTAGGATTCTCTTTTTAACCTGTTCCTTAAAACACTAGTGCTTAGGAAATCTATTGGAGGCAGAAGCAGTCAAGGGTAGCTTAGTGTTAGGGTTAGGGTTAGGGTACGGCTTAGGGTACGGGTTCGGGTACGGGTTCGGGTACGGGTTCGGGTACGGCGTAGGGTATGGGTTAGGTTTAGGGTTAGGGTTAGTTTGAGGGTTAGGGCTCGGTTTAGGTTACGGGTTAGGATTAGGGTACGTGTTAGGGTTAGGGTAAGGGTTAGGGTTAGGGTACGCATTAGGGTTAGGGTAGTTATTAAACCTATCCCACTCTCTAGATACCCCTTAGCACGTCAAGGAATATTATTTGGGGGTCCAGCCATGGAGAAGAGTTTATACACTAGGAGAAGATAAGGAACACACCCATTATCCTGAAATCACATTAGGATTCTCTTTTTAACCTGTTCCTTAATACACTAGTGCTTAGGAAATCTATTGGAGGCAGAAGCAGTCAAGGATAGCTTAGGGTTAGGGTTACGGTTAGGGTTAGGGTTAGGGTATGGCTTAGGGTACGGGTTCGGGTACGGGTTCGGGTACGGCGTAGGGTATGGGTTAGGGTTAGGGTTAGGGTTAGTTTGAGGGTTAGGGCTCGGTTTAGGGTACGGGTTAGGATTAGGGTACGTGTTAGGGTTAGGGTAGGGGTTAGGGTTAGGGTACGCGTTAGGGTTAGGGTAGTTATTAAACCTATCCCACTCTCTAGATACCCCTTAGCACGTCAAGGAATATTATTTGGGGGTCCAGCCATGTAGAAGAGTTTAGACACTAGGAGAAGATAAGGAACACACCCATTATCAAGAAATCACATTAGGATTCTCTTTTTAACCTGTTCCTTAAAACACTAGTGCTTAGGAAATCTATTGGAGGCAGAAGCAGGCAAGGGTAGCTTAGGGTTAGGGTTAGGGTTAGGGTTAGGGTTAGGGTTAGGGTACGGCTTAGGGTACGGGTTTGGGTACGGGTTCGGGTACGGGTTCGGGTACGGCGTAGGGTATGGTTTAGGTGTAGGGTTAGGGTTAGTTTGAGGGTTAGGGCTCGGTTTAGGTTACGGGTTAGGATTAGGGTACGTGTTAGGGTTAGGGTAGGGGTTAGGGTTAGGGTACGCGTTAGGTTTAGGGTAGTTATTAAACCTATCCCACTCTCTAGATACCCCTTAGCACGTCAAGGAATATTATTTGGGGGTCCAGCCATGGAGAAGATTTTAGACACTAGGAGAAGATAAGGAACACACCCATTATCAATAAATCACATTAGGATTCTCTTTTTAACCTGTTCCTTAAAACACTAGTGCTTAGGAAATCTATTGGAGGCAGAAGCAGTCAAGGGTAGCTTAGGGTTAGGGTTTGGGTTAGGGTACGGCTTAGGGTACGGGTTCGGGTACGGGTTCGGGTACGGGTTTGGGTATGGCGTAGGATATGGGTTAGGGTTAGGGTTAGGGTTAGTTTGAGTGTTAAGGCACGGTTTAGGGTACGGGTTAGGATTAGGGTACGTGTTAGGGTTAGGGTAGGGGTTAGGGTTAGGGTACGCGTTAGGGTTAGGGTAGTTATTAAACCTATCCCACTCTCTAGATACCCCTTAGCACGTCAAGGAATATTATTTGGGTGTCCAGCCATGGAGAAGAGTTTAGACACTAGGAGAAGATAAGGAACACACCCATTATCAAGAAATCACATTAGGATTCTCTTTTTAACCTGTTCCTTAAAACACTAGTGCTTAGGAAATCTATTGGAGGCAGAAGCAGTCAAGGGTAGCTTAGGGTTAGGGTTAGGGTTAGGGTTAGGGTTAGGGTACGGCTTAGGGTACGGGTTCGGATACGGGTTCGTGTACTGCGTAGGGTATGGGTTAGGTTTAGGGTTAGGGTTAGTTTGAAGGTTAGGGCTCGGTTTAGGGTACGGGTTAGTATTAGGGTTCGTGTTAGGGTTAGGGTAGGGGTTAGGGTTAGGGTACGCGTTAGGGTTAGGGTAGTTATTAAACCTATCCCACTCCCTAGACACCCCTTAGCACGTCAAGGAATATTATTTGGGGGTCCAGCCATGGAGAAGAGTTTAGACAGTAGGAGAAGATAAGGAACACACCCATTATCCTGAAATCACATTAGGATTCTCTTTTTAACCTGTTCCTTAAAACACTAGTGCTTAGGAAATCTATTGGAGGCAGAAGCATTCAATGGTAGCTTAGGGTTAGGGTTAGGTTTAGGGTTAGGGTTAGGGTTAGGGTTAGGGTTAGGGTACGGCTTAGTGTACGGGTTCGGGTACGGGTTCGGGTATGGCGTAGGGTATGGGTTAGGGTTAGGGTTAGGGTTAGTTTGAGGGTTAGGGCTCGGTTTAGGTTACGGGTTAGGATTAGGGTACGTCTTAGGGTTAGGGTAGGGGTTAGGGTTAGGGTACGCGTTAGGGTTAGGGTAGTTATTAAACCTATCCCACTCTCTAGATAACCCTTAGCACGTCAAGGAATATTATTTGGGGGTCCAGCCATGGAGAAGAGTTTAGACACTAGGAGAAGATAAGGAACACACCCATTATCAAGAAATCACATTAGGATTCTCTTTTTAACCTGTTCCTTAAAACACTAGTGCTTAGGAAATCTATTGGAGGCAGAAGCAGTCAAGGGTAGCTCAGGGTTAGTGTTAGGGTTAGGGTTAGGGTTAGCTTTAGGGTACGGCTTAGGGTACGGGTTCGGGTACGTGTTCGGGTACGGCTTAGGGTATGGGTTAGGGTTAGGGTTAGTTTGAAGTTTAGGGCTCGGTTTAGGGTACGGGTTAGGATTAGGGTTCGTGTTAGGGTTATGGTAGGGGTTAGGGTTAGGGTACGCGTTAGGGTTAGGGTAGTTATTAAACCTATCCCACTCTCTAGATACCCCTTAGCACGTCAAGGAATATTATTTGGGGGTCCAGCCATGGAGAAGAGTTTAGACACTAGGAGAAGATAAGGAACACACCCATTATCAAGAAATCACATTAGGATTCTCTTTTTAACCTGTTCCTTAATACACTAGTGCTTAGGAAATCTATTGGAGGCAGAAGCAGTCAAGGGTAGCTTAGGGTTAGGGTTAGGGTTAGGGTTAGGTTTAGGGTACGGCTTAGGGTACGGGTTCGGGTACGGGTTCGGGTACGGCGTAGGGTATGGGTTAGGTTTAGGGTTAGGGTTAGTTTGAGGGTTAGGGCTCGGTTTAGGGTATGGGTTAGGAATAGTGTACGTGTTAGGGTTAGGGTAGAGGTTAGGGTTAGGTATGCGTTAGGGTTATGGTAGTTATTAAACCTATCACACTCTCTAGATACCCCTTAGCACGTCAAGGAATGTTATTTGGCGGTCCAGCCATGGAGAAGAGTTTAGACACTAGGAGAAGATAAGGAACACACCCATTATCAAGAAATCACATTAGGATTCTCTTTTTAACCTGTTCCTTAAAACACTAGTGCTTAGGAAATCTATTGGAGGCAGAAGCAGTCAAGGGTAGCTTAGGGTTAAGGTTAGGGTTATTGTTAGGGTAAGGAATTGGGTACGGGTTCCGGTACGGCATAGGGTATGGGTTAGGGTTAGGGTTAGGGTTAGTTTGAGGGTTAGGGCTCGGTTTAGGGTACGGGTTAGGAGTAGGGTACGTGTTAGGGTTAGGGTAGGGGTTAGGGTTAGGGTACGCGTTAGGGTTAGGGTAGTTATTAAACCTATCCCACTCCCTAGATACCCCTTAGCACGTCAAGGAATATTATTTGGCGGTCCAGCCATGGAGAAGAGTTTAGACAGTAGGAGAAGATAAGGAACACACCCATTATCAAGAAATCACATTAGGATTCTCTTTTTAACCTGTTCCTTAAAACACTAGTGCTTAGGAAATCTATTGGAGGCAGAAGCAGTCAAGGGTAGCTTAGGGTTAGGGTTAGGGTTAGGGTTAGGGTACGGCTTAGGGTACGGGTTCGGGTACGGGTTCGTGTACGCTGTAGGGTATGGGTTAGGGTTAGGGTTAGGGTTAGTTTGAAGGTTAGGGCTCGGTTTAGGGTACGGGTTAGGATTAGGGTTCGTGTTAGGGTTAGGGTAGGTGTTAGGGTTAGGGTACGCGTTAGGGTTAGGGTAGTTATTAAACCTATCCCACTCTCTAGATACCCCTTAGCACGTCAAGGAATATTATTTGGGGGTCCAGCCATGGAGAAGAGTTTAGACACTAGGAGAAGATAAGGAACACACCCATTATCAAGAAATCACATTAGGATTATCTTTTTAACCTGTTCCTTAAAACACTAGTGCTTAGGAAATCTATTGGAGGCAGAAGCAGTCAAGTGTAGCTTAGGGTTAGGGTTAGGGTTAGGGCTAGGGTTAGGACACGGCTTAGGGTACGGGTTCGGGTACGGGTTCGTGTACGGCGTAGGGTATGGGTTTGCGTTAGTGTTAGGGTTAGTTTGAAGGTTAGGGCTCGGTTTAGGGTACGGGTTAGGATTAGGGTTCGTGTTAGGGTTAGGGTACGGGTTAGGATTAGGGTACGCGTTAGGGTTAGGGTAGTTATTAAACCTATCCCACTCTCTAGATACCCCTTAGCACGTCAAGGAATATTATTTGGGGGTCCAGCCATGGAGAAGAGTTTAGACACTAGGAGAAGATAAGGAACACACCCATTATCCTGAAATCACATTAGGATTCTCTTTTTAACCTGTTCCTTAATACACTAGTGCTTAGGAAATCTATTGGAGGCAGAAGCAGTCAAGGGTAGCTTAGGGTTAGGGTTACGGTGAGGGTTAGGGTTAGGGTATGGCTTAGGGTACGGGTTCGGGTACGGGTTCGGGTACGGCGTAGGGTATGGGTTAGGGTTAGGGTTAGGGTTAGTTTGAGGGTTAGGGCTCCGTTTAGGGTACGGGTTAGGATTAGGGTAAGTGTTAGGGTTAGGGTAGGGGTTAGGGTTAGGGTACGCGTTAGGGTTAGGGTAGTTATTAAACCTATCTCACTCTCTAGATACCCCTTAGCACGTCAAGGAATATTATTTGGGGGTCCAGCCATGGAGAAGAGTTTAGACACTAGGAGAAGATAAGGAACACACCCATTATCAAGAAATCACATTAGGATTCTCTTTTTAACCTGTTCCTTAAAACACTAGTGCTTAGGAAATCTATTGGAGGCAGAAGCAGTCAAGGGTAGCTTAGGGTTAGGGTTAGGGTTAGGGTTAGGGTTAGGGTTAGGGTTAGGGTACGGCTTAGGGTACGGGTTTGGGTACGGGTTCGGGTACGGGTTCGGGTACGGCGTAGGGTATGGTTTAGGTGTAGGGTTAGGGTTAGTTTGAGGGTTAGGGCTCGGTTTAGGTTACGGGTTAGGATTAGGGTACGTGTTAGGGTTAGGGTAGGGGTTAGGGTTAGGGTACGCGTTAGGTTTAGGGTAGTTATTAAACCTATCCCACTCTCTAGATACCCCTTAGCACGTCAAGGAATATTATTTGGGGGTCCAGCCATGGAGAAGATTTTAGACACTAGGAGAAGATAAGGAACACACCCATTATCAATAAATCACATTAGGATTCTCTTTTTAACCTGTTCCTTAAAACACTAGTGCTTAGGAAATCTATTGGAGGCAGAAGCAGTCAAGGGTGGCTTAGGGTTAGGGTTTGGGTTAGGGTACGGCTTAGGGTACGGGTTCGGGTACGGGTTCGGGTACGGGTTTGGGTATGGCGTAGGATATGGGTTAGGGTTAGGGTTAGGGTTAGTTTGAGTGTTAAGGCACGGTTTAGGGTACGGGTTAGGATTAGGGTACGTGTTAGGGTTAGGGTAGGGGTTAGGGTTAGGGTACGCGTTAGGGTTAGGGTAGTTATTAAACCTATCCCACTCTCTAGATACCCCTTAGCACGTCAAGGAATATTATTTGGGTGTCCAGCCATGGAGAAGAGTTTAGACACTAGGAGAAGATAAGGAACACACCCATTATCAAGAAATCACATTAGGATTCTCTTTTTAACCTGTTCCTTAAAACACTAGTGCTTAGGAAATCTATTGGAGGCAGAAGCAGTCAAGGGTAGCTTAGGGTTAGGGTTAGGGTTAGGGTTAGGGTTAGGGTACGGCTTAGGGTACGGGTTCGGATACGGGTTCGTGTACTGCGTAGGGTATGGGTTAGGTTTAGGGTTAGGGTTAGTTTGAAGGTTAGGGCTCGGTTTAGGGTACGGGTTAGTATTAGGGTTCGTGTTAGGGTTAGGGTAGGGGTTAGGGTTAGGGTACGCGTTAGGGTTAGGGTAGTTATTAAACCTATCCCACTCCCTAGACACCCCTTAGCACGTCAAGGAATATTATTTGGGGGTCCAGCCATGGAGAAGAGTTTAGACAGTAGGAGAAGATAAGGAACACACCCATTATCCTGAAATCACATTAGGATTCTCTTTTTAACCTGTTCCTTAAAACACTAGTGCTTAGGAAATCTATTGGAGGCAGAAGCATTCAATGGTAGCTTAGGGTTAGGGTTAGGTTTAGGGTTAGGGTTAGGGTTAGGGTTAGGGTTAGGGTACGGCTTAGTGTACGGGTTCGGGTACGGGTTCGGGTATGGCGTAGGGTATGGGTTAGGGTTAGGGTTAGGGTTAGTTTGAGGGTTAGGGCTCGGTTTAGGTTACGGGTTAGGATTAGGGTACGTCTTAGGGTTAGGGTAGGGGTTAGGGTTAGGGTACGCGTTAGGGTTAGGGTAGTTATTAAACCTATCCCACTCTCTAGATAACCCTTAGCACGTCAAGGAATATTATTTGGGGGTCCAGCCATGGAGAAGAGTTTAGACACTAGGAGAAGATAAGGAACACACCCATTATCAATAAATCACATTAGGATTCTCTTTTTAACCTGTTCCTTAAAACACTAGTGCTTAGGAAATCTATTGGAGGCAGAAGCAGTCAAGGGTAGCTCAGGGTTAGTGTTAGGGTTAGGGTTAGGGTTAGCTTTAGGGTACGGCTTAGGGTACGGGTTCGGGTACGTGTTCGGGTACGGCTTAGGGTATGGGTTAGGGTTAGGGTTAGTTTGAAGTTTAGGGCTCGGTTTAGGGTACGGGTTAGGATTAGGGTTCGTGTTAGGGTTATGGTAGGGGTTAGGGTTAGGGTACGCGTTAGGGTTAGGGTAGTTATTAAACCTATCCCACTCTCTAGATACCCCTTAGCACGTCAAGGAATATTATTTGGGGGTCCAGCCATGGAGAAGAGTTTAGACACTAGGAGAAGATAAGGAACACACCCATTATCAAGAAATCACATTAGGATTCTCTTTTTAACCTGTTCCTTAATACACTAGTGCTTAGGAAATCTATTGGAGGCAGAAGCAGTCAAGGGTAGCTTAGGGTTAGGGTTAGGGTTAGGGTTAGGTTTAGGGTACAGCTTAGGGTACGGGTTCGGGTACGGGTTCGGGTACGGCGTAGGGTATGGGTTAGGTTTAGGGTTAGGGTTAGTTTGAGGGTTAGGGCTCGGTTTAGGGTATGGGTTAGGAATAGTGTACGTGTTAGGGTTAGGGTAGAGGTTAGGGTTAGGTATGCGTTAGGGTTATGGTAGTTATTAAACCTATCACACTCTCTAGATACCCCTTAGCACGTCAAGGAATGTTATTTGGCGGTCCAGCCATGGAGAAGAGTTTAGACACTAGGAGAAGATAAGGAACACACCCATTATCAAGAAATCACATTAGGATTCTCTTTTTAACCTGTTCCTTAAAACACTAGTGCTTAGGAAATCTATTGGAGGCAGAAGCAGTCAAGGGTAGCTTAGGGTTAAGGTTAGGGTTATTGTTAGGGTAAGGATTAGGGTACGGGTTCCGGTACGGCATAGGGTATGGGTTAGGGTTAGGGTTAGGGTTAGTTTGAGGGTTAGGGCTCGGTTTAGGGTACGGGTTAGGAGTAGGGTACGTGTTAGGGTTAGGGTAGGGGTTAGGGTTAGGGTACGCGTTAGGGTTAGGGTAGTTATTAAACCTATCCCACTCCCTAGATACCCCTTAGCACGTCAAGGAATATTATTTGGCGGTCCAGCCATGGAGAAGAGTTTAGACAGTAGGAGAAGATAAGGAACACACCCATTATCAAGAAATCACATTAGGATTCTCTTTTTAACCTGTTCCTTAAAACACTAGTGCTTAGGAAATCTATTGGAGGCAGAAGCAGTCAAGGGTA
This sequence comes from Eschrichtius robustus, assembly GCF_028021215.1. NCBI lineage: Eukaryota > Metazoa > Chordata > Mammalia > Artiodactyla > Eschrichtiidae > Eschrichtius > Eschrichtius robustus. The sequence continues at coordinate 128,196 of NW_027175376.1, forward strand.
GCTTAGGGTTAGGGTTAGGGTTAGGGTTAGGGTACGGCTTAGGGTACGGGTTCGGGTACGGGTTCGTGTACGCTGTAGGGTATGGGTTAGGGTTAGGGTTAGGGTTAGTTTGAAGGTTAGGGCTCGGTTTAGGGTACGGGTTAGGATTAGGGTTCGTGTTAGGGTTAGGGTAGGTGTTAGGGTTAGGGTACGCGTTAGGGTTAGGGTAGTTATTAAACCTATCCCACTCTCTAGATACCCCTTAGCACGTCAAGGAATATTATTTGGGGGTCCAGCCATGGAGAAGAGTTTAGACACTAGGAGAAGATAAGGAACACACCCATTATCAAGAAATCACATTAGGATTATCTTTTTAACCTGTTCCTTAAAACACTAGTGCTTAGGAAATCTATTGGAGGCAGAAGCAGTCAAGTGTAGCTTAGGGTTAGGGTTAGGGTTAGGGCTAGGGTTAGGACACGGCTTAGGGTACGGGTTCGGGTACGGGTTCGTGTACGGCGTAGGGTATGGGTTTGCGTTAGTGTTAGGGTTAGTTTGAAGGTTAGGGCTCGGTTTAGGGTACGGGTTAGGATTAGGGTTCGTGTTAGGGTTAGGGTACGGGTTAGGATTAGGGTACGCGTTAGGGTTAGGGTAGTTATTAAACCTATCCCACTCTCTAGATACCCCTTAGCACGTCAAGGAATATTATTTGGGGGTCCAGCCATGGAGAAGAGTTTAGACACTAGGAGAAGATAAGGAACACACCCATTATCCTGAAATCACATTAGGATTCTCTTTTTAACCTGTTCCTTAATACACTAGTGCTTAGGAAATCTATTGGAGGCAGAAGCAGTCAAGGGTAGCTTAGGGTTAGGGTTACGGTGAGGGTTAGGGTTAGGGTATGGCTTAGGGTACGGGTTCGGGTACGGGTTCGGGTACGGCGTAGGGTATGGGTTAGGGTTAGGGTTAGGGTTAGTTTGAGGGTTAGGGCTCCGTTTAGGGTACGGGTTAGGATTAGGGTAAGTGTTAGGGTTAGGGTAGGGGTTAGGGTTAGGGTACGCGTTAGGGTTAGGGTAGTTATTAAACCTATCTCACTCTCTAGATACCCCTTAGCACGTCAAGGAATATTATTTGGGGGTCCAGCCATGGAGAAGAGTTTAGACACTAGGAGAAGATAAGGAACACACCCATTATCAAGAAATCACATTAGGATTCTCTTTTTAACCTGTTCCTTAAAACACTAGTGCTTAGGAAATCTATTGGAGGCAGAAGCAGTCAAGGGTAGCTTAGGGTTAGGGTTAGGGTTAGGGTTAGGGTTAGGGTTAGGGTACGGCTTAGGGTACGGGTTCGGGTACGGGTTCGTGTACGCTGTAGGGTATGTGTTAGGGTTAGGGTTAGGGTTAGTTTGAAGGTTAGGGCTCGGTTTAGGGTACGGGTTAGGATTAGGTTTCGTGTTAGGGTTAGGGTAGGGGTTAGGGTTAGGGTACGCGTTAGGGTTAGGGTAGTTATTAAACCTATCCCACTCTCTAGATACCCCTTAGCACGTCAAGGAATATTATTTGGGGGTCCAGCAATGGAGAAGAGTTTAGACACTAGGAGAAGATAAGGAACACACCCATTCTCAAGAAATCACATTAGGATTCTCTTTTTAACCTGTTCCTTAAAACACTAGTGCTTAGGAAATCTATTGGAGGCAGAAGCAGTCAAGGGTAGCTTAGGGTTAGGGTTAGGGTTAGGGCTAGGGTTAGGACACGGCTTAGGGTACGGGTTCGGGTACGGGTTCGTGTACGGCGTAGGGTATGGGTTTGGGTTAGGGTTAGGGTTAGTTTGAAGGTTAGGGCTCGGTTTAGGGTACGGGTTAGGATTAGGGTTCGTGTTAGGGTTAGGGTAGGGGTTAGGGTTAGGGTACGCGTTAGGGTTAGGGTAGTTATTAAACCTATCCCACTCTCTAGATACCCCTTAGCACGTCAAGGAATATTATTTGGGGGTCCAGCCATGGAGAAGAGTTTAGACACTAGGAGAAGATAAGGAACACACCAATTATCCTGAAATCACATTAGGATTCTCTTTTTAACCTGTTCCTTAATACACTAGTGCTTAGGAAATCTATTGGAGGCAGAAGCAGTCAAGGGTAGCTTAGGGTTAGGGTTAGGGTTAGGGTTAGGTTTAGGGTACGGCTTAGGGTACGGGTTCGGGTACGGGTTCGGGTACGGGTTTGGGTACGGCGTAGGGTATGGGTTAGGGTTAGGGTTAGGGTTAGTTTGAGGGTTAGGGCTCGGTTTAGGGTATGGGTTAGGATTAGTGTACGTGTTAGGGTTAGGGTAGAGGTTAGGGTTAGGGTATGCGTTAGGGTTATGATAGTTATTAAACCTATCCCACTCTCTAGATACCCCTTAGCACGTCAAGGAATATTATTTGGGGGTCCAGCCATGGAGAAGAGTTTAGACACTAGGAGAAGATAAGGAACACACCCATTATCAAGAAATCACATTAGGATTCTCTTTTTAACCTGTTCCTTAAAACACTAGTGCTTAGGAAATCTATTGGAGGCAGAAGCAGTCAAGGGTAGCTTAGGGTTAGGGTTAGGGTTAAGGTACGGCTTAGGGTACGGGTTCGGGTACGGGTTCGGGTACGGGTTCGGGTACGGCGTAGGGTATGGGTTAGGTTTAGGGTTAGGGTTAGTTTGAGGGTTAGGGCTCGGTTTAGGTTACGGGTTAGGATTAGGGTACGTGTTAGGGTTAGGGTAAGGGTTAGGGTTAGGGTACGCATTAGGGTTAGGGTAGTTATTAAACCTATCCCACTCTCTAGATACCCCTTAGCACGTCAAGGAATATTATTTGGGGGTCCAGCCATGGAGAAGAGTTTATACACTAGGAGAAGATAAGGAACACACCCATTATCCTGAAATCACATTAGGATTCTCTTTTTAACCTGTTCCTTAATACACTAGTGCTTAGGAAATCTATTGGAGGCAGAAGCAGTCAAGGGTAGCTTAGGGTTAGGGTTACGGTTAGGGTTAGGGTTAGGGTATGGCTTAGGGTACGGGTTCGGGTACGGGTTCGGGTACGGCGTAGGGTATGGGTTAGGGTTAGGGTTAGGGTTAGTTTGAGGGTTAGGGCTCGGTTTAGGGTACGGGTTAGGATTAGGGTACGTGTTAGGGTTAGGGTAGGGGTTAGGGTTAGGGTACGCGTTAGGGTTAGGGTAGTTATTAAACCTATCCCACTCTCTAGATACCCCTTAGCACGTCAAGGAATATTATTTGGGGGTCCAGCCATGTAGAAGAGTTTAGACACTAGGAGAAGATAAGGAACACACCCATTATCAAGAAATCACATTAGGATTCTCTTTTTAACCTGTTCCTTAAAACACTAGTGCTTAGGAAATCTATTGGAGGCAGAAGCAGGCAAGGGTAGCTTAGGGTTAGGGTTAGGGTTAGGGTTAGGGTTAGGGTTAGGGTACGGCTTAGGGTACGGGTTTGGGTACGGGTTCGGGTACGGGTTCGGGTACGGCGTAGGGTATGGTTTAGGTGTAGGGTTAGGGTTAGTTTGAGGGTTAGGGCTCGGTTTAGGTTACGGGTTAGGATTAGGGTACGTGTTAGGGTTAGGGTAGGGGTTAGGGTTAGGGTACGCGTTAGGTTTAGGGTAGTTATTAAACCTATCCCACTCTCTAGATACCCCTTAGCACGTCAAGGAATATTATTTGGGGGTCCAGCCATGGAGAAGATTTTAGACACTAGGAGAAGATAAGGAACACACCCATTATCAATAAATCACATTAGGATTCTCTTTTTAACCTGTTCCTTAAAACACTAGTGCTTAGGAAATCTATTGGAGGCAGAAGCAGTCAAGGGTAGCTTAGGGTTAGGGTTTGGGTTAGGGTACGGCTTAGGGTACGGGTTCGGGTACGGGTTCGGGTACGGGTTTGGGTATGGCGTAGGATATGGGTTAGGGTTAGGGTTAGGGTTAGTTTGAGTGTTAAGGCACGGTTTAGGGTACGGGTTAGGATTAGGGTACGTGTTAGGGTTAGGGTAGGGGTTAGGGTTAGGGTACGCGTTAGGGTTAGGGTAGTTATTAAACCTATCCCACTCTCTAGATACCCCTTAGCACGTCAAGGAATATTATTTGGGTGTCCAGCCATGGAGAAGAGTTTAGACACTAGGAGAAGATAAGGAACACACCCATTATCAAGAAATCACATTAGGATTCTCTTTTTAACCTGTTCCTTAGAACACTAGTGCTTAGGAAATCTATTGGAGGCAGAAGCAGTCAAGGGTAGCTTAGGGTTAGGGTTAGGGTTAGGGTTAGGGTTAGGGTACGGCTTAGGGTACGGGTTCGGATACGGGTTCGTGTACTGCGTAGGGTATGGGTTAGGTTTAGGGTTAGGGTTAGTTTGAAGGTTAGGGCTCGGTTTAGGGTACGGGTTAGTATTAGGGTTCGTGTTAGGGTTAGGGTAGGGGTTAGGGTTAGGGTACGCGTTAGGGTTAGGGTAGTTATTAAACCTATCCCACTCCCTAGATACCCCTTAGCACGTCAAGGAATATTATTTGGGGGTCCAGCCATGGAGAAGAGTTTAGACAGTAGGAGAAGATAAGGAACACACCCATTATCCTGAAATCACATTAGGATTCTCTTTTTAACCTGTTCCTTAAAACACTAGTGCTTAGGAAATCTATTGGAGGCAGAAGCAGTCAATGGTAGCTTAGGGTTAGGGTTAGGTTTAGGGTTAGGGTTAGGGTTAGGGTTAGGGTTAGGGTACGGCTTAGTGTACGGGTTCGGGTACGGGTTCGGGTATGGCGTAGGGTATGGGTTAGGGTTAGGGTTAGGGTTAGTTTGAGGGTTAGGGCTCGGTTTAGGTTACGGGTTAGGATTAGGGTACGTCTTAGGGTTAGGGTAGGGGTTAGGGTTAGGGTACGCGTTAGGGTTAGGGTAGTTATTAAACCTATCCCACTCTCTAGATAACCCTTAGCACGTCAAGGAATATTATTTGGGGGTCCAGCCATGGAGAAGAGTTTAGACACTAGGAGAAGATAAGGAACACACCCATTATCAAGAAATCACATTAGGAATCTCTTTTTAACCTGTTCCTTAAAACACTAGTGCTTAGGAAATCTATTGGAGGCAGAAGCAGTCAAGTGTAGCTTAGGGTTAGGGTTAGGGTTAGGGCTAGGGTTAGGACACGGCTTAGGGTACGGGTTCGGGTACGGTTTCGTGTACGGCGTAGGGTATGGGTTTGCGTTAGGGTTAGGGTTAGTTTGAAGGTTAGGGCTCGGTTTAGGGTACGGGTTAGGATTAGGGTTCGTGTTAGGGTTAGGGTACGGGTTAGGATTAGGGTACGCGTTAGGGTTAGGGTAGTTATTAAACCTATCCCACTCTCTAGATACCCCTTAGCACGTCAAGGAATATTATTTGGGGGTCCAGCCATGGAGAAGAGTTTAGACACTAGGAGAAGATAAAGAACACACCCATTATCCTGAAATCACATTAGGATTCTCTTTTTAACCTGTTCCTTAATACACTAGTGCTTAAGAAATCTATTGGAGGCAGAAGCAGTCAAGGGTAGCTTAGGGTTAGGGTTAGGGTTAGGGTTAGGTTTAGGGTACGGCTTAGGGTACGGGTTCGGGTACGGGTTCGGGTACGGGTTTGGGTACGGCGTAGGGTATGGGTTAGGGTTAGGGTTAGGGTTAGTTTGAGGGTTAGGGCTCGGTTTAGGGTATGGGTTAGGATTAGTGTACGTGTTAGGGTTAGGGTAGAGGTTAGGGTTAGGGTATGCGTTAGGGTTATGATAGTTATTAAACCTATCCCACTCTCTAGATACCCCTTAGCACGTCAAGGAATATTATTTGGGGGTCCAGCCATGGAGAAGAGTTTAGACACTAGGAGAAGATAAGGAACACACCCATTATCAAGAAATCACATTAGGATTCTCTTTTTAACCTGTTCCTTAAAACACTAGTGCTTAGGAAATCTATTGGAGGCAGAAGCAGTCAAGGGTAGCTTAGGGTTAGGGTTAGGGTTAAGGTACGGCTTAGGGTACGGGTTCGGGTACGGGTTCGGGTACGGGTTCGGGTACGGCGTAGGGTATGGGTTAGGTTTAGGGTTAGGGTTAGTTTGAGGGTTAGGGCTCGGTTTAGGTTACGGGTTAGGATTAGGGTACGTGTTAGGGTTAGGGTAAGGGTTAGGGTTAGGGTACGCATTAGGGTTAGGGTAGTTATTAAACCTATCCCACTCTCTAGATACCCCTTAGCACGTCAAGGAATATTATTTGGGGGTCCAGCCATGGAGAAGAGTTTATACACTAGGAGAAGATAAGGAACACACCCATTATCCTGAAATCACATTAGGATTCTCTTTTTAACCTGTTCCTTAATACACTAGTGCTTAGGAAATCTATTGGAGGCAGAAGCAGTCAAGGGTAGCTTAGGGTTAGGGTTACGGTTAGGGTTAGGGTTAGGGTATGGCTTAGGGTACGGGTTCGGGTACGGGTTCGGGTACGGCGTAGGGTATGGGTTAGGGTTAGGGTTAGGGTTAGTTTGAGGGTTAGGGCTCGGTTTAGGGTACGGGTTAGGATTAGGGTACGTGTTAGGGTTAGGGTAGGGGTTAGGGTTAGGGTACGCGTTAGGGTTAGGGTAGTTATTAAACCTATCCCACTCTCTAGATACCCCTTAGCACGTCAAGGAATATTATTTGGGGGTCCAGCCATGTAGAAGAGTTTAGACACTAGGAGAAGATAAGGAACACACCCATTATCAAGAAATCACATTAGGATTCTCTTTTTAACCTGTTCCTTAAAACACTAGTGCTTAGGAAATCTATTGGAGGCAGAAGCAGGCAAGGGTAGCTTAGGGTTAGGGTTAGGGTTAGGGTTAGGGTTAGGGTTAGGGTACGGCTTAGGGTACGGGTTTGGGTACGGGTTCGGGTACGGGTTCGGGTACGGCGTAGGGTATGGTTTAGGTGTAGGGTTAGGGTTAGTTTGAGGGTTAGGGCTCGGTTTAGGTTACGGGTTAGGATTAGGGTACGTGTTAGGGTTAGGGTAGGGGTTAGGGTTAGGGTACGCGTTAGGTTTAGGGTAGTTATTAAACCTATCCCACTCTCTAGATACCCCTTAGCACGTCAAGGAATATTATTTGGGGGTCCAGCCATGGAGAAGATTTTAGACACTAGGAGAAGATAAGGAACACACCCATTATCAATAAATCACATTAGGATTCTCTTTTTAACCTGTTCCTTAAAACACTAGTGCTTAGGAAATCTATTGGAGGCAGAAGCAGTCAAGGGTAGCTTAGGGTTAGGGTTTGGGTTAGGGTACGGCTTAGGGTACGGGTTCGGGTACGGGTTCGGGTACGGGTTTGGGTATGGCGTAGGATATGGGTTAGGGTTAGGGTTAGGGTTAGTTTGAGTGTTAAGGCACGGTTTAGGGTACGGGTTAGGATTAGGGTACGTGTTAGGGTTAGGGTAGGGGTTAGGGTTAGGGTACGCGTTAGGGTTAGGGTAGTTATTAAACCTATCCCACTCTCTAGATACCCCTTAGCACGTCAAGCAATATTATTTGGGTGTCCAGCCATGGAGAAGAGTTTAGACACTAGGAGAAGATAAGGAACACACCCATTATCAAGAAATCACATTAGGATTCTCTTTTTAACCTGTTCCTTAAAACACTAGTGCTTAGGAAATCTATTGGAGGCAGAAGCAGTCAAGGGTAGCTTAGGGTTAGGGTTAGGGTTAGGGTTAGGGTTAGGGTACGGCTTAGGGTACGGGTTCGGATACGGGTTCGTGTACTGTGTAGGGTATGGGTTAGGTTTAGGGTTAGGGTTAGTTTGAAGGTTAGGGCTCGGTTTAGGGTACGGGTTAGTATTAGGGTTCGTGTTAGGGTTAGGGTAGGGGTTAGGGTTAGGGTACGCGTTAGGGTTAGGGTAGTTATTAAACCTATCCCACTCCCTAGATACCCCTTAGCACGTCAAGGAATATTATTTGGGGGTCCAGCCATGGAGAAGAGTTTAGACAGTAGGAGAAGATAAGGAACACACCCATTATCCTGAAATCACATTAGGATTCTCTTTTTAACCTGTTCCTTAAAACACTAGTGCTTAGGAAATCTATTGGAGGCAGAAGCAGTCAATGGTAGCTTAGGGTTAGGGTTAGGTTTAGGGTTAGGGTTAGGGTTAGGGTTAGGGTTAGGGTACGGCTTAGTGTACGGGTTCGGGTACGGGTTCGGGTATGGCGTAGGGTATGGGTTAGGGTTAGGGTTAGGGTTAGTTTGAGGGTTAGGGCTCGGTTTAGGTTACGGGTTAGGATTAGGGTACGTCTTAGGGTTAGGGTAGGGGTTAGGGTTAGGGTACGCGTTAGGGTTAGGGTAGTTATTAAACCTATCCCACTCTCTAGATAACCCTTAGCACGTCAAGGAATATTATTTGGGGGTCCAGCCATGGAGAAGAGTTTAGACACTAGGAGAAGATAAGGAACACACCCATTATCAAGAAATCACATTAGGATTCTCTTTTTAACCTGTTCCTTAAAACACTAGTGCTTAGGAAATCTATTGGAGGCAGAAGCAGTCAAGTGTAGCTTAGGGTTAGGGTTAGGGTTAGGGCTAGGGTTAGGACACGGCTTAGGGTACGGGTTCGGGTACGGGTTCGTGTACGGCGTAGGGTATGGGTTTGCGTTAGGGTTAGGGTTAGTTTGAAGGTTAGGGCTCGGTTTAGGGTACGGGTTAGGATTAGGGTTCGTGTTAGGGTTAGGGTACGGGTTAGGATTAGGGTACGCGTTAGGGTTAGGGTAGTTATTAAACCTATCCCACTCTCTAGATACCCCTTAGCACGTCAAGGAATATTATTTGGGGGTCCAGCCATGGAGAAGAGTTTAGACACTAGGAGAAGATAAGGAACACACCCATTATCCTGAAATCACATTAGGATTCTCTTTTTAACCTGTTCCTTAATACACTAGTGCTTAGGAAATCTATTGGAGGCAGAAGCAGTCAAGGGTAGCTTAGGGTTAGGGTTACGGTGAGGGTTAGGGTTAGGGTATGGCTTAGGGTACGGGTTCGGGTACGGGTTCGGGTACGGCGTAGGGTATGGGTTAGGGTTAGGGTTAGGGTTAGTTTGAGGGTTAGGGCTCCGTTTAGGGTACGGGTTAGGATTAGGGTAAGTGTTAGGGTTAGGGTAGGGGTTAGGGTTAGGGTACGCGTTAGGGTTAGGGTAGTTATTAAACCTATCTCACTCTCTAGATACCCCTTAGCACTTCAAGGAATATTATTTGGGGGTCCAGCCATGGAGAAGAGTTTAGACACTAGGAGAAGATAAGGAACACACCCATTATCAAGAAATCACATTAGGATTCTCTTTTTAACCTGTTCCTTAAAACACTAGTGCTTAGGAAATCTATTGGAGGCAGAAGCAGTCAAGGGTAGCTTAGGGTTAGGGTTAGGGTTAGGGTTAGGGTTAGGGTACGGCTTAGGGTACGGGTTCGGGTACGGGTTCGTGTACGCTGTAGGGTATGTGTTAGGGTTAGGGTTAGGGTTAGTTTGAAGGTTAGGGCTCGGTTTAGGGTACGGGTTAGGATTAGGTTTCGTGTTAGGGTTAGGGTAGGGGTTAGGGTTAGGGTACGCGTTAGGGATAGGGTAGTTATTAAACCTATCCCACTCTCTAGATACCCCTTAGCACGTCAAGGAATATTATTTGGGGGTCCAGCCATGGAGAAGAGTTTAGACACTAGGAGAAGATAAGGAACACACCCATTATCAAGAAATCACATTAGGATTCTCTTTTTAACCTGTTCCTTAAAACACTAGTGCTTAGGAAATCTATTGGAGGCAGAAGCAGTCAAGGGTAGCTTAGGGTTAGGGTTAGGGTTAGGGCTAGGGTTAGGACACGGCTTAGGGTACGGGTTCGGGTACGGGTTCGTGTACGGCGTAGGGTATGGGTTTGGGTTAGGGTTAGGGTTAGTTTGAAGGTTAGGGCTCGGTTTAGGGTACGGGTTAGGATTAGGGTTCGTGTTAGGGTTAGGGTAGGGGTTAGGGTTAGGGTACGCGTTAGGGTTAGGGTAGTTATTAAACCTATCCCACTCTCTAGATACCCCTTAGCACGTCAAGGAATATTATTTGGGGGTCCAGCCATGGAGAAGAGTTTAGACACTAGGAGAAGATAAGGAACACACCCATTATCCTGAAATCACATTAGGATTCTCTTTTTAACCTGTTCCTTAATACACTAGTGCTTAGGAAATCTATTGGAGGCAGAAGCAGTCAAGGGTAGCTTAGGGTTAGGGTTAGGGTTAGGGTTAGGTTTAGGGTACGGCTTAGGGTACGGGTTCGGGTACGGGTTCGGGTACGGGTTTGGGTACGGCGTAGGGTATGGGTTAGGGTTAGGGTTAGGGTTAGTTTGAGGGTTAGGGCTCGGTTTAGGGTATGGGTTAGGATTAGTGTACGTGTTAGGGTTAGGGTAGAGGTTAGGGTTAGGGTATGCGTTAGGGTTATGATAGTTATTAAACCTATCCCACTCTCTAGATACCCCTTAGCACGTCAAGGAATATTATTTGGGGGTCCAGCCATGGAGAAGAGTTTAGACACTAGGAGAAGATAAGGAACACACCCATTATCAAGAAATCACATTAGGATTCTCTTTTTAACCTGTTCCTTAAAACACTAGTGCTTAGGAAATCTATTGGAGGCAGAAGCAGTCAAGGGTAGCTTAGGGTTAGGGTTAGGGTTAAGGTACGGCTTAGGGTACGGGTTCGGGTACGGGTTCGGGTACGGGTTCGGGTACGGCGTAGGGTATGGGTTAGGTTTAGGGTTAGGGTTAGTTTGAGGGTTAGGGCTCGGTTTAGGTTACGGGTTAGGATTAGGGTACGTGTTAGGGTTAGGGTAAGGGTTAGGGTTAGGGTACGCATTAGGGTTAGGGTAGTTATTAAACCTATCCCACTCTCTAGATACCCCTTAGCACGTCAAGGAATATTATTTGGGGGTCCAGCCATGGAGAAGAGTTTATACACTAGGAGAAGATAAGGAACACACCCATTATCCTGAAATCACATTAGGATTCTCTTTTTAACCTGTTCCTTAATACACTAGTGCTTAGGAAATCTATTGGAGGCAGAAGCAGTCAAGGGTAGCTTAGGGTTAGGGTTACGGTTAGGGTTAGGGTTAGGGTATGGCTTAGGGTACGGGTTCGGGTAAGGGTTCGGGTACGGCGTAGGGTATGGGTTAGGGTTAGGGTTAGGGTTAGTTTGAGGGTTAGGGCTCGGTTTAGGGTACGGGTTAGGATTAGGGTACGTGTTAGGGTTAGGGTAGGGGTTAGGGTTAGGGTACGCGTTAGGGTTAGGGTAGTTATTAAACCTATCCCACTCTCTAGATACCCCTTAGCACGTCAAGGAATATTATTTGGGGGTCCAGCCATGTAGAAGAGTTTAGACACTAGGAGAAGATAAGGAACACACCCATTATCAAGAAATCACATTAGAATTCTCTTTTTAACCTGTTCCTTAAAACACTAGTGCTTAGGAAATCTATTGGAGGCAGAAGCAGGCAAGGGTAGCTTAGGGTTAGGGTTAGGGTTAGGGTTAGGTTTAGGGTTAGGGTACGGCTTAGGGTACGGGTTTGGGTACGGGTTCGGGTACGGGTTCGGGTACGGCGTAGGGTATGGTTTAGGTGTAGGGTTAGGGTTAGTTTGAGGGTTAGGGCTCGGTTTAGGTTACGGGTTAGGATTAGGGTACGTGTTAGGGTTAGGGTAGGGGTTAGGGTTAGGGTACGCGTTAGGTTTAGGGTAGTTATTAAACCTATCCCACTCTCTAGATACCCCTTAGCACGTCAAGGAATATTATTTGGGTGTCCAGCCATGGAGAAGAGTTTAGACACTAGGAGAAGATAAGGAACACACCCATTATCAAGAAATCACATTAGGATTCTCTTTTTAACCTGTTCCTTAAAACACTAGTGCTTAGGAAATCTATTGGAGGCAGAAGCAGTCAAGGGTAGCTTAGGGTTAGGGTTAGGGTTAGGGTTAGGGTTAGGGTACGGCTTAGGGTACGGGTTCGGATACGGGTTCGTGTACTGCGTAGGGTATGGGTTAGGTTTAGGGTTAGGGTTAGTTTGAAGGTTAGGGCTCGGTTTAGGGTACGGGTTAGTATTAGGGTTCGTGTTAGGGTTAGGGTAGGGGTTAGGGTTAGGGTACGCGTTAGGGTTAGGGTAGTTATTAAACCTATCCCACTCCCTAGATACCCCTTAGCACGTCAAGGAATATTATTTGGGGGTCCAGCCATGGAGAAGAGTTTAGACAGTAGGAGAAGATAAGGAACACACCCATTATCCTGAAATCACATTAGGATTCTCTTTTTAACCTGTTCCTTAAAACACTAGTGCTTAGGAAATCTATTGGAGGCAGAAGCAGTCAATGGTAGCTTAGGGTTAGGGTTAGGTTTAGGGTTAGGGTTAGGGTTAGGGTTAGGGTTAGGGTACGGCTTAGTGTACGGGTTCGGGTACGGGTTCGGGTATGGCGTAGGGTATGGGTTAGGGTTAGGGTTAGGGTTAGTTTGAGGGTTAGGGCTCGGTTTAGGTTACGGGTTAGGATTAGGGTACGTCTTAGGGTTAGGGTAGGGGTTAGGGTTAGGGTACGCGTTAGGGTTAGGGTAGTTATTAAACCTATCCCACTCTCTAGATAACCCTTAGCACGTCAAGGAATATTATTTGGGGGTCCAGCCATGGAGAAGAGTTTAGACACTAGGAGAAGATAAGGAACACACCCATTATCAAGAAATCACATTAGGATTCTCTTTTTAACCTGTTCCTTAAAACACTAGTGCTTAGGAAATCTATTGGAGGCAGAAGCAGTCAAGTGTAGCTTAGGGTTAGGGTTAGGGTTAGGGCTAGGGTTAGCACACGGCTTAGGGTACGGGTTCGGGTACGGGTTCGTGTACGGCGTAGGGTATGGGTTTGCGTTAGGGTTAGGGTTAGTTTGAAGGTTAGGGCTCGGTTTAGGGTACGGGTTAGGATTAGGGTTCGTGTTAGGGTTAGGGTACGGGTTAGGATTAGGGTACGCGTTAGGGTTAGGGTAGTTATTAAACCTATCCCACTCTCTAGATACCCCTTAGCACGTCAAGGAATATTATTTGGGGGTCCAGCCATGGAGAAGAGTTTAGACACCAGGAGAAGATAAGGAACACACCCATTATCCTGAAATCACATTAGGATTCTCTTTTTAACCTGTTCCTTAATACACTAGTGCTTAGGAAATCTATTGGAGGCAGAAGCAGTCAAGGGTAGCTTAGGGTTAGGGTTACGGTGAGGGTTAGGGTTAGGGTATGGCTTAGGGTACGGGTTCGGGTACGGGTTCGGGTACGGCGTAGGGTATGGGTTAGGGTTAGGGTTAGGGTTAGTTTGAGGGTTAGGGCTCCGTTTAGGGTACGGGTTAGGATTAGGGTAAGTGTTAGGGTTAGGGTAGGGGTTAGGGTTAGGGTACGCGTTAGGGTTAGGGTAGTTATTAAACCTATCTCACTCTCTAGATACCCCTTAGCACGTCAAGGAATATTATTTGGGGGTCCAGCCATGGAGAAGAGTTTAGACACTAGGAGAAGATAAGGAACACACCCATTATCAAGAAATCACATTAGGATTCTCTTTTTAACCTGTTCCTTAAAACACTAGTGCTTAGGAAATCTATTGGAGGCAGAAGCAGTCAAGGGTAGCTTAGGGTTAGGGTTAGGGTTAGGGTACGGCTTAGGGTACGGGTTCGGGTACGGGTTCGTGTACGCTGTAGGGTATGTGTTAGGGTTAGGGTTAGGGTTAGTTTGAAGGTTAGGGCTCGGTTTAGGGTACGGGTTAGGATTAGGTTTCGTGTTAGGGTTAGGGTAGGGGTTAGGGTTAGGGTACGCGTTAGGGATAGGGTAGTTATTAAACCTATCCCACTCTCTAGATACCCCTTAGCACGTCAAGGAATATTATTTGGGGGTCCAGCCATGGAGAAGAGTTTAGACACTAGGAGAAGATAAGGAACACACCCATTATCAAGAAATCACATTAGGATTCTCTTTTTAACCTGTTCCTTAAAACACTAGTGCTTAGGAAATCTATTGGAGGCAGAAGCAGTCAAGGGTAGCTTAGGGTTAGGGTTAGGGTTAGGGCTAGGGTTAGGACACGGCTTAGGGTACGGGTTCGGGTACGGGTTCGTGTACGGCGTAGGGTATGGGTTTGGGTTAGGGTTAGGGTTAGTTTGAAGGTTAGGGCTCGGTTTAGGGTACGGGTTAGGATTAGGGTTCGTGTTAGGGTTAGGGTAGGGGTTAGGGTTAGGGTACGCGTTAGGGTTAGGGTAGTTATTAAACCTATCCCACTCTCTAGATACCCCTTAGCACGTCAAGGAATATTATTTGGGGGTCCAGCCATGGAGAAGAGTTTAGACACTAGGAGAAGATAAGGAACACACCCATTATCCTGAAATCACATTAGGATTCTCTTTTTAACCTGTTCCTTAATACACTAGTGCTTAGGAAATCTATTGGAGGCAGAAGCAGTCAAGGGTAGCTTAGGGTTAGGGTTAGGGTTAGGGTTAGGTTTAGGGTACGGCTTAGGGTACGGGTTCGGGTACGGGTTCGGGTACGGGTTTGGGTACGGCGTAGGGTATGGGTTAGGGTTAGGGTTAGGGTTAGTTTGAGGGTTAGGGCTCGGTTTAGGGTATGGGTTAGGATTAGTGTACGTGTTAGGGTTAGGGTAGAGGTTAGGGTTAGGGTATGCGTTAGGGTTATGATAGTTATTAAACCTATCCCACTCTCTAGATACCCCTTAGCACGTCAAGGAATATTATTTGGGGGTCCAGCCATGGAGAAGAGTTTAGACACTAGGAGAAGATAAGGAACACACCCATTATCAAGAAATCACATTAGGATTCTCTTTTTAACCTGTTCCTTAAAACACTAGTGCTTAGGAAATCTATTGGAGGCAGAAGCAGTCAAGGGTAGCTTAGGGTTAGGGTTAGGGTTAAGGTACGGCTTAGGGTACGGGTTCGGGTACGGGTTCGGGTACGGGTTCGGGTACGGCGTAGGGTATGGGTTAGGTTTAGGGTTAGGGTTAGTTTGAGGGTTAGGGCTCGGTTTAGGTTACGGGTTAGGATTAGGGTACGTGTTAGGGTTAGGGTAAGGGTTAGGGTTAGGGTACGCATTAGGGTTAGGGTAGTTATTAAACCTATCCCACTCTCTAGATACCCCTTAGCACGTCAAGGAATATTATTTGGGGGTCCAGCCATGGAGAAGAGTTTATACACTAGGAGAAGATAAGGAACACACCCATTATCCTGAAATCACATTAGGATTCTCTTTTTAACCTGTTCCTTAATACACTAGTGCTTAGGAAATCTATTGGAGGCAGAAGCAGTCAAGGGTAGCTTAGGGTTAGGGTTACGGTTAGGGTTAGGGTTAGGGTATGGCTTAGGGTACGGGTTCGGGTAAGGGTTCGGGTACGGCGTAGGGTATGGGTTAGGGTTAGGGTTAGGGTTAGTTTGAGGGTTAGGGCTCGGTTTAGGGTACGGGTTAGGATTAGGGTACGTGTTAGGGTTAGGGTAGGGGTTAGGGTTAGGGTACGCGTTAGGGTTAGGGTAGTTATTAAACCTATCCCACTCTCTAGATACCCCTTAGCACGTCAAGGAATATTATTTGGGGGTCCAGCCATGTAGAAGAGTTTAGACACTAGGAGAAGATAAGGAACACACCCATTATCAAGAAATCACATTAGAATTCTCTTTTTAACCTGTTCCTTAAAACACTAGTGCTTAGGAAATCTATTGGAGGCAGAAGCAGGCAAGGGTAGCTTAGGGTTAGGGTTAGGGTTAGGGTTAGGTTTAGGGTTAGGGTACGGCTTAGGGTACGGGTTTGGGTACGGGTTCGGGTACGGGTTCGGGTACGGCGTAGGGTATGGTTTAGGTGTAGGGTTAGGGTTAGTTTGAGGGTTAGGGCTCGGTTTAGGTTACGGGTTAGGATTAGGGTACGTGTTAGGGTTAGGGTAGGGGTTAGGGTTAGGGTACGCGTTAGGTTTAGGGTAGTTATTAAACCTATCCCACTCTCTAGATACCCCTTAGCACGTCAAGGAATATTATTTGGGTGTCCAGCCATGGAGAAGAGTTTAGACACTAGGAGAAGATAAGGAACACACCCATTATCAAGAAATCACATTAGGATTCTCTTTTTAACCTGTTCCTTAAAACACTAGTGCTTAGGAAATCTATTGGAGGCAGAAGCAGTCAAGGGTAGCTTAGGGTTAGGGTTAGGGTTAGGGTTAGGGTTAGGGTACGGCTTAGGGTACGGGTTCGGATACGGGTTCGTGTACTGCGTAGGGTATGGGTTAGGTTTAGGGTTAGGGTTAGTTTGAAGGTTAGGGCTCGGTTTAGGGTACGGGTTAGTATTAGGGTTCGTGTTAGGGTTAGGGTAGGGGTTAGGGTTAGGGTACGCGTTAGGGTTAGGGTAGTTATTAAACCTATCCCACTCCCTAGATACCCCTTAGCACGTCAAGGAATATTATTTGGGGGTCCAGCCATGGAGAAGAGTTTAGACAGTAGGAGAAGATAAGGAACACACCCATTATCCTGAAATCACATTAGGATTCTCTTTTTAACCTGTTCCTTAAAACACTAGTGCTTAGGAAATCTATTGGAGGCAGAAGCAGTCAATGGTAGCTTAGGGTTAGGGTTAGGTTTAGGGTTAGGGTTAGGGTTAGGGTTAGGGTTAGGGTACGGCTTAGTGTACGGGTTCGGGTACGGGTTCGGGTATGGCGTAGGGTATGGGTTAGGGTTAGGGTTAGGGTTAGTTTGAGGGTTAGGGCTCGGTTTAGGTTACGGGTTAGGATTAGGGTACGTCTTAGGGTTAGGGTAGGGGTTAGGGTTAGGGTACGCGTTAGGGTTAGGGTAGTTATTAAACCTATCCCACTCTCTAGATAACCCTTAGCACGTCAAGGAATATTATTTGGGGGTCCAGCCATGGAGAAGAGTTTAGACACTAGGAGAAGATAAGGAACACACCCATTATCAAGAAATCACATTAGGATTCTCTTTTTAACCTGTTCCTTAAAACACTAGTGCTTAGGAAATCTATTGGAGGCAGAAGCAGTCAAGTGTAGCTTAGGGTTAGGGTTAGGGTTAGGGCTAGGGTTAGCACACGGCTTAGGGTACGGGTTCGGGTACGGGTTCGTGTACGGCGTAGGGTATGGGTTTGCGTTAGGGTTAGGGTTAGTTTGAAGGTTAGGGCTCGGTTTAGGGTACGGGTTAGGATTAGGGTTCGTGTTAGGGTTAGGGTACGGGTTAGGATTAGGGTACGCGTTAGGGTTAGGGTAGTTATTAAACCTATCCCACTCTCTAGATACCCCTTAGCACGTCAAGGAATATTATTTGGGGGTCCAGCCATGGAGAAGAGTTTAGACACCAGGAGAAGATAAGGAACACACCCATTATCCTGAAATCACATTAGGATTCTCTTTTTAACCTGTTCCTTAATACACTAGTGCTTAGGAAATCTATTGGAGGCAGAAGCAGTCAAGGGTAGCTTAGGGTTAGGGTTACGGTGAGGGTTAGGGTTAGGGTATGGCTTAGGGTACGGGTTCGGGTACGGGTTCGGGTACGGCGTAGGGTATGGGTTAGGGTTAGGGTTAGGGTTAGTTTGAGGGTTAGGGCTCCGTTTAGGGTACGGGTTAGGATTAGGGTAAGTGTTAGGGTTAGGGTAGGGGTTAGGGTTAGGGTACGCGTTAGGGTTAGGGTAGTTATTAAACCTATCTCACTCTCTAGATACCCCTTAGCACGTCAAGGAATATTATTTGGGGGTCCAGCCATGGAGAAGAGTTTAGACACTAGGAGAAGATAAGGAACACACCCATTATCAAGAAATCACATTAGGATTCTCTTTTTAACCTGTTCCTTAAAACACTAGTGCTTAGGAAATCTATTGGAGGCAGAAGCAGTCAAGGGTAGCTTAGGGTTAGGGTTAGGGTTAGGGTACGGCTTAGGGTACGGGTTCGGGTACGGGTTCGTGTACGCTGTAGGGTATGTGTTAGGGTTAGGGTTAGGGTTAGTTTGAAGGTTAGGGCTCGGTTTAGGGTACGGGTTAGGATTAGGTTTCGTGTTAGGGTTAGGGTAGGGGTTAGGGTTAGGGTACGCGTTAGGGTTAGGGTAGTTATTAAACCTATCCCACTCTCTAGATACCCCTTAGCACGTCAAGGAATATTATTTGGGGGTCCAGCCATGGAGAAGAGTTTAGACACTAGGAGAAGATAAGGAACACACCCATTATCAAGAAATCACATTAGGATTCTCTTTTTAACCTGTTCATTAAAACACTAGTGCTTAGGAAATCTATTGGAGGCAGAAGCAGTCAAGGGTAGCTTAGGGTTAGGGTTAGGGTTAGGGCTAGGGTTAGGACACGGCTTAGGGTACGGGTTCGGGTACGGGTTCGTGTACGGCGTAGGGTATGGGTTTGGGTTAGGGGTAGGGTTAGTTTGAAGGTTAGGGCTCGGTTTAGGGTACGGGTTAGGATTAGGGTTCGTGTTAGGGTTAGGGTAGGGGTTAGGGTTAGGGTACGCGTTAGGGTTAGGGTAGTTATTAAACCTATCCCACTCTCTAGATACCCCTTAGCACGTCAAGGAATATTATTTGGGGGTCCAGCCATGGAGAAGAGTTTAGACACTAGGAGAAGATAAGGAACACACCCATTATCCTGAAATCACATTAGGATTCTCTTTTTAACCTGTTCCTTAATACACTAGTGCTTAGGAAATCTATTGGAGGCAGAAGCAGTCAAGGGTAGCTTAGGGTTAGGGTTAGGGTTAGGGTTAGGTTTAGGGTACGGCTTAGGGTACGGGTTCGGGTACGGGTTCGGGTACGGGTTTGGGTACGGCGTAGGGTATGGGTTAGGGTTAGGGTTAGGGTTAGTTTGAGGGTTAGGGCTCGGTTTAGGGTATGGGTTAGGATTAGTGTACGTGTTAGGGTTAGGGTAGAGGTTAGGGTTAGGGTATGCGTTAGGGTTATGATAGTTATTAAACCTATCCCACTCTCTAGATACCCCTTAGCACGTCAAGGAATATTATTTGGGGGTCCAGCCATGGAGAAGAGTTTAGACACTAGGAGAAGATAAGGAACACACCCATTATCAAGAAATCACATTAGGATTCTCTTTTTAACCTGTTCCTTAAAACACTAGTGCTTAGGAAATCTATTGGAGGCAGAAGCAGTCAAGGGTAGCTTAGGGTTAGGGTTAGGGTTAAGGTACGGCTTAGGGTACGGGTTCGGGTACGGGTTCGGGTACGGGTTCGGGTACGGCGTAGGGTATGGGTTAGGTTTAGGGTTAGGGTTAGTTTGAGGGTTAGGGCTCGGTTTAGGTTACGGGTTAGGATTAGGGTACGGGTTAGGGTTAGGGTAAGGGTTAGGTTTAGGGTACGCATTAGGGTTAGGGTAGTTATTAAACCTATCCCACTCTCTAGATACCCCTTAGCACGTCAAGGAATATTATTTGGGGGTCCAGCCATGGAGAAGAGTTTATACACTAGGAGAAGATAAGGAACACACCCATTATCCTGAAATCACATTAGGATTCTCTTTTTAACCTGTTCCTTAATACACTAGTGCTTAGGAAATCTATTGGAGGCAGAAGCAGTCAAGGGTAGCTGAGGGTTAGGGTTACGGTTAGGGTTAGGGTTAGGGTATGGCTTAGGGTACGGGTTCGGGTACGGGTTCGGGTACGGCGTAGGGTATGGGTTAGGGTTAGGGTTAGGGTTAGTTTGAGGGTTAGGGCTCGGTTTAGGGTACGGGTTAGGATTAGGGTACGTGTTAGGGTTAGGGTAGGGGTTAGGGTTAGGGTACGCGTTAGGGTTAGGGTAGTTACTAAACCTATCCCACTCTCTAGATACCCCTTAGCACGTCAAGGAATATTATTTGGGGGTCCAGCCATGTAGAAGAGTTTAGACACTAGGAGAAGATAAGGAACACACCCATTATCAAGAAATCACATTAGGATTCTCTTTTTAACCTGTTCCTTAAAACACTAGTGCTTAGGAAATCTATTGGAGGCAGAAGCAGGCAAGGGTAGCTTAGGGTTAGGGTTAGGGTTAGGGTTAGGTTTAGGGTTAGGGTACGGCTTAGGGTACGGGTTTGGGTACGGGTTCGGGTACGGGTTCGGGTACGGCGTAGGGTATGGTTTAGGTGTAGGGTTAGGGTTAGTTTGAGGGTTAGGGCTCGGTTTAGGTTACGGGTTAGGATTAGGGTACGTGTTAGGGTTAGGGTAGGGGTTAGGGTTAGGGTACGCGTTAGGTTTAGGGTAGTTTATTAAACCTATCCCACTCTCTAGATACCCCTTAGCACGTCAAGGAATATTATTTGGGGGTCCAGCCATGGAGAAGATTTTAGACACTAGGAGAAGATAAGGAACACACACCATTATCAAGAAATCACATTAGGATTTCTCTTTTTAACCTGTTCCTTAAAACACTAGTGCTTAGGAAATCTATTGGAGGCAGAAGCAGTCAATGGTAGCTTAGGGTTAGGGTTAGGTTTAGGGTTAGGGTTAGGGTTAGGGTTAGGGTTAGGGTACGCTTAGTGTACGGGTTCGGGTACGGGTTCGGGTATGGCGTAGGGTATGGGTTAGGGTTAGTTTGAGGGTTAGGGCTCGGTTTAGGTTACGGGTTAGGATTAGGGTACGTCTTAGGGTTAGGGTAGGGGTTAGGGTTAGGGTACGCGTTAGGGTTAGGGTAGTTAATAAACCTATCCCACTCTCTAGATAACCCTTAGCACGTCAAGGAATATTATTTGGGGGTCCAGCCATGGAGAAGAGTTTAGACACTAGGAGAAGATAAGGAACACACCCATTATCAAGAAATCACATTAGGATTCTCTTTTTAACCTGTTCCTTAAAACACTAGTGCTTAGGAAATCTATTGGAGGCAGAAGCAGTCAATGGTAGCTCAGGGTTAGGGTTAGGGTTAGGGTTAGGGTTAGCTTTAGGGTACGGCTTAGGGTACGGGTTCGGGTACGTGTTCGGGTACGGCTTAGGGTATGGGTTAGGGTTAGGGTTAGTTTGAAGTTTAGGGCTCGGTTTAGGGTACGGGTTAGGATTAGGGTTCGTGTTAGGGTTATGGTAGGGGTTAGGGTTAGGGTACGCGTTAGGGTTAGGGTAGTTATTAAACCTTTCCCACTCTCTAGATACCCCTTAGCACGTCAAGGAATATTATTGGGGGTCCAGCCATGGAGAAGAGTTTAGACACTAGGAGAAGATAAGGAACACACCCATTATCAAGAAATCACATTAGGATTCTCTTTTTAACCTGTTCCTTAATACACTAGTGCTTAGGAAATCTATTGGAGGCAGAAGCAGTCAGGGTAGCTTAGGGTTAGGGTTAGGGTTAGGGTTAGGTTTAGGGTACGGCTTAGGGTACGGGTTCGGGTACGGGTTCGGGTACGGCGTAGGGTATGGGTTAGGGTTAGGGTTAGGTTAGTTTGAGGGTTAGGGCTCGGTTTAGGGTATGGGTTAGGAATAGTGTACGTGTTAGGGTTAGGGTAGAGGTTAGGGTTAGGTATGCGTTAGGGTTATGGTAGTTATTAAACCTATCACACTCTCTAGATACCCCTTAGCACGTCAAGGAATGTTATTTGGCGGTACAGCCATGGAGAAGAGTTTAGACACTAGGAGAAGATAAGGAACACACCCATTATCAAGAAATCACATTAGGATTCTCTTTTTAACCTGTTCCTTAAAACACTAGTGCTTAGGAAATCTATTGGAGGCAGAAGCAGTCAAGGGTAGCTTAGGGTTAAGGTTAGGGTTATTGTTAGGGTAAGGATTAGGGTACGGGATCCGGTACGGCATAGGGTATGGGTTAGGGTTAGGGTTAGGGTTAGTTTGAGGGTTAGGGCTCGGTTTAGGGTACGGGTTAGGAGTAGGGTACGTGTTAGGGTTAGGGTAGGGGTTAGGGTTAGGGTACGCGTTAGGGTTAGGGTAGTTATTAAACCTATCCCACTCCCTAGATACCCCTTAGCACGTCAAGGAATATTATTTGGCGGTCCAGCCATGGAGAAGAGTTTAGACAGTAGGAGAAGATAAGGAACACACCCATTATCAAGAAATCACATTAGGATTCTCTTTTTAACCTGTTCCTTAAAACACTAGTGCTTAGGAAATCTATTGGAGGCAGAAGCAGTCAAGGGTAGCTTAGGGTTAGGGTTAGGGTTAGGGTTAGGGTACGGCTTAGGGTACGGGTTCGGGTACGGGTTCGTGTACGCTGTAGGGTATGTGTTAGGGTTAGGGTTAGGGTTAGTTTGAAGGTTAGGGCTCGGTTTAGGGTACGGGTTAGGATTAGGTTTCGTGTTAGGGTTAGGGTAGGGGTTAGGGTTAGGGTACGCGTTAGGGTTAGGGTAGTTATTAAACCTATCCCACTCTCTAGATACCCCTTAGCACGTCAAGGAATATTATTTGGGGGTCCAGCCATGGAGAAGAGTTTAGACACTAGGAGAAGATAAGGAACACACCCATTATCAAGAAATCACATTAGGATTCTCTTTTTAACCTGTTCCTTAAAACACTAGTGCTTAGGAAATCTATTGGAGGCAGAAGCAGTCAAGGGTAGCTTAGGGTTAGGGTTAGGGTTAGGGCTAGGGTTAGGACACGGCTTAGGGTACGGGTTCGGGTACGGGTTCGTGTACGGCGTAGGGTATGGGTTTGGGTTAGGGTTAGGGTTAGTTTGAAGGTTAGGGCTCGGTTTAGGGTACGGGTTAGGATTAGGGTTCGTGTTAGGGTTAGGGTAGGGGTTAGGGTTAGGGTACGCGTTAGGGTTAGGGTAGTTATTAAACCTATCCCACTCTCTAGATACCCCTTAGCACGTCAAGGAATATTATTTGGGGGTCCAGCCATGGAGAAGAGTTTAGACACTAGGAGAAGATAAGGAACACACCCATTATCCTGAAATCACATTAGGATTCTCTTTTTAACCTGTTCCTTAATACACTAGTGCTTAGGAAATCTATTGGAGGCAGAAGCAGTCAAGGGTAGCTTAGGGTTAGGGTTAGGGTTAGGGTTAGGTTTAGGGTACGGCTTAGGGTACGGGTTCGGGTACGGGTTCGGGTACGGGTTTGGGTACGGCGTAGGGTATGGGTTAGGGTTAGGGTTAGGGTTAGTTTGAGGGTTAGGGCTCGGTTTAGGGTATGGGTTAGGATTAGTGTACGTGTTAGGGTTAGGGTAGAGGTTAGGGTTAGGGTATGCGTTAGGGTTATGATAGTTATTAAACCTATCCCACTCTCTAGATACCCCTTAGCACGTCAAGGAATATTATTTGGGGGTCCAGCCATGGAGAAGAGTTTAGACACTAGGAGAAGATAAGGAACACACCCATTATCAAGAAATCACATTAGGATTCTCTTTTTAACCTGTTCCTTAAAACACTAGTGCTTAGGAAATCTATTGGAGGCAGAAGCAGTCAAGGGTAGCTTAGGGTTAGGGTTAGGGTTAAGGTACGGCTTAGGGTACGGGTTCGGGTACGGGTTCGGGTACGGGTTCGGGTACGGCGTAGGGTATGGGTTAGGTTTAGGGTTAGGGTTAGTTTGAGGGTTAGGGCTCGGTTTAGGTTACGGGTTAGGATTAGGGTACGTGTTAGGGTTAGGGTAAGGGTTAGGGTTAGGGTACGCATTAGGGTTAGGGTAGTTATTAAACCTATCCCACTCTCTAGATACCCCTTAGCACGTCAAGGAATATTATTTGGGGGTCCAGCCATGGAGAAGAGTTTATACACTAGGAGAAGATAAGGAACACACCCATTATCCTGAAATCACATTAGGATTCTCTTTTTAACCTGTTCCTTAATACACTAGTGCTTAGGAAATCTATTGGAGGCAGAAGCAGTCAAGGGTAGCTTAGGGTTAGGGTTACGGTTAGGGTTAGGGTTAGGGTATGGCTTAGGGTACGGGTTCGGGTAAGGGTTCGGGTACGGCGTAGGGTATGGGTTAGGGTTAGGGTTAGGGTTAGTTTGAGGGTTAGGGCTCGGTTTAGGGTACGGGTTAGGATTAGGGTACGTGTTAGGGTTAGGGTAGGGGTTAGGGTTAGGGTACGCGTTAGGGTTAGGGTAGTTATTAAACCTATCCCACTCTCTAGATACCCCTTAGCACGTCAAGGAATATTATTTGGGGGTCCAGCCATGTAGAAGAGTTTAGACACTAGGAGAAGATAAGGAACACACCCATTATCAAGAAATCACATTAGGATTCTCTTTTTAACCTGTTCCTTAAAACACTAGTGCTTAGGAAATCTATTGGAGGCAGAAGCAGTCAAGGGTAGCTTAGGGTTAGGGTTAGGGTTAGGGTACGGCTTAGGGTACGGGTTCGGGTACGGGTTCGTGTACGCTGTAGGGTATGTGTTAGGGTTAGGGTTAGGGTTAGTTTGAAGGTTAGGGCTCGGTTTAGGGTACGGGTTAGGATTAGGTTTCGTGTTAGGGTTAGGGTAGGGGTTAGGGTTAGGGTACGCGTTAGGGTTAGGGTAGTTATTAAACCTACCCACTCTCTAGATACCCCTTAGCACGTCAAGGAATATTATTTGGGGGTCCAGCCATGGAGAAGAGTTTAGACACTAGGAGAAGATAAGGAACACACCCATTATCAAGAAATCACATTAGGATTCTCTTTTTAACCTGTTCATTAAAACACTAGTGCTTAGGAAATCTATTGGAGGCAGAAGCAGTCAAGGGTAGCTTAGGGTTAGGGTTAGGGTTAGGGCTAGGGTTAGGACACGGCTTAGGGTACGGGTTCGGGTACGGGTTCGTGTACGGCGTAGGGTATGGGTTTGGGTTAGGTGTAGGGTTAGTTTGAAGGTTAGGGCTCGGTTTAGGGTACGGGTTAGGATTAGGGTTCGTGTTAGGGTTAGGGTAGGGGTTAGGGTTAGGGTACGCGTTAGGGTTAGGGTAGTTATTAAACCTATCCCACTCTCTAGATACCCCTTAGCACGTCAAGGAATATTATTTGGGGGTCCAGCCATGGAGAAGAGTTTAGACACTAGGAGAAGATAAGGAACACACCCATTATCCTGAAATCACATTAGGATTCTCTTTTTAACCTGTTCCTTAATACACTAGTGCTTAGGAAATCTATTGGAGGCAGAAGCAGTCAAGGGTAGCTTAGGGTTAGGGTTAGGGTTAGGGTTAGGTTTAGGGTACGGCTTAGGGTACGGGTTCGGGTACGGGTTCGGGTACGGGTTTGGGTACGGCGTAGGGTATGGGTTAGGGTTAGGGTTAGGGTTAGTTTGAGGGTTAGGGCTCGGTTTAGGGTATGGGTTAGGATTAGTGTACGTGTTAGGGTTAGGGTAGAGGTTAGGGTTAGGGTATGCGTTAGGGTTATGATAGTTATTAAACCTATCCCACTCTCTAGATACCCCTTAGCACGTCAAGGAATATTATTTGGGGGTCCAGCCATGGAGAAGAGTTTAGACACTAGGAGAAGATAAGGAACACACCCATTATCAAGAAATCACATTAGGATTCTCTTTTTAACCTGTTCCTTAAAACACTAGTGCTTAGGAAATCTATTGGAGGCAGAAGCAGTCAAGGGTAGCTTAGGGTTAGGGTTAGGGTTAAGGTACGGCTTAGGGTACGGGTTCGGGTACGGGTTCGGGTACGGGTTCGGGTACGGCGTAGGGTATGGGTTAGGTTTAGGGTTAGGGTTAGTTTGAGGGTTAGGGCTCGGTTTAGGTTACGGGTTAGGATTAGGGTACGTGTTAGGGTTAGGGTAAGGGTTAGGGTTAGGGTACGCATTAGGGTTAGGGTAGTTATTAAACCTATCCCACTCTCTAGATACCCCTTAGCACGTCAAGGAATATTATTTGGGGGTCCAGCCATGGAGAAGAGTTTATACACTAGGAGAAGATAAGGAACACACCCATTATCCTGAAATCACATTAGGATTCTCTTTTTAACCTGTTCCTTAATACACTAGTGCTTAGGAAATCTATTGGAGGCAGAAGCAGTCAAGGGTAGCTTAGGGTTAGGGTTACGGTTAGGGTTAGGGTTAGGGTATGGCTTAGGGTACGGGTTCGGGTACGGGTTCGGGTATGGCGTAGGGTATGGGTTAGGGTTAGGGTTAGGGTTAGTTTGAGGGTTAGGGCTCGGTTTAGGGTACGGGTTAGGATTAGGGTACGTGTTAGGGTTAGGGTAGGGGTTAGGGTTAGGGTACGCGTTAGGGTTAGGGTAGTTACTAAACCTATCCCACTCTCTAGATACCCCTTAGCACGTCAAGGAATATTATTTGGGGGTCCAGCCATGTAGAAGAGTTTAGACACTAGGAGAAGATAAGGAACACACCCATTATCAAGAAATCACATTAGGATTCTCTTTTTAACCTGTTCCTTAAAACACTAGTGCTTAGGAAATCTATTGGAGGCAGAAGCAGGCAAGGGTAGCTTAGGGTTAGGGTTAGGGTTAGGGTTAGGTTTAGGGTTAGGGTACGGCTTAGGGTACGGGTTTGGGTACGGGTTCGGGTACGGGTTCGGGTACGGCGTAGGGTATGGTTTAGGTGTAGGGTTAGGGTTAGTTTGAGGGTTAGGGCTCGGTTTAGGTTACGGGTTAGGATTAGGGTACGTGTTAGGGTTAGGGTAGGGGTTAGGGTTAGGGTACGCGTTAGGTTTAGGGTAGTTATTAAACCTATCCCACTCTCTAGATACCCCTTAGCACGTCAAGGAATATTATTTGGGGGTCCAGCCATGGAGAAGATTTTAGACACTAGGAGAAGATAAGGAACACACCCATTATCAAGAAATCACATTAGGATTCTCTTTTTAACCTGTTCCTTAAAACACTAGTGCTTAGGAAATCTATTGGAGGCAGAAGCAGTCAATGGTAGCTTAGGGTTAGGGTTAGGTTTAGGGTTAGGGTTAGGGTTAGGGTTAGGGTTAGGGTACGGCTTAGTGTACGGGTTCGGGTACGGGTTCGGGTATGGCGTAGGGTATGGGTTAGGGTTAGGGTTAGGGTTAGTTTGAGGGTTAGGGCTCGGTTTAGGTTACGGGTTAGGATTAGGGTACGTCTTAGGGTTAGGGTAGGGGTTAGGGTTAGGGTACGCGTTAGGGTTAGGGTAGTTATTAAACCTATCCCACTCTCTAGATAACCCTTAGCACGTCAAGGAATATTATTTGGGGGTCCAGCCATGGAGAAGAGTTTAGACACTAGGAGAAGATAAGGAACACACCCATTATCAAGAAATCACATTAGGATTCTCTTTTTAACCTGTTCCTTAAAACACTAGTGCTTAGGAAATCTATTGGAGGCAGAAGCAGTCAATGGTAGCTCAGGGTTAGGGTTAGGGTTAGGGTTAGGGTTAGCTTTAGGGTACGGCTTAGGGTACGGGTTCGGGTACGTGTTCGGGTACGGCTTAGGGTATGGGTTAGGGTTAGGGTTAGTTTGAAGTTTAGGGCTCGGTTTAGGGTACGGGTTAGGATTAGGGTTCGTGTTAGGGTTATGGTAGGGGTTAGGGTTAGGGTACGCGTTAGGGTTAGGGTAGTTATTAAACCTATCCCACTCTCTAGATACCCCTTAGCACGTCAAGGAATATTATTTGGGGGTCCAGCCATGGAGAAGAGTTTAGACACTAGGAGAAGATAAGGAACACACCCATTATCAAGAAATCACATTAGGATTCTCTTTTTAACCTGTTCCTTAATACACTAGTGCTTAGGAAATCTATTGGAGGCAGAAGCAGTCAAGGGTAGCTTAGGGTTAGGGTTAGGGTTAGGGTTAGGTTTAGGGTACGGCTTAGGGTACGGGTTCGGGTACGGGTTCGGGTACGGCGTAGGGTATGGGTTAGGGTTAGGGTTAGGGTTAGTTTGAGGGTTAGGGCTCGGTTTAGGGTATGGGTTAGGAATAGTGTACGTGTTAGGGTTAGGGTAGAGGTTAGGGTTAGGTATGCGTTAGGGTTATGGTAGTTATTAAACCTATCACACTCTCTAGATACCCCTTAGCACGTCAAGGAATGTTATTTGGCGGTACAGCCATGGAGAAGAGTTTAGACACTAGGAGAAGATAAGGAACACACCCATTATCAAGAAATCACATTAGGATTCTCTTTTTAACCTGTTCCTTAAAACACTAGTGCTTAGGAAATCTATTGGAGGCAGAAGCAGTCAAGGGTAGCTTAGGGTTAAGGTTAGGGTTATTGTTAGGGTAAGGATTAGGGTACGGGATCCGGTACGGCATAGGGTATGGGTTAGGGTTAGGGTTAGGGTTAGTTTGAGGGTTAGGGCTCGGTTTAGGGTACGGGTTAGGAGTAGGGTACGTGTTAGGGTTAGGGTAGGGGTTAGGGTTAGGGTACGCGTTAGGGTTAGGGTAGTTATTAAACCTATCCCACTCCCTAGATACCCCTTAGCACGTCAAGGAATATTATTTGGTGGTCCAGCCATGGAGAAGAGTTTAGACAGTAGGAGAAGATAAGGAACACACCCATTATCAAGAAATCACATTAGGATTCTCTTTTTAACCTGTTCCTTAAAACACTAGTGCTTAGGAAATCTATTGGAGGCAGAAGCAGTCAAGGGTAGCTTAGGGTTAGGGTTAGGGTTAGGGTTAGGGTACGGCTTAGGGTACGGGTTCGGGTACGGGTTCGTGTACGCTGTAGGGTATGGGTTAGGGTTAGGGTTAGGGTTAGTTTGAAGGTTAGGGCTCGGTTTAGGGTACGGGTTAGGATTAGGGTTCGTGTTAGGGTTAGGGTAGGGGTTAGGGTTAGGGTACGCGTTAGGGTTAGGGTAGTTATTAAACCTATCCCACTCTCTAGATAACCCTTAGCACGTCAAGGAATATTATTTGGGGGTCCAGCCATGGAGAAGAGTTTAGACACTAGGAGAAGATAAGGAACACACCCATTATCAAGAAATCACATTAGGATTCTCTTTTTAACCTGTTCCTTAAAACACTAGTGCTTAGGAAATCTATTGGAGGCAGAAGCAGTCAAGGGTAGCTTAGGGTTAGGGTTACGGTTAGGGTTAGGTTTAGGGTACGGCTTAGGGTACGGGTTCGGGTACGGGTTCGGGTACGGGTTTGGGTACGGCGTAGGGTATGGGTTAGGGTTAGGGTTAGGGTTAGTTTGAGGGTTAGGGCTCGGTTTAGGGTATGGGTTAGGATTAGTGTACGTGTTAGGGTTAGGGTAGAGGTTAGGGTTAGGGTATGCGTTAGGGTTATGATAGTTATTAAACCTATCCCACTCTCTAGATACCCCTTAGCACGTCAAGGAATATTATTTGGGGGTCCAGCCATGGAGAAGAGTTTAGACACTAGGAGAAGATAAGGAACACACCCATTATCAAGAAATCACATTAGGATTCTCTTTTTAACCTGTTCCTTAAAACACTAGTGCTTAGGAAATCTATTGGAGGCAGAAGCAGTCAAGGGTAGCTTAGGGTTAGGGTTAGGGTTAGGGTACGGCTTAGGGTACGGGTTCGGGTACGGGTTCGGGTACGGGTTCGGGTACGGCGTAGGGTATGGGTTAGGTTTAGGGTTAGGGTTAGTTTGAGGGTTAGGGCTCGGTTTAGGTTACGGGTTAGGATTAGGGTACGTGTTAGGGTTAGGGTAAGGGTTAGGGTTAGGGTACGCATTAGGGTTAGGGTAGTTATTAAACCTATCCCACTCTCTAGATACCCCTTAGCACGTCAAGGAATATTATTTGGGGGTCCAGCCATGGAGAAGAGTTTATACACTAGGAGAAGAAAAGGAACACACCCATTATCCTGAAATCACATTAGGATTCTCTTTTTAACCTGTTCCTTAATACACTAGTGCTTAGGAAATCTATTGGAGGCAGAAGCAGTCAAGGGTAGCTTAGTGTTAGGGTTAGGGTTAGGGTACGGCTTAGGGTACGGGTTCGGGTACGGGTTCGGGTACGGGTTCGGGTACGGCGTAGGGTATGGGTTAGGGTTAGGGTTAGGGTTAGTTTGAGGGTTAGGGCTCCGTTTAGGGTACGGGTTAGGATTAGGGTAAGTGTTAGGGTTAGGGTAGGGGTTAGGGTTAGGGTACGCGTTAGGGTTAGGGTAGTTATTTAACCTATCCCACTCTCTAGATACCCCTTAGCACGTCAAGGAATATTATTTGGGGGTCCAGCCATGGAGAAGAGTTTAGACACTAGGAGAAGATAAGGAACACACCCATTATCAAGAAATCACATTAGGATTCTCTTTTTAACCTGTTCCTTAAAACACTAGTGCTTAGGAAATCTATTGGAGGCAGAATCAGTCAAGGGTAGCTTAGGGTTAGGTTTAGGGTTAGGGTACGGCTTAGGGTACGGGTTCGGGTACGGGTTCGGGTACGGGTTCGGGTACGGCGTAGGGTATGGGTTAGGTTTAGGGTTCGGGTTAGTTTGAGGGTTAGGGCTCGGTTTAGGTTACGGGTTAGGATTAGGGTACGTGTTAGGGTTAGGGTAGGGGTTAGGGTTAGGGTACGCGTTAGGGTTAGGGTAGTTATTAAACCTATCCCACTCTCTAGATACCCCTTAGCACGTCAAGGAATATTATTTGGGGGTCCAGCCATGGAGAAAAGTTTATACACTAGGAGAAGATAAGGAACACACCCATTATCCTGAAATCACATTAGGATTCTCTTTTTAACCTGTTCCTTAATACACTAGTGCTTAGCAAATCTATTGGAGGCAGAAGCAGTCAAGGGTAGCTTAGGGTTAGGGTTACGGTTAGGGTTAGGTTTAGGGTACGGCTTAGGGTACGGCTTCGGGTACGGGTTCGGGTACGGGTTTGGGTACGGCGTAGGGTATGGGTTAGGGTTAGGGTTAGGGTTAGTTTGAGGGTTAGGGCTCGGTTTAGGGTATGGGTTAGGATTAGTGTACGTGTTAGGGTTAGGGTAGAGGTTAGGGTTAGGGTATGCGTTAGGGTTATGGTAGTTATTAAACCTATCCCACTCTCTAGATACCCCTTAGCACGTCAAGGAATATTATTTGGCGGTCCAGCCATGGAGAAGAGTTTAGACACTAGGAGAAGATAAGGAACACACCCATTATCAAGAAATCACATTAGGATTCTCTTTTTAACCTGTTCCTTAAAACACTAGTGCTTAGGAAATCTATTGGAGGCAGAAGCAGTCAAGGGTAGCTTAGGGTTAAGGTTAGGGTTATTGTTAGGGTAAGGATTAGGGTACGGGTTCGGGTACGGCATAGGGTATGGGATAGGGTTAGGGTTAGGGTTAGTTTGAGGGTTAGGGCTCCGTTTAGGGTACGGGTTAGGATTAGGGTAAGTGTTAGGGTTAGGGTAGGGGTTAGGGTTAGGGTACGCATTAGGGTTAGGGTAGTTATTAAACCTATCCCACTCTCTAGATACCGCTTAGCACGTCAAGGAATATTATTTGGGGGTCCAGCCATGGAGAAGAGTTTATACACTAGGAGAAGATAAGGAACACACCCATTATCCTGAAATCACATTAGGATTCTCTTTTTAACCTGTTCCTTAATACACTAGTGCTTAGCAAATCTATTGGAGGCAGAAGCCGTCAAGGGTAGCTTAGGGTTAGGGTTACGGTTAGGGTTAGGTTTAGGGTACGGCTTAGGGTACGGGTTCGGGTACGGGTTCGGGTACGGGTTTGGGTACGGCGTAGGGTATGGGTTAGGGTTAGGGTTAGGGTTAGTTTGAGGGTTAGGGCTCGGTTTAGGGTATGGGTTAGGATTAGTGTACGTGTTAGGGTTAGGGTAGAGGTTAGGGTTAGGGTATGCGTTAGGGTTATGGTAGTTATTAAACCTATCCCACTCTCTAGATACCCCTTAGCACGTCAAGGAATATTATT
Organism: Eschrichtius robustus; assembly: GCF_028021215.1. Classification (NCBI taxonomy): domain Eukaryota; kingdom Metazoa; phylum Chordata; class Mammalia; order Artiodactyla; family Eschrichtiidae; genus Eschrichtius; species Eschrichtius robustus. Next base: position 159,912 of record NW_027175376.1, read on the forward strand.
TGGCGGTCCAGCCATGGAGAAGAGTTTAGACACTAGGAGAAGATAAGGAACACACCCATTATCAAGAAATCACATTAGGATTCTCTTTTTAACCTGTTCCTTAAAACACTAGTGCTTAGGAAATCTATTGGAGGCAGAAGCAGTCAAGGGTAGCTTAGGGTTAAGGTTAGGGTTATTGTTAGGGTAAGGATTAGGGTACGGGTTCGGGTACGGCATAGGGTATGTGTTAGGGTTAGGGTTAGGGTTAGTTTGAGGGTTAGGGCTCCGTTTAGGGTACGGGTTAGGATTAGGGTAAGTGTTAGGGTTAGGGTAGGGGTTAGGGTTAGGGTACGCGTTAGGGTTAGGGTAGTTATTAAACCTATCCCACTCTCTAGATACCGCTTAGCACGTCAAGGAATATTATTTGGGGGTCCAGCCATGGAGAAGAGTTTAGACACTAGGAGAAGATAAGGAACACACCCATTATCCTGAAATCACATTAGGATTCTCTTTTTAACCTGTTCCTTAATACACTAGTGCTTAGGAAATCTATTGGAGGCAGAAGCAGTCAAGGGTAGCTTAGGGTTAGGGTTACGGTGAGGGTTAGGGTTAGGGTATGGCTTAGGGTACGGGTTCGGGTACGGGTTCGTGTACGGCGTAGGGTATGGGTTAGGGTTAGGGTTAGGGTTAGTTTGAGGGTTAGGGCTCCGTTTAGGGTACGGGTTAGGATTAGGGTAAGTGTTAGGATTAGGGTAGGGGTTAGGGTTAGGGTACGCGTTAGGGTTAGGGTAGTTATTAAACCTATCCCACTCTCTAGATACCCCTTAGCACGTCAAGGAATATTATTTGGGGGTCCAGCCATGGAGAAGAGTTTAGACACTAGGAGAAGATAAGGAACACACCCATTATCAAGAAATCACATTTGGATTCTCTTTTTAACCTGTTCCTTAAAACACTAGTGCTTAGGAAATCTATTGGAGGCAGAAGCAGTCAAGGGTAGCTTAGGGTTAGGGTTAGGGTTAGGGTACGGCTTAGGGTACGGGTTCGGGTACGGGTTCGGGTACGGGTTCGGGTACGGCGTAGGGTATGGGTTAGGTTTAGGGTTAGGGTTAGTTTGAGGGTTAGGGCTCGGTTTAGGTTACGGGTTAGGATTAGGGTACGTGTTAGGGTTAGGGTAGGGGTTAGGGTTAGGGTACGCGTTAGGGTTAGGGTAGTTATTAAACCTATCCCACTCTCTAGATACCCCTTAGCACGTCAAGGAATATTATTTGGGGGTCCAGCCATGGAGAAGAGTTTATACACTAGGAGAAGATAAGGAACACACCCATTATCCTGAAATCACATTAGGATTCTCTTTTTAACCTGTTCCTTAATACACTAGTGCTTAGGAAATCTATTGGAGGCAGAAGCAGTCAAGGGTAGCTTAGGGTTAGGGTTACGGTTAGGGTTAGGGTTAGGGTATGGCTTAGGGTATGGGTTCGGGTACGGGTTCGGGTACGGCGCAGGGTATGGGTTAGGGTTAGGGTTAGGGTTAGTTTGAGGGTTAGGGCTCGGTTTAGGGTACGGGTTAGGATTAGGGTACGTGTTAGGGTTAGGGTAGGGGTTAGGGTTAGGGTACGCGTTAGGGTTAGGGTAGTTATTAAACCTATCCCACTCTCTAGATACCCCTTAGCACGTCAAGGAATATTATTTGGGGGTCCAGCCATGGAGAAGAGTTTAGACACTAGGAGAAGATAAGGAACACACCCATTATCAAGAAATCACATTAGGATTCTCTTTTAAACCTGTTCCTTAAAACACTAGTGCTCAGGAAATCTATTGGAGGCAGAAGCAGTCAAGGGTAGCTTAGGGTTAGGGTTAGCGTTAGGGTACGGCTTAGGGTACGGGTTCGGGTACGGGTTCGGGTACGGGTTCGGGTACGGCGTAGGGTATGGGTTAGGTTTAGGGTTAGGGTTAGTTTGAGGGTTAGGGCTCGGTTTAGGTTACGGGTTAGGATTACGGTACTTGTTAGGGTTAGGGTAGGGGTTAGGGTTAGGGTACGCGTTAGGGTTAGGGTAGTTATTAAACCTATCCCACTCTATAGATACCCCTTAGCACGTCAAGGAATATTATTTGGGGGTCCAGCCATGGAGAAGAGTTTAGACAGTAGGAGAAGATAAGGAACACACCCATTATCAAGAAATCACATTAGGATTCTCTTTTTAACCTGTTCCTTAAAACACTAGTGCTTAGGAAATCTATTGGAGGCAGAAGCAGTCAAGGGTAGCTTAGGGTTAGGGTTAGGGTTAGGGTTAGGGTACGGCTTAGGGTACGGGTTCGGGTACGGGTTCGTGTACGCTGTAGGGTATGGGTTAGGGTTAGGGTTAGGGTTAGTTTGAAGGTTAGGGCTCGGTTTAGGTTACGGGTTAGGATTAGGTTTCGTGTTAGGGTTAGGGTAGGGGTTAGGGTTAGGGTATGCGTTAGGGTTAGGGTAGTTATTAAACCTATCCCACTCTCTAGATACCCCTTAGCACGTCAAGGAATATTATTTGGGGGTCCAGCCATGGAGAAGAGTTTAGACACTAGGAGAAGATAAGGAACACACCCATTATCAAGAAATCACATTAGGATTCTCTTTTTAACCTGTTCCTTAAAACACTAGTGCTTAGGAAATCTATTGGAGGCAGAAGCAGTCAAGGGTAGCTTAGGGTTAGGGTTAGGGTTAGGGTTAGGGTACGGCTTAGGGTACGGGTTCGGGTACGGGTTCGGGTACGGGTTCGGGTACGGCGTAGGGTATGGGTTAGGTTTAGGGTTCGGGTTAGTTTGAGGGTTAGGGCTCGGTTTAGGTTACGGGTTAGGATTAGGGTACGTGTTAGGGTTAGGGTAGGGGTTAGGGTTAGGGTACGCGTTAGGGTTAGGGTCGTTATTAAACCTATCCCACTCTCTAGATACCCCTTAGCACGTCAAGGAATATTATTTGGGGGTCCAGCCATGGAGAAAAGTTTATACACTAGGAGAAGATAAGGAACACACCCATTATCCTGAAATCACATTAGGATTCTCTTTTTAACCTGTTCCTTAATACACTAGTGCTTAGCAAATCTATTGGAGGCAGAAGCAGTCAAGGGTAGCTTAGGGTTAGGGTTACGGTTAGGGTTAGGTTTAGGGTACGGCTTAGGGTACGGCTTCGGGTACGGGTTCGGGTACGGGTTTGGGTACGGCGTAGGGTATGGGTTAGGGTTAGGGTTAGGGTTAGTTTGAGGGTTAGGGCTCGGTTTAGGTTATGGGTTAGGATTAGTGTACGTGTTAGGGTTAGGGTAGAGGTTAGGGTTAGGGTATGCGTTAGGGTTATGGTAGTTATTAAACCTATCCCACTCTCTAGATACCCCTTAGCACGTCAAGGAATATTATTTGGCGGTCCAGCCATGGAGAAGAGTTTAGACACTAGGAGAAGATAAGGAACACACCCATTATCAAGAAATCACATTAGGATTCTCTTTTTAACCTGTTCCTTAAAACACTAGTGCTTAGGAAATCTATTGGAGGCAGAAGCAGTCAAGGGTAGCTTAGGGTTAAGGTTAGGGTTATTGTTAGGGTAAGGATTAGGGTACGGGTTCGGGTACGGCATAGGGTATGGGATAGGGTTAGGGTTAGGGTTAGTTTGAGGGTTAGGGCTCCGTTTAGGGTACGGGTTAGGATTAGGGTAAGTGTTAGGGTTAGGGTAGGGGTTAGGGTTAGGGTACGCATTAGGGTTAGGGTAGTTATTAAACCTATCCCACTCTCTAGATACCGCTTAGCACGTCAAGGAATATTATTTGGGGGTCCAGCCATGGAGAAGAGTTTATACACTAGGAGAAGATAAGGAACACACCCATTATCCTGAAATCACATTAGGATTCTCTTTTTAACCTGTTCCTTAATACACTAGTGCTTAGCAAATCTATTGGAGGCAGAAGCCGTCAAGGGTAGCTTAGGTTTAGGGTTACGGTTAGGGTTAGGTTTAGGGTACGGCTTAGGGTACGGGTTCGGGTACGGGTTCGGGTACGGGTTTGGGTACGGCGTAGGGTATGGGTTAGGGTTAGGGTTAGGGTTAGTTTGAGGGTTAGGGCTCGGTTTAGGGTATGGGTTAGGATTAGTGTACGTGTTAGGGTTAGGGTAGAGGTTAGGGTTAGGGTATGCGTTAGGGTTATGGTAGTTATTAAACCTATCCCACTCTCTAGATACCCCTTAGCACGTCAAGGAATATTATTTGGCGGTCCAGCCATGGAGAAGAGTTTAGACACTAGGAGAAGATAAGGAACACACCCATTATCAAGAAATCACATTAGGATTCTCTTTTTAACCTGTTCCTTAAAACACTAGTGCTTAGGAAATCTATTGGAGGCAGAAGCAGTCAAGGGTAGCTTAGGGTTAAGGTTAGGGTTATTGTTAGGGTAAGGATTAGGGTACGGGTTCGGGTACGGCATAGGGTATGTGTTAGGGTTAGGGTTAGGGTTAGTTTGAGGGTTAGGGCTCCGTTTAGGGTACGGGTTAGGATTAGGGTAAGTGTTAGGGTTAGGGTAGGGGTTAGGGTTAGGGTACGCGTTAGGGTTAGGGTAGTTATTAAACCTATCCCACTCTCTAGATACCGCTTAGCACGTCAAGGAATATTATTTGGGGGTCCAGCCATGGAGAAGAGTTTAGACACTAGGAGAAGATAAGGAACACACCCATTATCCTGAAATCACATTAGGATTCTCTTTTTAACCTGTTCCTTAATACACTAGTGCTTAGGAAATCTATTGGAGGCAGAAGCAGTCAAGGGTAGCTTAGGGTTAGGGTTACGGTGAGGGTTAGGGTTAGGGTATGGCTTAGGGTACGGGTTCGGGTACGGGTTCGTGTACGGCGTAGGGTATGGTTTAGGGTTAGGGTTAGGGTTAGTTTGAGGGTTAGGGCTCCGTTTAGGGTACGGGTTAGGATTAGGGTAAGTGTTAGGATTAGGGTAGGGGTTAGGGTTAGGGTACGCGTTAGGGTTAGGGTAGTTATTAAACCTATCCCACTCTCTAGATACCCCTTAGCACGTCAAGGAATATTATTTGGGGGTCCAGCCATGGAGAAGAGTTTAGACACTAGGAGAAGATAAGGAACACACCCATTATCAAGAAATCACATTAGGATTCTCTTTTTAACCTGTTCCTTAAAACACTAGTGCTTAGGAAATCTATTGGAGGCAGAAGCAGTCAAGGGTAGCTTAGGGTTAGGGTTAGGGTTAGGGTACGGCTTAGGGTACGGGTTCGGGTACGGGTTCGGGTACGGGTTCGGGTACGGCGTAGGGTATGGGTTAGGTTTAGGGTTAGGGTTAGTTTGAGGGTTAGGGCTCGGTTTAGGTTACGGGTTAGGATTAGGGTACGTGTTAGGGTTAGGGTAGGGGTTAGGGTTAGGGTACGCGTTAGGGTTAGGGTAGTTATTAAACCTATCCCACTCTCTAGATACCCCTTAGCACGTCAAGGAATATTATTTGGGGGTCCAGCCATGGAGAAGAGTTTAGACACTAGGAGAAGATAAGGAACACACCCATTATCAAGAAATCACATTAGGATTCTCTTTTAAACCTGTTCCTTAAAACACTAGTGCTCAGGAAATCTATTGGAGGCAGAAGCAGTCAAGGGTAGCTTAGGGTTAGGGTTAGCGTTAGGGTACGGCTTAGGGTACGGGTTCGGGTACGGGTTCGGGTACGGGTTCGGGTACGGCGTAGGGTATGGGTTAGGTTTAGGGTTAGGGTTAGTTTGAGGGTTAGGGCTCGGTTTAGGTTACGGGTTAGGATTACTGTACTTGTTAGGGTTAGGGTAGGGGTTAGGGTTAGGGTACGCGTTAGGGTTAGGGTAGTTATTAAACCTATCCCACTCTATAGATACCCCTTAGCACGTCAAGGAATATTATTTGGGGGTCCAGCCATGGAGAAGAGTTTAGACAGTAGGAGAAGATAAGGAACACACCCATTATCAAGAAATCACATTAGGATTCTCTTTTTAACCTGTTCCTTAAAACACTAGTGCTTAGGAAATCTATTGGAGGCAGAAGCAGTCAAGGGTAGCTTAGGGTTAGGGTTAGGGTTAGGGTTAGGGTACGGCTTAGGGTACGGGTTCGGGTACGGGTTCGTGTACGCTGTAGGGTATGGGTTAGGGTTAGGGTTAGGGTTAGTTTGAAGGTTAGGGCTCGGTTTAGGTTACGGGTTAGGATTAGGTTTCGTGTTAGGGTTAGGGTAGGGGTTAGGGTTAGGGTATGCGTTAGGGTTAGGGTAGTTATTAAACCTATCCCACTCTCTAGATACCCCTTAGCACGTCAAGGAATATTATTTGGGGGTCCAGCCATGGAGAAGAGTTTAGACACTAGGAGAAGATAAGGAACACACCCATTATCAAGAAATCACATTAGGATTCTCTTTTTAACCTGTTCCTTAAAACACTAGTGCTTAGGAAATCTATTGGAGGCAGAAGCAGTCAAGGGTAGCTTAGGGTTAGGGTTAGGGTTAGGGTTAGGGTACGGCTTAGGGTACGGGTTCGGGTACGGGTTCGTGTACGCTGTAGGGTATGGGTTAGGGTTAGGGTTAGGGTTAGTTTGAAGGTTAGGGCTCGGTTTAGTGTACGGGTTAGGATTAGGGTTCGTGTTAGGGTTAGGGTAGGGGTTAGGGTTAGGGTACGCGTTAGGGTTAGGGTAGTTATTAAACCTATCCCACTCTCTAGATACCCCTTAGCACGTCAAGGAATATTATTTGGGGGTCCAGCCATGGAGAAGAGTTTAGACACTAGGAGAAGATAAGGAACACACCCATTATCAAGAAATCCCATTAGGATTCTCTTTTTAACCTGTTCCTTAAAACACTAGTGCTTAGGAAATCTATTGGAGGCAGAAGCAGTCAAGTGTAGCTTAGGGTTAGGGTTAGGGTTAGGGCTAGGGTTAGGACACGGCTTAGGGTACGGGTTCGGGTACGGGTTCGTGTACGGCGTAGGGTATGGGTTTGCGTTAGGGTTAGGGTTAGTTTGAAGGTTAGGGCTCGGTTTAGGGTACGGGTTAGGATTAGGGTTCGTGTTAGGGTTAGGGTAGGGGTTAGGATTAGGGTACGCGTTAGGGTTAGGGTAGTTATTAAACCTATCCCACTCTCTAGATACCCCTTAGCACGTCAAGGAATATTATTTGGGGGTCCAGCCATGGAGAAGAGTTTAGACACTAGGAGAAGATAAGGAACACACCCATTATCCTGAAATCACATTAGGATTCTCTTTTTAACCTGTTCCTTAATACACTAGTGCTTAGGAAATCTATTGGAGGCAGAAGCAGTCAAGGGTAGCTTAGGGTTAGGGTTACGGTGAGGGTTAGGGTTAGGGTATGGCTTAGGGTACGGGTTCGGGTACGGGTTCGGGTACGGCGTAGGGTATGGGTTAGGGTTAGGGTTAGGGTTAGTTTGAGGGTTAGGGCTCCGTTTAGGGTACGGGTTAGGATTAGGGTAAGTGTTAGGGTTAGGGTAGGGGTTAGGGTTAGGGTACGCGTTAGGGTTAGGGTAGTTATTAAACCTATCTCACTCTCTAGATACCCCTTAGCACGTCAAGGAATATTATTTGGGGGTCCAGCCATGGAGAAGAGTTTAGACACTAGGAGAAGATAAGGAACACACCCATTATCAAGAAATCACATTAGGATTCTCTTTTTAACCTGTTCCTTAAAACACTAGTGCTTAGGAAATCTATTGGAGGCAGAAGCAGTCAAGGGTAGCTTAGGGTTAGGGTTAGGGTTGGGGTTAGGGTTAGGGTACGGCTTAGGGTACGGGTTCGGGTACGGGTTCGTGTACGCTGTAGGGTATGGGTTAGGGTTAGGGTTAGGGTTAGTTTGAAGGTTAGGGCTCGGTTTAGGGTACGGGTTAGGATTAGGGTTCGTGTTAGGCTTAGGGTAGGGGTTAGGGTTAGGGTACGCGTTAGGGTTAGGGTAGTTATTAAACCTATCCCACTCTCTAGATACCCCTTAGCACGTCAAGGAATATTATTTGGGGGTCCAGCCATGGAGAAGAGTTTAGACACTAGGAGAAGATAAGGAACACACCCATTATCAAGAAATCACATTAGGATTCTCTTTTTAACCTGTTCCTTAAAACACTAGTGCTTAGGAAATCTATTGGAGGCAGAAGCAGTCAAGGGTAGCTTAGGGTTAGGGTTAGGGTTAGGGCTAGGGTTAGGACACGGCTTAGGGTACGGGTTCGGGTACGGGTTCGTGTACGGCGTAGGGTATGGGTTTGGGTTAGGGTTAGGGTTAGTTTGAAGGTTAGGGCTCGGTTTAGGGTACGGGTTAGGATTAGGGTTCGTGTTAGGGTTAGGGTAGGGGTTAGGGTTAGGGTACGCGTTAGGGTTAGGGTAGTTATTAAACCTATCCCACTCTCTAGATACCCCTTAGCACGTCAAGGAATATTATTTGGGGGTCCAGCCATGGAGAAGAGTTTAGACACTAGGAGAAGATAAGGAACACACCCATTATCCTGAAATCACATTAGGATTCTCTTTTTAACCTGTTCCTTAATACACTAGTGCTTAGGAAATCTATTGGAGGCAGAAGCAGTCAAGGGTAGCTTAGGGTTAGGGTTAGGGTTAGGGTTAGGTTTAGGGTACGGCTTAGGGTACGGGTTCGGGTACGGGTTCGGGTACGGGTTTGGGTACGGCGTAGGGTATGGGTTAGGGTTAGGGTTAGGGTTAGTTTGAGGGTTAGGGCTCGGTTTAGGGTATGGGTTAGGATTAGTGTACGTGTTAGGGTTAGGGTAGAGGTTAGGGTTAGGGTATGCGTTAGGGTTATGGTAGTTATTAAACCTATCCCACTCTCTAGATACCCCTTAGCACGTCAAGGAATATTATTTGGCGGTCCAGCCATGGAGAAGAGTTTAGACACTAGGAGAAGATAAGGAACACACCCATTATCAAGAAATCACATTAGGATTCTCTTTTTAACCTGTTCCTTAAAACACTAGTGCTTAGGAAATCTATTGGAGGCAGAAGCAGTCAAGGGTAGCTTAGGGTTAGGGTTAGGGTTAGGGTACGGCTTAGGGTACGGGTTCGGGTACGGGTTCGGGTACGGGTTCGGGTACGGCGTAGGGTATGGGTTAGGTTTAGGGTTAGGGTTAGTTTGAGGGTTAGGGCTCGGTTTAGGTTACGGGTTAGGATTAGGGTACGTGTTAGGGTTAGGGTAGGGGTTAGGGTTAGGGTACGCGTTAGGGTTAGGGTAGTTATTAAACCTATCCCACTCTCTAGATACCCCTTAGCACGTCAAGGTATATTATTTGGGGGTCCAGCCATGGAGAAGAGTTTATACACTAGGAGAAGATAAGGAACACACCCATTATCCTGAAATCACATTAGGATTCTCTTTTTAACCTGTTCCTTAATACACTAGTGCTTAGCAAATCTATTGGAGGCAGAAGCAGTCAAGGGTAGCTTAGGGTTAGGGTTACGGTTAGGGTTAGGTTTAGGGTACGGCTTAGGGTACGGGTTCGGGTACGGGTTCGGGTACGGGTTTGGGTACGGCGTAGGGTATGGGTTAGGGTTAGGGTTAGGGTTAGTTTGAGGGTTAGGGCTCGGTTTAGGGTATGGGTTAGGATTAGTGTACGTGTTAGGGTTAGGGTAGAGGTTAGGGTTAGGGTATGCGTTAGGGTTATGGTAGTTATTAAACCTATCCCACTCTCTAGATACCCCTTAGCACGTCAAGGAATATTATTTGGCGGTCCAGCCATGGAGAAGAGTTTAGACACTAGGAGAAGATAAGGAACACACCCATTATCAAGAAATCACATTAGGATTCTCTTTTTAACCTGTTCCTTAAAACACTAGTGCTTAGGAAATCTATTGGAGGCAGAAGCAGTCAAGGGTAGCTTAGGGTTAGGGTTAGGGTTATTGTTAGGGTAAGGATTAGGGTACGGGTTCGGGTACGGCATAGGGTATGGGTTAGGGTTAGGGTTAGGGTTAGTTTGAGGGTTAGGGCTCCGTTTAGGGTACGGGTTAGTATTAGGGTAAGTGTTAGGGTTAGGGTAGGGGTTAGGGTTAGGGTACGCGTTAGGGTTAGGGTAGTTATTAAACCTATCCCACTCTCTAGATACCCCTTAGCACGTCAAGGAATATTATTTGGGGGTCCAGCCATGGAGAAGAGTTTAGACACTAGGAGAAGATAAGGAACACACCCATTATCCTGAAATCACATTAGGATTCTCTTTTTAACCTGTTCCTTAATACACTAGTGCTTAGGAAATCTATTGGAGGCAGAAGCAGTCAAGGGTAGCTTAGGGTTAGGGTTACGGTGAGGGTTAGGGTTAGGGTATGGCTTAGGGTACGGGTTCGGGTACGGGTTCGTGTACGGCGTAGGGTATGGGTTAGGGTTAGGGTTAGGGTTAGTTTGAGGGTTAGGGCTCCGTTTAGGGTACGGGTTAGGATTAGGGTAAGTGTTAGGATTAGGGTAGGTGTTAGGGTTAGGGTACGCGTTAGGGTTAGGGTAGTTATTAAACCTATCCCACTCTCTAGATACCCCTTAGCACGTCAAGGAATATTATTTGGGGGTCCAGCCATGGAGAAGAGTTTAGACACTAGGAGAAGATAAGGAACACACCCATTATCAAGAAATCACATTAGGATTCTCTTTTTAACCTGTTCCTTAAAACACTAGTGCTTAGGAAATCTATTGGAGGCAGAAGCAGTCAAGGGTAGCTTAGGGTTAAGGTTAGGGTTATTGTTAGGGTAAGGATTAGGGTACGGGTTCGGGTACGGCATAGGGTATGGGTTAGGGTTAGGGTTAGGGTTAGTTTGAGGGTTAGGGCTCCGTTTAGGGTACGGGTTAGGATTAGGGTAAGTGTTAGGGTTAGGGTAGGGGTTAGGGTTAGGGTACGCGTTAGGGTTAGGGTAGTTATTAAACCTATCCCACTCTCTAGATACCCCTTAGCACGTCAAGGAATATTATTTGGGGGTCCAGCCATGGAGAAGAGTTTAGACACTAGGAGAAGATAAGGAACACACCCATTATCAAGAAATCACATTAGGATTCTCTTTTTAACCTGTTCCTTAAAACACTAGTGCTCAGGAAATCTATTGGAGGCAGAAGCAGTCAAGGGTAGCTTAGGGTTAGGGTTAGGGTTAGGGTACGGCTTAGGGTACGGGTTCGGGTACGGGTTCGGGTACGGGTTCAGGTACGGCGTAGGGTATGGGTTAGGTTTAGGGTTAGGGTTAGTTTGAGGGTTAGGGCTCGGTTTATGTTACGGGTTAGGATTAGGGTACGTGTTAGGGTTAGGGTAGGGGTTAGGGTTAGGGTACGCGTTAGGGTTAGGGTAGTTATTAAACATATCCCACTCTCTAGAAACCCCTTAGCACGTCAAGGAATATTATTTGGGGGTCCAGCCATGGAGAAGAGTTTAGACACTAGGAGAAGATAAGGAACACACCCATTATCAATAAATCACATTAGGATTCTATTTTTAACCTGTTCCTTAAAACACTAGTGCTTAGGAAATCTATTGGAGGCAGAAGCAGTCAAGGGTAGCTTAGGGTTAGGGTTTGGGTTAGGGTACGGCTTAGGGTACGGGTTCGGGTACGGGTTCGTGTACGCTGTAGGGTATGGGTTAGGGTTAGGGTTAGGGTTAGTTTGAAGGTTAGGGCTCGGTTTAGGGTACGGGTTAGGATTAGGGTTCGTGTTAGGGTTAGGGTAGGGGTTAGGGTTAGGGTACGCGTTAGGGTTAGGGTAGTTATTAAACCTATCCCACTCTCTAGATACCCCTTAGCACGTCAAGGAATATTATTTGGGGGTCCAGCCATGGAGAAGAGTTTAGACACTAGGAGAAGATAAGGAACACACCCATTATCAAGAAATCACATTAGGATTCTCTTTTTAACCTGTTCCTTAAAACACTAGTGCTTAGGAAATCTATTGGAGGCAGAAGCAGTCAAGTGTAGCTTAGGGTTAGGGTTAGGGTTAGGGCTAGGGTTAGGACACGGCTTAGGGTACGGGTTCGGGTACGGGTTCGTGTACGGCGTAGGGTATGGGTTTGCGTTAGGGTTAGGGTTAGTTTGAAGGTTAGGGCTCGGTTTAGGGTACGGGTTAGGATTAGGGTTCGTGTTAGGGTTAGGGTAGGGGTTAGGATTAGGGTACGCATTAGGGTTAGGGTAGTTATTAAACCTATCCCACTCTCTAGATACCCCTTAGCACGTCAAGGAATATTATTTGGGGGTCCAGCCATGGAGAAGAGTTTAGACACTAGGAGAAGATAAGGAACACACCCATTATCCTGAAATCACATTAGGATTCTCTTTTTAACCTGTTCCTTAATACACTAGTGCTTAGGAAATCTATTGGAGGCAGAAGCAGTCAAGGGTAGCTTAGGGTTAGGGTTACGGTGAGGGTTAGGGTTAGGGTATGGCTTAGGGTACGGGTTCGGGTACGGGTTCGTGTACGGCGTAGGGTATGGGTTAGGGTTAGGGTTAGGGTTAGTTTGAGGGTTAGGGCTCCGTTTAGGGTTCGGGTTAGGATTAGGGTAAGTGTTAGGGTTAGGGTAGAGGTTATTGTTAGGGTACGCGTTAGGGTTAGGGTAGTTATTAAACCTATCCCACTCTCTAGATACCCCTTAGCACGTCAAGGAATATTATTTGGGGGTCCAGCCATGGAGAAGAGTTTAGACACTAGGAGAAGATAAGGAACACACCCATTATCAAGAAATCACATTAGGATTCTCTTTTTAACCTGTTCCTTAAAACACTAGTGCTTAGGAAATCTATTGGAGGCAGAAGCAGTCAAGGGTAGCTTAGGGTAAGGGTTAGGGTTAGGGTACGGCTTAGGGTACGGGTTCGGGTACGGGTTCGGGTACGGGTTCGGGTACGGCGTAGGGTATGGGTTAGGTTTAGGGTTAGGGTTAGTTTGAGGGTTAGGGCTCGGTTTAGGTTACGGGTTAGGATTAGGGTACGTGTTAGGGTTAGGGTAGGGGTTAGGGTTAGGGTACGCGTTAGGGTTAGGGTAGTTATTAAACCTATCCCACTCTCTAGATACCCCTTAGCACGTCAAGGAATATTATTTGGGGGTCCAGCCATGGAGAAGAGTTTATACACTAGGAGAAGAGAAGGAACACACCCATTATCCTGAAATCACATTAGGATTCTCTTTTTAACCTGTTCCTTAATACACTAGTGCTTAGCAAATCTATTGGAGGCAGAAGCAGTCAAGGGTAGCTTAGGGTTAGGGTTACGGTTAGGGTTAGGTTTAGGGTACGGCTTAGGTTACGGGTTCGGGAACGGGTTCGGGTACGGGTTTGGGTACGGCGTAGGGTATGGGTTAGGGTTAGGGTTAGGGTTAGTTTGAGGGTTAGGGCTCGGTTTAGGGTATGGGTTAGGATTAGTGTACGTGTTAGGGTTAGGGTAGAGGTTAGGGTTAGGGTATGCGTTAGGGTTATGGTAGTTATTAAACTTATCCCACTCTCTAGATACCCCTTAGCACGTCAAGGAATATTATTTGGCGGTCCAGCCATGGAGAAGAGTTTAGACACTAGGAGAAGATAAGGAACACACCCATTATCAAGAAATCACATTAGGATTCTCTTTTTAACCTGTTCCTTAAAACACTAGTGCTTAGGAAATCTATTGGAGGCAGAAGCAGTCAAGGGTAGCTTAGGGTTAAGGTTAGGGTTATTGTTAGGGTAAGGATTAGGGTACGGGTTCGGGTACGGCATAGGGTATGGGTTAGGGTTAGGGTTAGGGTTAGTTTGAGGGTTAGGGCTCCGTTTAGGGTACGGGTTAGCATTAGGGTAAGTGTTAGGGTTAGGGTAGGGGTTAGGGTTAGGGTACGCGTTAGGGTTAGGGTAGTTATTAAACCTATCCCACTCTCTAGATACCCCTTAGCACGTCAAGGAATATTATTTTGGGGGTCCAGCCATGGAGAAGAGTTTAGACACTAGGAGAAGATAAGGAACACACCCATTATCCTGAAATCACATTAGGATTCTCTTTTTAACCTGTTCCTTAATACACTAGTGCTTAGGAAATCTATTGGAGGCAGAAGCAGTCAAGGGTAGCTTAGGGTTAGGGTTACGGTGAGGGTTAGGGTTAGGGTGTGGCTTAGGGTACGGGTTCGGGTACGGGTTCGTGTACGGCGTAGGGTATGGGTTAGGGTTAGGGTTAGGGTTAGTTTGAGGGTTAGGGCTCCGTTTACGGTACGGGTTAGGATTAGGGTAAGTGTTAGGATTAGGGTAGGGGTTAGGGTTAGGGTACGCGTTAGGGTTAGGGTAGTTATTAAACCTATCCCACTCTCTAGATACCCCTTAGCACGTCAAGGAATATTATTTGGGGGTCCAGCCATGGAGAAGAGTTTAGACACTAGGAGAAGATAAGGAACACACCCATTATCAAGAAATCACATTAGGATTCTCTTTTTAACCTGTTCCTTAAAACACTAGTGCTTAGGAAATCTATTGGAGGCAGAAGCAGTCAAGGGTAGCTTAGGTTTAGGGTTAGGGTTAGGGTTAGGGTACGGCTTAGGGTACGGGTTCGGGTACGGGTTCGTGTACGGCGTAGGGTATGGGTTAGGGTTAGGGTTAGGGTTAGTTTGAGGGTTAGGGCTCCGTTTAGGGTACGGGTTAGGATTAGGGTAAGTGTTAGGATTAGGGTAGGGGTTAGGGTTAGGGTACGCGTTAGGGTTAGGGTAGTTATTAAACCTATCCCACTCTCTAGATACCCCTTAGCACGTCAAGGAATATTATTTGGGGGTCCAGCCATGGAGAAGAGTTTAGACACTAGGAGAAGATAAGGAACACACCCATTATCAAGAAATCACATTAGGATTCTCTTTTTAACCTGTTCCTTAAAACACTAGTGCTTAGGAAATCTATTGGAGGCAGAAGCAGTCAAGGGTAGCTTAGGGTTAGGGTTACGGTTAGGGTTAGGGTTAGGGTATGGCTTAGGGTATGGGTTCGGGTACGGGTTCGGGTACGGCGTAGGGTATGGGTTAGGGTTAGGGTTAGGGTTAGTTTGAGGGTTAGGGCTCGGTTTAGGGTACGGGTTAGGATTAGGGTACGTGTTAGGGTTAGGGTAGGGGTTAGGGTTAGGGTACGCGTTAGGGTTAGGGTAGTTATTAAACCTATCCCACTCTCTAGAAACCCCTTAGCACGTCAAGGAATATTATTTGGGGGTCCAGCCATGGAGAAGAGTTTAGACACTAGGAGAAGATAAGGAACACACCCATTATCAATAAATCACATTAGGATTCTCTTTTTAACCTGTTCCTTAAAACACTAGTGCTTAGGAAATCTATTGGAGGCAGAAGCAGTCAAGGGTAGCTTAGGGTTAGGGTTTGGGTTAGGGTACGGCTTAGGGTACGGGTTCGGGTACGGGTTCGTGTACGCTGTAGGGTATGGGTTAGGGTTAGGGTTAAGGTTAGTTTGAAGGTTAGGGCTCGGTTTAGGGTACGGGTTAGGATTAGGGTTCGTGTTAGGGTTAGGGTAGGGGTTAGGGTTAGGGTACGCGTTAGGGTTAGGGTAGTTATTAAACCTATCCCACTCTCTAGATACCCCTTAGCACGTCAAGGAATATTATTTGGGGGTCCAGCCATGGAGAAGAGTTTAGACACTAGGAGAAGATAAGGAACACACCCATTATCAAGAAATCACATTAGGATTCTCTTTTTAACCTGTTCCTTAAAACACTAGTGCTTAGGAAATCTATTGGAGGCAGAAGCAGTCAAGTGTAGCTTAGGGTTAGGGTTAGGGTTAGGGCTAGGTTTAGGACACGGCTTAGGGTACGGGTTCGGGTACGGGTTCGTGTACGGCGTAGGGTATGGGTTTGCGTTAGGGTTAGGGTTAGTTTGAATGTTAGGGCTCGGTTTAGGGTACGGGTTAGGATTAGGGTTCGTGTTAGGGTTAGGGTAGGGGTTAGGATTAGGGTACGCATTAGGGTTAGGGTAGTTATTAAACCTATCCCACTCTCTAGATACCCCTTAGCACGTCAAGGAATATTATTTGGGGGTCCAGCCATGGAGAAGAGTTTAGACACTAGGAGAAGTAAAGGAACACACCCATTATCCTGAAATCACATTAGGATTCTCTTTTTAACCTGTTCCTTAATACACTAGTGCTTAGGAAATCTATTGGAGGCAGAAGCAGTCAAGGGTAGCTTAGGGTTAGGGTTACGGTGAGGGTTAGGGTTAGGGTATGGCTTAGGGTACGGGTTCGGGTACGGGTTCGGGTACGGCGTAGGGTATGGGTTAGGGTTAGGGTTAGGGTTAGTTTGAGGGTTAGGGCTCCGTTTAGGGTACGGGTTAGGATTAGGGTAAGTGTTAGGGTTAGGGTAGGGGTTAGGGTTAGGGTACGCGTTAGGGTTAGGGTAGTTATTAAACCTATCTCACTCTCTAGATACCCCTTAGCACGTCAAGGAATATTATTTGGGGGTCCAGCCATGGAGAAGAGTTTAGACACTAGGAGAAGATAAGGAACACACCCATTATCAAGAAATCACATTAGGATTCTCTTTTTAACCTGTTCCTTAAAACACTAGTGCTTAGGAAATCTATTGGAGGCAGAAGCAGTCAAGGGTAGCTTAGGGTTAGGGTTAGGGTTAGGGTTAGGGTTAAGGTACGGCTTAGGGTACGGGTTCGGGTACGGGTTCGTGTACGCTGTAGGGTATGGGTTAGGGTTAGGGTTAGGGTTAGTTTGAAGGTTAGGGCTCGGTTTAGGGTACGGGTTAGGATTAGGGTTCGTGTTAGGGTTAGGGTAGGGGTTAGGGTTAGGGTACGCGTTAGGGTTAGGGTAGTTATTAAACCTATCCCACTCTCTAGATACCCCTTATCACGTCAAGGTATATTATTTGGTGGTCCAGCCATGGAGAAGAGTTTAGACACTAGGAGAAGATAAGGAACACACCCATTATCAAGAAATCACATTAGGATTCTCTTTTTAACCTGTTCCTTAAAACACTAGTGCTTAGGAAATCTATTGGAGGCAGAAGCAGTCAAGGGTAGCTTAGGGTTAGGGTTAGGGTTAGGGCTAGGGTTAGGACACGGCTTAGGGTACGGGTTCGGGTACGGGTTCGTGTACGGCGTAGGGTATGGGTTTGGGTTAGGGTTAGGGTTAGTTTGAAGGTTAGGGCTCGGTTTAGGGTACGGGTTAGGATTAGGGTTCGTGTTAGGGTTAGGGTAGGGGTTAGGGTTAGGGTACGCGTTAGGGTTAGGGTAGTTATTAAACCTATCCCACTCTCTAGATACCCCTTAGCATGTCAAGGAATATTATTTGGGGGTCCAGCCTTGGAGAAGAGTTTAGACACTAGGAGAAGATAAGGAACACACCCATTATCCTGAAATCACATTAGGATTCTCTTTTTAACCTGTTCCTTAATACACTAGTGCTTAGGAAATCTATTGGAGGCAGAAGCAGTCAAGGGTAGCTTAGGGTTAGGGTTAGGGTTAGGGTTAGGTTTAGGGTACGGCTTAGGGTACGGGTTCGGGTACGGGTTCGGGTACGGGTTTGGGTACGGCGTAGGGTATGGGTTAGGGTTAGGGTTAGGGTTAGTTTGAGGGTTAGGGCTCGGTTTAGGGTATGGGTTAGGATTAGTGTACGTGTTAGGGTTAGGGTAGAGGTTAGGGTTAGGGTATGCGTTAGGGTTATGGTAGTTATTAAACCTATCCCACTCTCTAGATACCCCTTAGCACGTCAAGGAATATTATTTGGCGGTCCAGCCATGGAGAAGAGTTTAGACACTAGGAGAAGATAAGGAACACACCCATTATCAAGAAATCACATTACGATTCTCTTTTTAACCTGTTCCTTAAAACACTAGTGCTTAGGAAATCTATTGGAGGCAGAAGCAGTCAAGGGTAGCTTAGGGTTAAGGTTAGGGTTATTGTTAGGGTAAGGATTAGGGTACGGGTTCGGGTACGGCATAGGGTATGGGTTAGGGTTAGGGTTAGGGTTAGTTTGAGGGTTAGGGCTCCGTTTAGGGTACGGGTTAGGATTAGGGTAAGTGTTAGGGTTAGGGTAGGGGTTAGGGTTAGGGTACGCGTTAGGGTTAGGGTAGTTATTAAACCTATCCCACTCTCTAGATTCCCCTTAGCACGTCAAGGAATATTATTTGGGGGTCCAGCCATGGAGAAGAGTTTAGACACTAGGAGAAGATAAGGAACACACCCATTATCCTGAAATCACATTAGGATTCTCTTTTTAACATGTTCCTTAATACACTAGTGCTTAGGAAATCTATTGGAGGCAGAAGCAGTCAAGGGTAGCTTAGGGTTAGGGTTACGGTGAGGGTTAGGGTTAGGGTATGGCTTAGGGTACGGGTTCGGGTACGGGTTCGTGTACGGCGTAGGGTATGGGTTAGGGTTAGGGTTAGGGTTAGTTTGAGGGTTAGGGCTCCGTTTAGGGTACGGGTTAGGATTAGGGTAAGTGTTAGGATTAGGGTAGGGGTTAGGGTTAGGGTACGCGTTAGGGTTAGGGTAGTTATTAAACCTATCCCACTCTCTAGATACCCCTTAGCACGTCAAGGAATATTATTTGGGGGTCCAGCCATGGAGAAGAGTTTAGACACTAGGAGAAGATAAGGAACACACCCATTATCAAGAAATCACATTAGGATTCTCTTTTTAACCTGTTCCTTAAAACACTAGTGCTTAGGAAATCTATTGGAGGCAGAAGCAGTCAAGGGTAGCTTAGGGTTAGGGTTAGGGTTAGGGTACGGCTTAGGGTACGGGTTCGGGTACGGGTTCGGGTACGGGTTCGGGTACGGCGTAGGGTATGGGTTAGGTTTAGGGTTAGGGTTAGTTTGAGGGTTAGGGCTCGGTTTAGGTTACGGGTTAGGATTAGGGTACGTGTTAGGGTTAGGGTAGGGGTTAGGGTTAGGGTACGCGTTAGGGTTAGGGTAGTTATTAAACCTATCCCACTCTCTAGATACCCCTTAGCACGTCAAGGAATATTATTTGGGGGTCCAGCCATGGAGAAGAGTTTATACACTAGGAGAAGATAAGGAACACACCCATTATCAAGAAATCACATTAGGATTCTCTTTTTAACCTGTTCCTTAAAACACTAGTGCTCAGGAAATCTATTGGAGGCAGAAGCAGTCAAGGGTAGCTTAGGGTTAGGGTTAGGGTTAGGGTACGGCTTAGGGTACGGGTTCGGGTACGGGTTCGGGTACGGGTTCGGGTACGGCGTAGGGTATGGGTTAGGTTTAGGGTTAGGGTTAGTTTGAGGGTTAGGGCTCGGTTTATGTTACGGGTTAGGATTAGGGTACGTGTTAGGGTTAGGGTAGGGGTTAGGGTTAGGGTACGCGTTAGGGTTAGGGTAGTTATTAAACATATCCCACTCTCTAGAAACCCCTTAGCACGTCAAGGAATATTATTTGGGGGTCCAGCCATGGAGAAGAGTTTAGACACTAGGAGAAGATAAGGAACACACCCATTATCAATAAATCACATTAGGATTCTCTTTTTAACCTGTTCCTTAAAACACTAGTGCTTAGGAAATCTATTGGAGGCAGAAGCAGTCAAGGGTAGCTTAGGGTTAGGGTTTGGGTTAGGGTACGGCTTAGGGTACGGGTTCGTGTACGGGTTCGTGTACGCTGTAGGGTATGGGTTAGGGTTAGGGTTAGGGTTAGTTTGAAGGTTAGGGCTCGGTTTAGGGTACGGGTTAGGATTAGGGTTCGTGTTAGGGTTAGGGTAGGGGTTAGGGTTAGGGTACGCGTTAGGGATAGGGTAGTTATTAAACCTATCCCATTCTCTAGATACCCCTTAGCACGTCAAGGAATATTATTTGGGGGTCCAGCCATGGAGAAGAGTTTAGACACTAGGAGAAGATAAGGAACACACCCATTATCAAGAAATCACATTAGGATTCTCTTTTTAACCTGTTCCTTAAAACACTAGTGCTTAGGAAATCTATTGGAGGCAGAAGCAGTCAAGGGTAGCTTAGGGTTAGGGTTACGGTGAGGGTTAGGGTTAGGGTATGGCTTAGGGTACGGGTTCGGGTACGGGTTCGTGTACGGCGTAGGGTATGGGTTAGGGTTAGGGTTAGGGTTAGTTTGAGGGTTAGGGCTCCGTTTAGGGTACGGGTTAGGATTAGGGTAAGTGTTAGGATTAGGGTAGGGGTTAGGGTTAGGGTACGCGTTAGGGTTAGGGTAGTTATTAAACCTATCCCACTCTCTAGATACCCCTTAGCACGTCAAGGAATATTATTTGGGGGTCCAGCCATGGAGAAGAGTTTAGACACTAGGAGAAGATAAGGAACACACCCATTATCAAGAAATCACATTAGGATTCTCTTTTTAACCTGTTCCTTAAAACACTAGTGCTTAGGAAATCTATTGGAGGCAGAAGCAGTCAAGGGTAGCTTAGGGTTAGGGTTAGGGTTAGGGTACGGCTTAGGGTACGGGTTCGGGTACGGGTTCGGGTACGGGTTCGGGTACGGCGTAGGGTATGGGTTAGGTTTAGGGTTAGGGTTAGTTTGAGGGTTAGGGCTCGGTTTAGGTTACGGGTTAGGATTAGGGTACGTGTTAGGGTTAGGGTAGGGGTTAGGGTTAGGGTACGCCTTAGGGTTAGGGTAGTTATTAAACATATCCCACTCTCTAGAAACCCCTTAGCACTTCAAGGAATATTATTTGGGGGTCCAGGCATGGAGAAGAGTTTAGACACTAGGAGAAGATAAGGAACACACCCATTATCAATAAATCACATTAGGATTCTCTTTTTAACCTGTTCCTTAAAACACTAGTGCTTAGGAAATCTATTGGAGGCAGAAGCAGTCAAGGGTAGCTTAGGGTTAGGGTTTGGGTTAGGGTACGGCTTAGGGTACGGGTTCGGGTACGGGTTCGTGTACGCTGTAGGGTATGGGTTAGGGTTAGGGTTAGGGTTAGTTTGAAGGTTAGGGCTCGGTTTAGGGTACGGGTTAGGATTAGGGTTCGTGTTAGGGTTAGGGTAGGGGTTAGGGTTAGGGTACGCGTTAGGGTTAGGGTAGTTATTAAACCTATCCCACTCTCTAGATACCCCTTAGCACGTCAAGGAATATTATTTGGGGGTCCAGCCATGGAGAAGAGTTTAGACACTAGGAGAAGATAAGGAACACACCCATTATCAAGAAATCACATTAGGATTCTCTTTTTAACCTGTTCCTTAAAACACTAGTGCTTAGGAAATCTATTGGAGGCAGAAGCAGTCAAGTGTAGCTTAGGGTTAGGGTTAGGGTTAGGGCTAGGGTTAGGACACGGCTTAGGGTACGGGTTCGGGTACGGGTTCGTGTACGGCGTAGGGTATGGGTTTGCGTTAGGGTTAGGGTTAGTTTGAAGGTTAGGGCTCGGTTTAGGGTACGGGTTAGGATTAGGGTTCGTGTTAGGGTTAGGGTAGGGGTTAGGATTAGGGTACGCATTAGGGTTAGGGTAGTTATTAAACCTATCCCACTCTCTAGATACCCCTTAGCACGTCAAGGAATATTATTTGGGGGTCCAGCCGTGGAGAAGAGTTTAGACACTAGGAGAAGATAAGGAACACACCCATTATCCTGAAATCACATTAGGATTCTCTTTTTAACCTGTTCCTTAATACACTAGTGCTTAGGAAATCTATTGGAGGCAGAAGCAGTCAAGGGTAGCTTAGGGTTAGGGTTACGGTGAGGGTTAGGGTTAGGGTATGGCTTAGGGTACGGGTTCGGGTACGGGTTCGGGTACGGCGTAGGGTATGGGTTAGGGTTAGGGTTAGGGTTAGTTTGAGGGTTAGGGCTCCGTTTAGGGTACGGGTTAGGATTAGGGTAAGTGTTAGGGTTAGGGTAGGGGTTAGGGTTAGGGTACGCGTTAGGGTTAGGGTAGTTATTAAACCTATCCCACTCTCTAGATACCCCTTAGCACGTCAAGGAATATTATTTGGGGGTCCAGCCATGGAGAAGAGTTTAGACACTAGGAGAAGATAAGGAACACACCCATTATCCTGAAATCACATTAGGATTCTCTTTTTAACCTGTTCCTTAATACACTAGTGCTTAGGAAATCTATTGGAGGCAGAAGCAGTCAAGGGTAGCTTAGGGTTAGGGTTACGGTGAGGGTTAGGGTTAGGGTATGGCTTAGGGTACGGGTTCGGGTACGGGTTCGTGTACGGCGTAGGGTATGTGTTAGGGTTAGGGTTAGGGTTAGTTTGAGGGTTAGGGCTCCGTTTAGGGTACGGGTTAGGATTAGGGTAAGTGTTAGGATTAGGGTAGGGGTTAGGGTTAGGGTACGCGTTAGGGTTAGGGTAGTTATTAAACCTATCCCACTCTCTAGATACCCCTTAGCACGTCAAGGAATATTATTTGGGGGTCCAGCCATGGAGAAGAGTTTAGACACTAGGAGAAGATAAGGAACACACCCATTATCAAGAAATCACATTAGGATTCTCTTTTTAACCTGTTCCTTAAAACACTAGTGCTTAGGAAATCTATTGGAGGCAGAAGCAGTCAAGGGTAGCTTAGGGTTAGGGTTAGGGTTAGGGTACGGCTTAGGGTACGGGTTCGGGTACGGGTTCGGGTACGGGTTCGGGTACGGCGTAGGGTATGGGTTAGGTTTAGGGTTAGGGTTAGTTTGAGGGTTAGGGCTCGGTTTAGGTTACGGGTTAGGATTAGGGTACGTGTTAGGGTTAGGGTAGGGGTTAGGGTTAGGGTACGCGTTAGGGTTAGGGTAGTTATTAAACCTATCCCACTCTCTAGATACCCCTTAGCACGTCAAGGAATATTATTTGGGGGTCCAGCCATGGAGAAGAGTTTATACACTAGGAGAAGATAAGGAACACACCCATTATCAAGAAATCACATTAGGATTCTCTTTTTAACCTGTTCCTTAAAACACTAGTGCTCAGGAAATCTATTGGAGGCAGAAGCAGTCAAGGGTAGCTTAGGGTTAGGGTTAGGGTTAGGGTACGGCTTAGGGTACGGGTTCGGGTACGGGTTCGGGTACGGGTTCAGGTACGGCGTAGGGTATGGGTTAGGTTTAGGGTTAGGGTTAGTTTGAGGGTTAGGGCTCGGTTTATGTTACGGGTTAGGATTAGGGTACGTGTTAGGGTTAGGGTAGGGGTTAGGGTTAGGGTACGCGTTAGGGTTAGGGTAGTTATTAAACATATCCCACTCTCTAGAAACCCCTTAGCACGTCAAGGAATATTATTTGGGGGTCCAGCCATGGAGAAGAGTTTAGACACTAGGAGAAGATAAGGAACACACCCATTATCAATAAATCACATTAGGATTCTCTTTTTAACCTGTTCCTTAAAACACTAGTGCTTAGGAAATCTATTGGAGGCAGAAGCAGTCAAGGGTAGCTTAGGGTTAGGGTTTGGGTTAGGGTACGGCTTAGGGTACGGGTTCGTGTACGGGTTCGTGTACGCTGTAGGGTATGGGTTAGGGTTAGGGTTAGGGTTAGTTTGAAGGTTAGGGCTCGGTTTAGGGTACGGGTTAGGATTAGGGTTCGTGTTAGGGTTAGGGTAGGGGTTAGGGTTAGGGTACGCGTTAGGGTTAGGGTAGTTATTAAACCTATCCCATTCTCTAGATACCCCTTAGCACGTCAAGGAATATTATTTGGGGGTCCAGCCATGGAGAAGAGTTTAGACACTAGGAGAAGATAAGGAACACACCCATTATCAAGAAATCACATTAGGATTCTCTTTTTAACCTGTTCCTTAAAACACTAGTGCTTAGGAAATCTATTGGAGGCAGAAGCAGTCAAGGGTAGCTTAGGGTTAGGGTTACGGTGAGGGTTAGGGTTAGGGTATGGCTTAGGGTACGGGTTCGGGTACGGGTTCGTGTACGGCGTAGGGTATGGGTTAGGGTTAGGGTTAGGGTTAGTTTGAGGGTTAGGGCTCCGTTTAGGGTACGGGTTAGGATTAGGGTAAGTGTTAGGATTAGGGTAGGGGTTAGGGTTAGGGTACGCGTTAGGGTTAGGGTAGTTATTAAACCTATCCCACTCTCTAGATACCCCTTAGCACGTCAAGGAATATTATTTGGGGGTCCAGCCATGGAGAAGAGTTTAGACACTAGGAGAAGATAAGGAACACACCCATTATCAAGAAATCACATTAGGATTCTCTTTTTAACCTGTTCCTTAAAACACTAGTGCTTAGGAAATCTATTGGAGGCAGAAGCAGTCAAGGGTAGCTTAGGGTTAGGGTTAGGGTTAGGGTACGGCTTAGGGTACGGGTTCGGGTACGGGTTCGGGTACGGGTTCGGGTACGGCGTAGGGTATGGGTTAGGTTTAGGGTTAGGGTTAGTTTGAGGGTTAGGGCTCGGTTTAGGTTACGGGTTAGGATTAGGGTACGTGTTAGGGTTAGGGTAGGGGTTAGGGTTAGGGTACGCCTTAGGGTTAGGGTAGTTATTAAACATATCCCACTCTCTAGAAACCCCTTAGCACTTCAAGGAATATTATTTGGGGGTCCAGGCATGGAGAAGAGTTTAGACACTAGGAGAAGATAAGGAACACACCCATTATCAATAAATCACATTAGGATTCTCTTTTTAACCTGTTCCTTAAAACACTAGTGCTTAGGAAATCTATTGGAGGCAGAAGCAGTCAAGGGTAGCTTAGGGTTAGGGTTTGGGTTAGGGTACGGCTTAGGGTACGGGTTCGGGTACGGGTTCGTGTACGCTGTAGGGTATGGGTTAGGGTTAGGGTTAGGGTTAGTTTGAAGGTTAGGGCTCGGTTTAGGGTACGGGTTAGGATTAGGGTTCGTGTTAGGGTTAGGGTAGGGGTTAGGGTTAGGGTACGCGTTAGGGTTAGGGTAGTTATTAAACCTATCCCACTCTCTAGATACCCCTTAGCACGTCAAGGAATATTATTTGGGGGTCCAGCCATGGAGAAGAGTTTAGACACTAGGAGAAGATAAGGAACACACCCATTATCAAGAAATCACATTAGGATTCTCTTTTTAACCTGTTCCTTAAAACACTAGTGCTTAGGAAATCTATTGGAGGCAGAAGCAGTCAAGTGTAGCTTAGGGTTAGGGTTAGGGTTAGGGCTAGGGTTAGGACACGGCTTAGGGTACGGGTTCGGGTACGGGTTCGTGTACGGCGTAGGGTATGGGTTTGCGTTAGGGTTAGGGTTAGTTTGAAGGTTAGGGCTCGGTTTAGGGTACGGGTTAGGATTAGGGTTCGTGTTAGGGTTAGGGTAGGGGTTAGGATTAGGGTACGCATTAGGGTTAGGGTAGTTATTAAACCTATCCCACTCTCTAGATACCCCTTAGCACGTCAAGGAATATTATTTGGGGGTCCAGCCATGGAGAAGAGTTTAGACACTAGGAGAAGATAAGGAACACACCCATTATCCTGAAATCACATTAGGATTCTCTTTTTAACCTGTTCCTTAATACACTAGTGCTTAGGAAATCTATTGGAGGCAGAAGCAGTCAAGGGTAGCTTAGGGTTAGGGTTACGGTGAGGGTTAGGGTTAGGGTATGGCTTAGGGTACGGGTTCGGGTACGGGTTCGGGTACGGCGTAGGGTATGGGTTAGGGTTAGGGTTAGGGTTAGTTTGAGGGTTAGGGCTCCGTTTAGGGTACGGGTTAGGATTAGGGTAAGTGTTAGGGTTAGGGTAGGGGTTAGGGTTAGGGTACGCGTTAGGGTTAGGGTAGTTATTAAACCTATCCCACTCTCTAGATACCCCTTAGCACGTCAAGGAATATTATTTGGGGGTCCAGCCATGGAGAAGAGTTTAGACACTAGGAGAAGATAAGGAACACACCCATTATCCTGAAATCACATTAGGATTCTCTTTTTAACCTGTTCCTTAATACACTAGTGCTTAGGAAATCTATTGGAGGCAGAAGCAGTCAAGGGTAGCTTAGGGTTAGGGTTACGGTGAGGGTTAGGGTTAGGGTATGGCTTAGGGTACGGGTTCGGGTACGGGTTCGGGTACGGCGTAGGGTATGGGTTAGGGTTAGGGTTAGGGTTAGTTTGAGGGTTAGGGCTCCGTTTAGGGTACGGGTTAGGATTAGGGTAAGTGTTAGGGTTAGGGTAGGGGTTAGGGTTAGGGTACGCGTTAGGGTTAGGGTAGTTATTAAACCTATCTCACTCTCTAGATACCCCTTAGCACGTCAAGGAATATTATTTGGGGGTCCAGCCATGGAGAAGAGTTTAGACACTAGGAGAAGATAAGGAACACACCCATTATCAAGAAATCACATTAGGATTCTCTTTTTAACCTGTTCCTTAAAACACTAGTGCTTAGGAAATCTATTGGAGGCAGAAGCAGTCAAGGGTAGCTTAGGGTTAGGGTTAGGGTTAGGGTTAGGGTTAGGGTACGGCTTAGGGTACGGGTTCGGGTACGGGTTCGTGTACGCTGTAGGGTATGGGTTAGGGTTAGGGTTAGGGTTAGTTTGAAGGTTAGGGCTCGGTTTAGGGTACGGGTTAGGATTAGGGTTCGTGTTAGGGTTAGGGTAGGGGTTAGGGTTAGGGTACGCGTTAGGGTTAGGGTAGTTATTAAACCTATCCCACTCTCTAGATACCCCTTATCACGTCAAGGTATATTATTTGGGGGTCCAGCCATGGAGAAGAGTTTAGACACTAGGAGAAGATAAGGAACACACCCATTATCAAGAAATCACATTAGGATTCTCTTTTTAACCTGTTCCTTAAAACACTAGTGCTTAGGAAATCTATTGGAGGCAGAAGCAGTCAAGGGTAGCTTAGGGTTAGGGTTAGGGTTAGGGTACGGCTTAGGGTACGGGTTCGGGTACGGGTTCGGGTACGGGTTCGGGTACGGCGTAGGGTATGGGTTAGGTTTAGGGTTAGGGTTAGTTTGAGGGTTAGGGCTCGGTTTAGGTTACGGGTTAGGATTAGGGTACGTGTTAGGGTTAGGGTAGGGGTTAGGGTTAGGGTACGCGTTAGGGTTAGGGTAGTTATTAAACCTATCCCACTCTCTAGATACCCCTTAGCACGTCAAGGAATATTATTTGGGGGTCCAGCCATGGAGAAGAGTTTAGACACTAGGAGAAGATAAGGAACACACCCATTATCCTGAAATCACATTAGGATTCTCTTTTTAACCTGTTCCTTAATACACTAGTGCTTAGCAAATCTATTGGAGGCAGAAGCAGTCAAGGGTAGCTTAGGGTTAGGGTTACGGTTAGGGTTAGGTTTAGGGTACGGCTTAGGGTACGGGTTCGGGTACGGGTTCGGGTACGGGTTTGGGTACGGCGTAGGGTATGGGTTAGGGTTAGGGTTAGGGTTAGTTTGAGGGTTAGGGCTCGGTTTAGGGTATGGGTTAGGATTAGTGTACGTGTTAGGGTTAGGGTAGAGGTTAGGGTTAGGGTATGCGTTAGGGTTATGGTAGTTATTAAACCTATCCCACTCTCTAGATACCCCTTAGCACGTCAAGGAATATTATTTGGCGGTCCAGCCATGGAGAAGAGTTTAGACACTAGGAGAAGATAAGAAACACACCCATTATCAAGAAATCACATTAGGATTCTCTTTTTAACCTGTTCCTTAAAACACTAGTGCTTAGGAAATCTATTGGAGGCAGAAGCAGTCAAGGGTAGCTTAGGGTTAAGGTTAGGGTTATTGTTAGGGTAAGGATTAGGGTACGGGTTCGGGTACGGCATAGGGTATGGGTTAGGGTTAGGGTTAGGGTTAGTTTGAGGGTTAGGGCTCCGTTTAGGGTACGGGTTAGGATTAGGGTAAGTGTTAGGGTTAGGGTAGGGGTTAGGGTTAGGGTACGCGTTAGGGTTAGGGTAGTTATTAAACCTATCCCACTCTCTAGATTCCCCTTAGCACGTCAAGGAATATTATTTGGGGGTCCAGCCATGGAGAAGAGTTTAGACACTAGGAGAAGATAAGGAACACACCCATTATCCTGAAATCACATTAGGATTCTCTTTTTAACATGTTCCTTAATACACTAGTGCTTAGGAAATCTATTGGAGGCAGAAGCAGTCAAGGGTAGCTTAGGGTTAGGGTTACGGTGAGGGTTAGGGTTAGGGTATGGCTTAGGGTACGGGTTCGGGTACGGGTTCGTGTACGGCGTAGGGTATGGGTTAGGGTTAGGGTTAGGGTTAGTTTGAGGGTTAGGGCTCCGTTTAGGGTACGGGTTAGGATTAGGGTAAGTGTTAGGATTAGGGTAGGGGTTAGGGTTAGGGTACGCGTTAGGGTTAGGGTAGTTATTAAACCTATCCCACTCTCTAGATACCCCTTAGCACGTCAAGGAATATTATTTGGGGGTCCAGCCATGGAGAAGAGTTTAGACACTAGGAGAAGATAAGGAACACACCCATTATCCTGAAATCACATTAGGATTCTCTTTTTAACCTGTTCCTTAATACACTAGTGCTTAGGAAATCTATTGGAGGCAGAAGCAGTCAAGGGTAGCTTAGGGTTAGGGTTACGGTGAGGGTTAGGGTTAGGGTATGGCTTAGGGTACGGGTTCGGGTACGGGTTCGGGTACGGCGTAGGGTATGGGTTAGGGTTAGGGTTAGGGTTAGTTTGAGGGTTAGGGCTCCGTTTAGGGTACGGGTTAGGATTAGGGTAAGTGTTAGGGTTAGGGTAGGGGTTAGGGTTAGGGTACGCGTTAGGGTTAGGGTAGTTATTAAACCTATCCCACTCTCTAGATACCCCTTAGCACGTCAAGGAATATTATTTGGGGGTCCAGCCATGGAGAAGAGTTTAGACACTAGGAGAAGATAAGGAACACACCCATTATCCTGAAATCACATTAGGATTCTCTTTTTAACCTGTTCCTTAATACACTAGTGCTTAGGAAATCTATTGGAGGCAGAAGCAGTCAAGGGTAGCTTAGGGTTAGGGTTACGGTGAGGGTTAGGGTTAGGGTATGGCTTAGGGTACGGGTTCGGTTACGGGTTCGTGTACGGCGTAGGGTATGTGTTAGGGTTAGGGTTAGGGTTAGTTTGAGGGTTAGGGCTCCGTTTAGGGTACGGGTTAGGATTAGGGTAAGTGTTAGGATTAGGGTAGGGGTTAGGGTTAGGGTACGCGTTAGGGTTAGGGTAGTTATTAAACCTATCCCACTCTCTAGATACCCCTTAGCACGTCAAGGAATATTATTTGGGGGTCCAGCCATGGAGAAGAGTTTAGACACTA
Source organism: Eschrichtius robustus (assembly GCF_028021215.1). Lineage (NCBI taxonomy): Eukaryota > Metazoa > Chordata > Mammalia > Artiodactyla > Eschrichtiidae > Eschrichtius > Eschrichtius robustus. Next base: position 188,916 of record NW_027175376.1, read on the forward strand.
GGAGAAGATAAGGAACACACCCATTATCAAGAAATCACATTAGGATTCTCTTTTTAACCTGTTCCTTAAAACACTAGTGCTTAGGAAATCTATTGGAGGCAGAAGCAGTCAAGGGTAGCTTAGGGTTAGGGTTAGGGTTAGGGTACGGCTTAGGGTACGGGTTCAGGTACGGGTTCGGGTACGGGTTCGGGTACGGCGTAGGGTATGGGTTAGGTTTAGGGTTAGGGTTAGTTTGAGGGTTAGGGCTCGGTTTAGGTTACGGGTTAGGATTAGGGTACGTGTTAGGGTTAGGGTAGGGGTTAGGGTTAGGGTACGCGTTAGGGTTAGGGTAGTTATTAAACCTATCCCACTCTCTAGATACCCCTTAGCACGTCAAGGAATATTATTTGGGGGTCCAGCCATGGAGAAGAGTTTATACACTAGGAGAAGATAAGGAACACACCCATTATCAAGAAATCACATTAGGATTCTCTTTTTAACCTGTTCCTTAAAACACTAGTGCTCAGGAAATCTATTGGAGGCAGAAGCAGTCAAGGGTAGCTTAGGGTTAGGGTTAGGGTTAGGGTACGGCTTAGGGTACGGGTTCGGGTACGGGTTCGGGTACGGGTTCAGGTACGGCGTAGGGTATGGGTTAGGTTTAGGGTTAGGGTTAGTTTGAGGGTTAGGGCTCGGTTTATGTTACGGGTTAGGATTAGGGTACGTGTTAGGGTTAGGGTAGGGGTTAGGGTTAGGGTACGCGTTAGGGTTAGGGTAGTTATTAAACATATCCCACTCTCTAGAAACCCCTTAGCACGTCAAGGAATATTATTTGGGGGTCCAGCCATGGAGAAGAGTTTAGACACTAGGAGAAGATAAGGAACACACCCATTATCAAGAAATCACATTAGGATTCTCTTTTTAACCTGTTCCTTAAAACACTAGTGCTTAGGAAATCTATTGGAGGCAGAAGCAGTCAAGGGTAGCTTAGGGTTAGGGTTAGGGTTAGGGTTAGGGTTAGGGTACGGCTTAGGGTACGGGTTCGGGTACGGGTTCGTGTACGCTGTAGGGTATGGGTTAGGGTTAGGGTTAGGGTTAGTTTGAAGGTTAGGGCTCGGTTTAGGGTACGGGTTAGGATTAGGGTTCGTGTTAGGGTTAGGGTAGGGGTTAGGGTTAGGGTACGCGTTAGGGTTAGGGTAGTTATTAAACCTATCCCACTCTCTAGATACCCCTTATCACGTCAAGGTATATTATTTGGGGGTCCAGCCATGGAGAAGAGTTTAGACACTAGGAGAAGATAAGGAACACACCCATTATCAAGAAATCACATTAGGATTCTCTTTTTAACCTGTTCCTTAAAACACTAGTGCTTAGGAAATCTATTGGAGGCAGAAGCAGTCAAGGGTAGCTTAGGGTTAGGGTTAGGGTTAGGGCTAGGGTTAGGACACGGCTTAGGGTACGGGTTCGGGTACGGGTTCGTGTACGGCGTAGGGTATGGGTTTGGGTTAGGGTTAGGGTTAGTTTGAAGGTTAGGGCTCGGTTTAGGGTACGGGTTAGGATTAGGGTTCGTGTTAGGGTTAGGGTAGGGGTTAGGGTTAGGGTACGCGTTAGGGTTAGGGTAGTTATTAAACCTATCCCACTCTCTAGATACCCCTTAGCATGTCAAGGAATATTATTTGGGGGTCCAGCCTTGGAGAAGAGTTTAGACACTAGGAGAAGATAAGGAACACACCCATTATCCTGAAATCACATTAGGATTCTCTTTTTAACCTGTTCCTTAATACACTAGTGCTTACGAAATCTATTGGAGGCAGAAGCAGTCAAGGGTAGCTTAGGGTTAGGGTTAGGGTTAGGGTTAGGTTTAGGGTACGGCTTAGGGTACGGGTTCGGGTACGGGTTCGGGTACGGGTTTGGGTACGGCGTAGGGTATGGGTTAGGGTTAGGGTTAGGGTTAGTTTGAGGTTTAGGGCTCGGTTTAGGGTATGGGTTAGGATTAGTGTACGTGTTAGGGTTAGGGTAGAGGTTAGGGTTAGGGTATGCGTTAGGGTTATGGTAGTTATTAAACCTATCCCACTCTCTAGATACCCCTTAGCACGTCAAGGAATATTATTTGGCGGTCCAGCCATGGAGAAGAGTTTAGACACTAGGAGAAGATAAGGAACACACCCATTATCAAGAAATCACATTACGATTCTCTTTTTAACCTGTTCCTTAAAACACTAGTGCTTAGGAAATCTATTGGAGGCAGAAGCAGTCAAGGGTAGCTTAGGGTTAAGGTTAGGGTTATTGTTAGGGTAAGGATTAGGGTACGGGTTCGGGTACGGCATAGGGTATGGGTTAGGGTTAGGGTTAGGGTTAGTTTGAGGGTTAGGGCTCCGTTTAGGGTACGGGTTAGGATTAGGGTAAGTGTTAGGGTTAGGGTAGGGGTTAGGGTTAGGGTACGCGTTAGGGTTAGGGTAGTTATTAAACCTATCCCACTCTCTAGATTCCCCTTAGCACGTCAAGGAATATTATTTGGGGGTCCAGCCATGGAGAAGAGTTTAGACACTAGGAGAAGATAAGGAACACACCCATTATCCTGAAATCACATTAGGATTCTCTTTTTAACCTGTTCCTTAATACACTAGTGCTTAGGAAATCTATTGGAGGCAGAAGCAGTCAAGGGTAGCTTAGGGTTAGGGTTACGGTGAGGGTTAGGATTAGGGTATGGCTTAGGGTACGGGTTCGGGTACGGGTTCGTGTACGGCGTAGGGTATGGGTTAGGGTTAGGGTTAGGGTTAGTTTGAGGGTTAGGGCTCCGTTTAGGGTACGGGTTAGGATTAGGGTAAGTGTTAGGGTTAGGGTAGGGGTTAGGGTTAGGGTACGCGTTAGGGTTAGGGTAGTTATTAAACCTATCCCACTCTCTAGATACCCCTTAGCACGTCAAGGAATATTATTTGGGGGTCCAGCCATGGAGAAGAGTTTAGACACTAGGAGAAGATAAGGAACACACCCATTATCAAGAAATCACATTAGGATTCTCTTTTTAACCTGTTCCTTAAAACACTAGTGCTTAGGAAATCTATTGGAGGCAGAAGCAGTCAAGGGTAGCTTAGGGTTAGGGTTAGGGTTAGGGTACGGCTTAGGGTACGGGTTCGGGTACGGGTTCGGGTACGGGTTCGGGTACGGCGTAGGGTATGGGTTAGGTTTAGGGTTAGGGTTAGTTTGAGGGTTAGGGCTCGGTTTAGGTTACGGGTTAGGATTAGGGTACGTGTTAGGGTTAGGGTAGGGGTTAGGGTTAGGGTACGCGTTAGGGTTAGGGTAGTTATTAAACCTATCCCACTCTCTAGATACCCCTTAGCACGTCAAGGAATATTATTTGGGGGTCCAGCCATGGAGAAGAGTTTAGACACTAGGAGAAGATAAGGAACACACCCATTATCCTGAAATCACATTAGGATTCTCTTTTTAACCTGTTCCTTAATACACTAGTGCTTAGCAAATCTATTGGAGGCAGAAGCAGTCAAGGGTAGCTTAGGGTTAGGGTTACGGTTAGGGTTAGGTTTAGGGTACGGCTTAGGGTACGGGTTCGGGTACGGGTTCGGGTACGGGTTTGGGTACGGCGTAGGGTATGGGTTAGGGTTAGGGTTAGGGTTAGTTTGAGGGTTAGGGCTCGGTTTAGGGTATGGGTTAGGATTAGTGTACGTGTTAGGGTTAGGGTAGAGGTTAGGGTTAGGGTATGCGTTAGGGTTATGGTAGTTATTAAACCTATCCCACTCTCTAGATACCCCTTAGCACGTCAAGGAATATTATTTGGCGGTCCAGCCATGGAGAAGAGTTTAGACACTAGGAGAAGATAAGAAACACACCCATTATCAAGAAATCACATTAGGATTCTCTTTTTAACCTGTTCCTTAAAACACTAGTGCTTAGGAAATCTATTGGAGGCAGAAGCAGTCAAGGGTAGCTTAGGGTTAAGGTTAGGGTTATTGTTAGGGTAAGGATTAGGGTACGGGTTCGGGTACGGCATAGGGTATGGGTTAGGGTTAGGGTTAGGGTTAGTTTGAGGGTTAGGGCTCCGTTTAGGGTACGGGTTAGGATTAGGGTAAGTGTTAGGGTTAGGGTAGGGGTTAGGGTTAGGGTACGCGTTAGGGTTAGGGTAGTTATTAAACCTATCCCACTCTCTAGATTCCCCTTAGCACGTCAAGGAATATTATTTGGGGGTCCAGCCATGGAGAAGAGTTTAGACACTAGGAGAAGATAAGGAACACACCCATTATCCTGAAATCACATTAGGATTCTCTTTTTAACATGTTCCTTAATACACTAGTGCTTAGGAAATCTATTGGAGGCAGAAGCAGTCAAGGGTAGCTTAGGGTTAGGGTTACGGTGAGGGTTAGGGTTAGGGTATGGCTTAGGGTACGGGTTCGGGTACGGGTTCGTGTACGGCGTAGGGTATGGGTTAGGGTTAGGGTTAGGGTTAGTTTGAGGGTTAGGGCTCCGTTTAGGGTACGGGTTAGGATTAGGGTAAGTGTTAGGATTAGGGTAGGGGTTAGGGTTAGGGTACGCGTTAGGGTTAGGGTAGTTATTAAACCTATCCCACTCTCTAGATACCCCTTAGCACGTCAAGGAATATTATTTGGGGGTCCAGCCATGGAGAAGAGTTTAGACACTAGGAGAAGATAAGGAACACACCCATTATCCTGAAATCACATTAGGATTCTCTTTTTAACCTGTTCCTTAATACACTATTGCTTAGGAAATCTATTGGAGGCAGAAGCAGTCAAGGGTAGCTTAGGGTTAGGGTTACGGTGAGGGTTAGGGTTAGGGTATGGCTTAGGGTACGGGTTCGGGTACGGGTTCGGGTACGGCGTAGGGTATGGGTTAGGGTTAGGGTTAGGGTTAGTTTGAGGGTTAGGGCTCCGTTTAGGGTACGGGTTAGGATTAGGGTAAGTGTTAGGGTTAGGGTAGGGGTTAGGGTTAGGGTACGTGTTAGGGTTAGGGTAGTTATTAAACCTATCCCACTCTCTAGATACCCCTTAGCACGTCAAGGAATATTATTTGGGGGTCCAGCCATGGAGAAGAGTTTAGACACTAGGAGAAGATAAGGAACACACCCATTATCCTGAAATCACATTAGGATTCTCTTTTTAACCTGTTCCTTAATACACTAGTGCTTAGGAAATCTATTGGAGGCAGAAGCAGTCAAGGGTAGCTTAGGGTTAGGGTTACGGTGAGGGTTAGGGTTAGGGTATGGCTTAGGGTACGGGTTCGGGTACGGGTTCGTGTACGGCGTAGGGTATGTGTTAGGGTTAGGGTTAGGGTTAGTTTGAGGGTTAGGGCTCCGTTTAGGGTACGGGTTAGGATTAGGGTAAGTGTTAGGATTAGGGTAGGGATTAGGGTTAGGGTACGCGTTAGGGTTAGGGTAGTTATTAAACCTATCCCACTCTCTAGATACCCCTTAGCACGTCAAGGAATATTATTTGGGGGTCCAGCCATGGAGAAGAGTTTAGACACTAGGAGAAGATAAGGAACACACCCATTATCAAGAAATCACATTAGGATTCTCTTTTTAACCTGTTCCTTAAAACACTAGTGCTTAGGAAATCTATTGGAGGCAGAAGCAGTCAAGGGTAGCTTAGGGTTAGGGTTAGGGTTAGGGTACGGCTTAGGGTACGGGTTCGGGTACGGGTTCGGGTACGGGTTCGGGTACGGCGTAGGGTATGGGTTAGGTTTAGGGTTAGGGTTAGTTTGAGGGTTAGGGCTAGGTTTAGGTTACGGGTTAGGATTAGGGTACGTGTTAGGGTTAGGGTAGGGGTTAGGGTTAGGGTACGCGTTAGGGTTAGGGTAGTTATTAAACCTATCCCACTCTCTAGATACCCCTTAGCACGTCAAGGAATATTATTTGGGGGTCCAGCCATGGAGAAGAGTTTATACACTAGGAGAAGATAAGGAACACACCCATTATCAAGAAATCACATTAGGATTCTCTTTTTAACCTGTTCCTTAAAACACTAGTGCTCAGGAAATCTATTGGAGGCAGAAGCAGTCAAGGGTAGCTTAGGGTTAGGGTTAGGGTTAGGGTACGGCTTAGGGTACGGGTTCGGGTACGGGTTCGGGTACGGGTTCAGGTACGGCGTAGGGTATGGGTTAGGTTTAGGGTTAGGGTTAGTTTGAGGGTTAGGGCTCGGTTTATGTTACGGGTTAGGATTAGGGTACGTGTTAGGGTTAGGGTAGGGGTTAGGGTTAGGGTACGCGTTAGGGTTAGGGTAGTTATTAAACATATCCCACTCTCTAGAAACCCCTTAGCACGTCAAGGAATATTATTTGGGGGTCCAGCCATGGAGAAGAGTTTAGACACTAGGAGAAGATAAGGAACACACCCATTATCAATAAATCACATTAGGATTCTCTTTTTAACCTGTTCCTTAAAACACTAGTGCTTAGGAAATCTATTGGAGGCAGAAGCAGTCAAGGGTAGCTTAGGGTTAGGGTTTGGGTTAGGGTACGGCTTAGGGTACGGGTTCGTGTACGGGTTCGTGTACGCTGTAGGGTATGGGTTAGGGTTAGGGTTAGGGTTAGTTTGAAGGTTAGGGCTCGGTTTAGGGTACGGGTTAGGATTAGGGTTCGTGTTAGGGTTAGGGTAGGGGTTAGGGTTAGGGTACGCGTTAGGGTTAGGGTAGTTATTAAACCTATCCCATTCTCTAGATACCCCTTAGCACGTCAAGGAATATTATTTGGGGGTCCAGCCATGGAGAAGAGTTTAGACACTAGGAGAAGATAAGGAACACACCCATTATCAAGAAATCACATTAGGATTCTCTTTTTAACCTGTTCCTTAAAACACTAGTGCTTAGGAAATCTATTGGAGGCAGAAGCAGTCAAGGGTAGCTTAGGGTTAGGGTTACGGTGAGGGTTAGGGTTAGGGTATGGCTTAGGGTACGGGTTCGGGTACGGGTTCGTGTACGGCGTAGGGTATGGGTTAGGGTTAGGGTTAGGGTTAGTTTGAGGGTTAGGGCTCCGTTTAGGGTACGGGTTAGGATTAGGGTAAGTGTTAGGATTAGGGTAGGGGTTAGGGTTAGGGTACGCGTTAGGGTTAGGGTAGTTATTAAACCTATCCCACTCTCTAGATACCCCTTAGCACGTCAAGGAATATTATTTGGGGGTCCAGCCATGGAGAAGAGTTTAGACACTAGAAGAAGATAAGGAACACACCCATTATCAAGAAATCACATTAGGATTCTCTTTTTAACCTGTTCCTTAAAACACTAGTGCTTAGGAAATCTATTGGAGGCAGAAGCAGTCAAGGGTAGCTTAGGGTTAGGGTTAGGGTTAGGGTACGGCTTAGGGTACGGGTTCGGGTACGGGTTCGGGTACGGGTTCGGGTACGGCGTAGGGTATGGGTTAGGTTTAGGGTTAGGGTTAGTTTGAGGGTTAGGGCTCGGTTTAGGTTACGGGTTAGGATTAGGGTACGTGTTAGGGTTAGGGTAGGGGTTAGGGTTAGGGTACGCCTTAGGGTTAGGGTAGTTATTAAACATATCCCACTCTCTAGAAACCCCTTAGCACTTCAAGGAATATTATTTGGGGGTCCAGGCATGGAGAAGAGTTTAGACACTAGGAGAAGATAAGGAACACACCCATTATCAATAAATCACATTAGGATTCTCTTTTTAACCTGTTCCTTAAAACACTAGTGCTTAGGAAATCTATTGGAGGCAGAAGCAGTCAAGGGTAGCTTAGGGTTAGGGTTTGGGTTAGGGTACGGCTTAGGGTACGGGTTCGGGTACGGGTTCGTGTACGCTGTAGGGTATGGGTTAGGGTTAGGGTTAGGGTTAGTTTGAAGGTTAGGGCTCGGTTTAGGGTACGGGTTAGGATTAGGGTTCGTGTTAGGGTTAGGGTAGGGGTTAGGGTTAGGGTACGCGTTAGGGTTAGGGTAGTTATTAAACCTATCCCACTCTCTAGATACCCCTTAGCACGTCAAGGAATATTATTTGGGGGTCCAGCCATGGAGAAGAGTTTAGACACTAGGAGAAGATAAGGAACACACCCATTATCAAGAAATCACATTAGGATTCTCTTTTTAACCTGTTCCTTAAAACACTAGTGCTTAGGAAATCTATTGGAGGCAGAAGCAGTCAAGTGTAGCTTAGGGTTAGGGTTAGGGTTAGGGCTAGGGTTAGGACACGGCTTAGGGTACGGGTTCGGGTACGGGTTCGTGTACGGCGTAGGGTATGGGTTTGCGTTAGGGTTAGGGTTAGTTTGAAGGTTAGGGCTCGGTTTAGGGTACGGGTTAGGATTAGGGTTCGTGTTAGGGTTAGGGTAGGGGTTAGGATTAGGGTACGCATTAGGGTTAGGGTAGTTATTAAACCTATCCCACTCTCTAGATACCCCTTAGCACGTCAAGGAATATTATTTGGGGGTCCAGCCATGGAGAAGAGTTTAGACACTAGGAGAAGATAAGGAACACACCCATTATCCTGAAATCACATTAGGATTCTCTTTTTAACCTGTTCCTTAATACACTAGTGCTTAGGAAATCTATTGGAGGCAGAAGCAGTCAAGGGTAGCTTAGGGTTAGGGTTACGGTGAGGGTTAGGGTTAGGGTATGGCTTAGGGTACGGGTTCGGGTACGGGTTCGGGTACGGCGTAGGGTATGGGTTAGGGTTAGAGTTAGGGTTAGTTTGAGGGTTAGGGCTCCGTTTAGGGTACGGGTTAGGATTAGGGTAAGTGTTAGGGTTAGGGTAGGGGTTAGGGTTAGGGTACGCGTTAGGGTTAGGGTAGTTATTAAACCTATCCCACTCTCTAGATACCCCTTAGCACGTCAAGGAATATTATTTGGGGGTCCAGCCATGGAGAAGAGTTTAGACACTAGGAGAAGATAAGGAACACACCCATTATCCTGAAATCACATTAGGATTCTCTTTTTAACCTGTTCCTTAATACACTAGTGCTTAGGAAATCTATTGGAGGCAGAAGCAGTCAAGGGTAGCTTAGGGTTAGGGTTACGGTGAGGGTTAGGGTTAGGGTATGGCTTAGGGTACGGGTTCGGGTACGGGTTCGGGTACGGCGTAGGGTATGGGTTAGGGTTAGGGTTAGGGTTAGTTTGAGGGTTAGGGCTCCGTTTAGGGTACGGGTTAGGATTAGGGTAAGTGTTAGGGTTAGGGTAGGGGTTAGGGTTAGGGTACGCGTTAGGGTTAGGGTAGTTATTAAACCTATCTCACTCTCTAGATACCCCTTAGCACGTCAAGGAATATTATTTGGGGGTCCAGCCATGGAGAAGAGTTTAGACACTAGGAGAAGATAAGGAACACACCCATTATCAAGAAATCACATTAGGATTCTCTTTTTAACCTGTTCCTTAAAACACTAGTGCTTAGGAAATCTATTGGAGGCAGAAGCAGTCAAGGGTAGCTTAGGGTTAGGGTTAGGGTTAGGGTTAGGGTTAGGGTACGGCTTAGGGTACGGGTTCGGGTACGGGTTCGTGTACGCTGTAGGGTATGGGTTAGGGTTAGGGTTAGGGTTAGTTTGAAGGTTAGGGCTCGGTTTAGGGTACGGGTTAGGATTAGGGTTCGTGTTAGGGTTAGGGTAGGGGTTAGGGTTAGGGTACGCGTTAGGGTTAGGGTAGTTATTAAACCTATCCCACTCTCTAGATACCCCTTATCACGTCAAGGTATATTATTTGGGGGTCCAGCCATGGAGAAGAGTTTAGACACTAGGAGAAGATAAGGAACACACCCATTATCAAGAAATCACATTAGGATTCTCTTTTTAACCTGTTCCTTAAAACACTAGTGCTTAGGAAATCTATTGGAGGCAGAAGCAGTCAAGGGTAGCTTAGGGTTAGGGTTAGGGTTAGGGCTAGGGTTAGGACACGGCTTAGGGTACGGGTTCGGGTACGGGTTCGTGTACGGCGTAGGGTATGGGTTTGGGTTAGGGTTAGGGTTAGTTTGAAGGTTAGGGCTCGGTTTAGGGTACGGGTTAGGATTAGGGTTCGTGTTAGGGTTAGGGTAGGGGTTAGGGTTAGGGTACGCGTTAGGGTTAGGGTAGTTATTAAACCTATCCCACTCTCTAGATACCCCTTAGCATGTCAAGGAATATTATTTGGGGGTCCAGCCTTGGAGAAGAGTTTAGACACTAGGAGAAGATAAGGAACACACCCATTATCCTGAAATCACATTAGGATTCTCTTTTTAACCTGTTCCTTAATACACTAGTGCTTAGGAAATCTATTGGAGGCAGAAGCAGTCAAGGGTAGCTTAGGGTTAGGGTTAGGGTTAGGGTTAGGTTTAGGGTACGGCTTAGGGTACGGGTTCGGGTACGGGTTCGGGTACGGGTTTGGGTACGGCGTAGGGTATGGGTTAGGGTTAGGGTTAGGGTTAGTTTGAGGGTTAGGGCTCGGTTTAGGGTATGGGTTAGGATTAGTGTACGTGTTAGGGTTAGGGTAGAGGTTAGGGTTAGGGTATGCGTTAGGGTTATGGTAGTTATTAAACCTATCCCACTCTCTAGATACCCCTTAGCACGTCAAGGAATATTATTTGGCGGTCCAGCCATGGAGAAGAGTTTAGACACTAGGAGAAGATAAGGAACACACCCATTATCAAGAAATCACATTACGATTCTCTTTTTAACCTGTTCCTTAAAACACTAGTGCTTAGGAAATCTATTGGAGGCAGAAGCAGTCAAGGGTAGCTTAGGGTTAAGGTTAGGGTTATTGTTAGGGTAAGGATTAGGGTACGGGTTCGGGTACGGCATAGGGTATGGGTTAGGGTTAGGGTTAGGGTTAGTTTGAGGGTTAGGGCTCCGTTTAGGGTACGGGTTAGGATTAGGGTAAGTGTTAGGGTTAGGGTAGGGGTTAGGGTTAGGGTACGCGTTAGGGTTAGGGTAGTTATTAAACCTATCCCACTCTCTAGATTCCCCTTAGCACGTCAAGGAATATTATTTGGGGGTCCAGCCATGGAGAAGAGTTTAGACACTAGGAGAAGATAAGGAACACACCCATTATCCTGAAATCACATTAGGATTCTCTTTTTAACCTGTTCCTTAATACACTAGTGCTTAGGAAATCTATTGGAGGCAGAAGCAGTCAAGGGTAGCTTAGGGTTAGGGTTACGGTGAGGGTTAGGGTTAGGGTATGGCTTAGGGTACGGGTTCGGGTACGGGTTCGTGTACGGCGTAGGGTATGGGTTAGGGTTAGGGTTAGGGTTAGTTTGAGGGTTAGGGCTCCGTTTAGGGTACGGGTTAGGATTAGGGTAAGTGTTAGGGTTAGGGTACGCGTTAGGGTTAGGGTAGTTATTAAACCTATCCCACTCTCTAGATACCCCTTAGCACGTCAAGGAATATTATTTGGGGGTCCAGCCATGGAGAAGAGTTTAGACACTAGGAGAAGATAAGGAACACACCCATTATCCTGAAATCACATTAGGATTCTCTTTTTAACCTGTTCCTTAATACACTAGTGCTTAGGAAATCTATTGGAGGCAGAAGCAGTCAAGGGTAGCTTAGGGTTAGGGTTACGGTGAGGGTTAGGGTTAGGGTATGGCTTAGGGTACGGGTTCGGTTACGGGTTCGTGTACGGCGTAGGGTATGTGTTAGGGTTAGGGTTAGGGTTAGTTTGAGGGTTAGGGCTCCGTTTAGGGTACGGGTTAGGATTAGGGTAAGTGTTAGGATTAGGGTAGGGGTTAGGGTTAGGGTACGCGTTAGGGTTAGGGTAGTTATTAAACCTATCCCACTCTCTAGATACCCCTTAGCACGTCAAGGAATATTATTTGGGGGTCCAGCCATGGAGAAGAGTTTAGACACTAGGAGAAGATAAGGAACACACCCATTATCAAGAAATCACATTAGGATTCTCTTTTTAACCTGTTCCTTAAAACACTAGTGCTTAGGAAATCTATTGGAGGCAGAAGCAGTCAAGGGTAGCTTAGGGTTAGGGTTAGGGTTAGGGTACGGCTTAGGGTACGGGTTCGGGTACGGGTTCGGGTACGGGTTCGGGTACGGCGTAGGGTATGGGTTAGGTTTAGGGTTAGGGTTAGTTTGAGGGTTAGGGCTCGGTTTAGGTTACGGGTTAGGATTAGGGTACGTGTTAGGGTTAGGGTAGGGGTTAGGGTTAGGGTACGCGTTAGGGTTAGGGTAGTTATTAAACCTATCCCACTCTCTAGATACCCCTTAGCACGTCAAGGAATATTATTTGGGGGTCCAGCCATGGAGAAGAGTTTATACACTAGGAGAAGATAAGGAACACACCCATTATCAAGAAATCACATTAGGATTCTCTTTTTAACCTGTTCCTTAAAACACTAGTGCTCAGGAAATCTATTGGAGGCAGAAGCAGTCAAGGGTAGCTTAGGGTTAGGGTTAGGGTTAGGGTACGGCTTAGGGTACGGGTTCGGGTACGGGTTCGGGTACGGGTTCAGGTACGGCGTAGGGTATGGGTTAGGTTTAGGGTTAGGGTTAGTTTGAGGGTTAGGGCTCGGTTTATGTTACGGGTTAGGATTAGGGTACGTGTTAGGGTTAGGGTAGGGGTTAGGGTTAGGGTACGCGTTAGGGTTAGGGTAGTTATTAAACATATCCCACTCTCTAGAAACCCCTTAGCACGTCAAGGAATATTATTTGGGGGTCCAGCCATGGAGAAGAGTTTAGACACTAGGAGAAGATAAGGAACACACCCATTATCAAGAAATCACATTAGGATTCTCTTTTTAACCTGTTCCTTAAAACACTAGTGCTTAGGAAATCTATTGGAGGCAGAAGCAGTCAAGGGTAGCTTAGGGTTAGGGTTAGGGTTAGGGTTAGGGTTAGGGTACGGCTTAGGGTACGGGTTCGGGTACGGGTTCGTGTACGCTGTAGGGTATGGGTTAGGGTTAGGGTTAGGGTTAGTTTGAAGGTTAGGGCTCGGTTTAGGGTACGGGTTAGGATTAGGGTTCGTGTTAGGGTTAGGGTAGGGGTTAGGGTTAGGGTACGCGTTAGGGTTAGGGTAGTTATTAAACCTATCCCACTCTCTAGATACCCCTTATCACGTCAAGGTATATTATTTGGGGGTCCAGCCATGGAGAAGAGTTTAGACACTAGGAGAAGATAAGGAACACACCCATTATCAAGAAATCACATTAGGATTCTCTTTTTAACCTGTTCCTTAAAACACTAGTGCTTAGGAAATCTATTGGAGGCAGAAGCAGTCAAGGGTAGCTTAGGGTTAGGGTTAGGGTTAGGGCTAGGGTTAGGACACGGCTTAGGGTACGGGTTCGGGTACGGGTTCGTGTACGGCGTAGGGTATGGGTTTGGGTTAGGGTTAGGGTTAGTTTGAAGGTTAGGGCTCGGTTTAGGGTACGGGTTAGGATTAGGGTTCGTGTTAGGGTTAGGGTAGGGGTTAGGGTTAGGGTACGCGTTAGGGTTAGGGTAGTTATTAAACCTATCCCACTCTCTAGATACCCCTTAGCATGTCAAGGAATATTATTTGGGGGTCCAGCCTTGGAGAAGAGTTTAGACACTAGGAGAAGATAAGGAACACACCCATTATCCTGAAATCACATTAGGATTCTCTTTTTAACCTGTTCCTTAATACACTAGTGCTTACGAAATCTATTGGAGGCAGAAGCAGTCAAGGGTAGCTTAGGGTTAGGGTTAGGGTTAGGGTTAGGTTTAGGGTACGGCTTAGGGTACGGGTTCGGGTACGGGTTCGGGTACGGGTTTGGGTACGGCGTAGGGTATGGGTTAGGGTTAGGGTTAGGGTTAGTTTGAGGTTTAGGGCTCGGTTTAGGGTATGGGTTAGGATTAGTGTACGTGTTAGGGTTAGGGTAGAGGTTAGGGTTAGGGTATGCGTTAGGGTTATGGTAGTTATTAAACCTATCCCACTCTCTAGATACCCCTTAGCACGTCAAGGAATATTATTTGGCGGTCCAGCCATGGAGAAGCGTTTAGACACTAGGAGAAGATAAGGAACACACCCATTATCAAGAAATCACATTACGATTCTCTTTTTAACCTGTTCCTTAAAACACTAGTGCTTAGGAAATCTATTGGAGGCAGAAGCAGTCAAGGGTAGCTTAGGGTTAAGGTTAGGGTTATTGTTAGGGTAAGGATTAGGGTACGGGTTCGGGTACGGCATAGGGTATGGGTTAGGGTTAGGGTTAGGGTTAGTTTGAGGGTTAGGGCTCCGTTTAGGGTACGGGTTAGGATTAGGGTAAGTGTTAGGGTTAGGGTAGGGGTTAGGGTTAGGGTACGCGTTAGGGTTAGGGTAGTTATTAAACCTATCCCACTCTCTAGATTCCCCTTAGCACGTCAAGGAATATTATTTGGGGGTCCAGCCATGGAGAAGAGTTTAGACACTAGGAGAAGATAAGGAACACACCCATTATCCTGAAATCACATTAGGATTCTCTTTTTAACCTGTTCCTTAATACACTAGTGCTTAGGAAATCTATTGGAGGCAGAAGCAGTCAAGGGTAGCTTAGGGTTAGGGTTACGGTGAGGGTTAGGGTTAGGGTATGGCTTAGGGTACGGGTTCGGGTACGGGTTCGTGTACGGCGTAGGGTATGGGTTAGGGTTAGGGTTAGGGTTTGTTTGAGGGTTAGGGCTCCGTTTAGGGTACGGGTTAGGATTAGGGTAAGTGTTAGGGTTAGGGTAGGGGTTAGGGTTAGGGTACGCGTTAGGGTTAGGGTAGTTATTAAACCTATCCCACTCTCTAGATACCCCTTAGCACGTCAAGGAATATTATTTGGGGGTCCAGCCATGGAGAAGAGTTTAGACACTAGGAGAAGATAAGGAACACACCCATTATCAAGAAATCACATTAGGATTCTCTTTTTAACCTGTTCCTTAAAACACTAGTGCTTAGGAAATCTATTGGAGGCAGAAGCAGTCAAGGGTAGCTTAGGGTTAGGGTTAGGGTTAGGGTACGGCTTAGGGTACGGGTTCGGGTACGGGTTCGGGTACGGGTTCGGGTACGGCGTAGGGTATGGGTTAGGTTTAGGGTTAGGGTTAGTTTGAGGGTTAGGGCTCGGTTTAGGTTACGGGTTAGGATTAGGGTACGTGTTAGGGTTAGGGTAGGGGTTAGGGTTAGGGTACGCGTTAGGGTTAGGGTAGTTATTAAACCTATCCCACTCTCTAGATACCCCTTAGCACGTCAAGGAATATTATTTGGGGGTCCAGCCATGGAGAAGAGTTTAGACACTAGGAGAAGATAAGGAACACACCCATTATCCTGAAATCACATTAGGATTCTCTTTTTAACCTGTTCCTTAATACACTAGTGCTTAGCAAATCTATTGGAGGCAGAAGCAGTCAAGGGTAGCTTAGGGTTAGGGTTACGGTTAGGGTTAGGTTTAGGGTACGGCTTAGGGTACGGGTTCGGGTACGGGTTCGGGTACGGGTTTGGGTACGGCGTAGGGTATGGGTTAGGGTTAGGGTTAGGGTTAGTTTGAGGGTTAGGGCTCGGTTTAGGGTATGGGTTAGGATTAGTGTACGTGTTAGGGTTAGGGTAGAGGTTAGGGTTAGGGTATGCGTTAGGGTTATGGTAGTTATTAAACCTATCCCACTCTCTAGATACCCCTTAGCACGTCAAGGAATATTATTTGGCGGTCCAGCCATGGAGAAGAGTTTAGACACTAGGAGAAGATAAGAAACACACCCATTATCAAGAAATCACATTAGGATTCTCTTTTTAACCTGTTCCTTAAAACACTAGTGCTTAGGAAATCTATTGGAGGCAGAAGCAGTCAAGGGTAGCTTAGGGTTAAGGTTAGGGTTATTGTTAGGGTAAGGATTAGGGTACGGGTTCGGGTACGGCATAGGGTATGGGTTAGGGTTAGGGTTAGGGTTAGTTTGAGGGTTAGGGCTCCGTTTAGGGTACGGGTTAGGATTAGGGTAAGTGTTAGGGTTAGGGTAGGGGTTAGGGTTAGGGTACGCGTTAGGGTTAGGGTAGTTATTAAACTTATCCCACTCTCTAGATTCCCCTTAGCACGTCAAGGAATATTATTTGGGGGTCCAGCCATGGAGAAGAGTTTAGACACTAGGAGAAGATAAGGAACACACCCATTATCCTGAAATCACATTAGGATTCTCTTTTTAACATGTTCCTTAATACACTAGTGCTTAGGAAATCTATTGGAGGCAGAAGCAGTCAAGGGTAGCTTAGGGTTAGGGTTACGGTGAGGGTTAGGGTTAGGGTATGGCTTAGGGTACGGGTTCGGGTACGGGTTCGTGTACGGCGTAGGGTATGGGTTAGGGTTAGGGTTAGGGTTAGTTTGAGGGTTAGGGCTCCGTTTAGGGTACGGGTTAGGATTAGGGTAAGTGTTAGGATTAGGGTAGGGGTTAGGGTTAGGGTACGCGTTAGGGTTAGGGTAGTTATTAAACCTATCCCACTCTCTAGATACCCCTTAGCACGTCAAGGAATATTATTTGGGGGTCCAGCCATGGAGAAGAGTTTAGACACTAGGAGAAGATAAGGAACACACCCATTATCCTGAAATCACATTAGGATTCTCTTTTTAACCTGTTCCTTAATACACTAGTGCTTAGGAAATCTATTGGAGGCAGAAGCAGTCAAGGGTAGCTTAGGGTTAGGGTTACGGTGAGGGTTAGGGTTAGGGTATGGCTTAGGGTACGGGTTCGGGTACGGGTTCGGGTACGGCGTAGGGTATGGGTTAGGGTTAGGGTTAGGGTTAGTTTGAGGGTTAGGGCTCCGTTTAGGGTACGGGTTAGGATTAGGGTAAGTGTTAGGGTTAGGGTAGGGGTTAGGGTTAGGGTACGCGTTAGGGTTAGGGTAGTTATTAAACCTATCCCACTCTCTAGATACCCCTTAGCACGTCAAGGAATATTATTTGGGGGTCCAGCCATGGAGAAGAGTTTAGACACTAGGAGAAGATAAGGAACACACCCATTATCCTGAAATCACATTAGGATTCTCTTTTTAACCTGTTCCTTAATACACTAGTGCTTAGGAAATCTATTGGAGGCAGAAGCAGTCAAGGGTAGCTTAGGGTTAGGGTTACGGTGAGGGTTAGGGTTAGGGTATGGCTTAGGGTACGGGTTCGGGTACGGGTTCGTGTACGGCGTAGGGTATGTGTTAGGGTTAGGGTTAGGGTTAGTTTGAGGGTTAGGGCTCCGTTTAGGGTACGGGTTAGGATTAGGGTAAGTGTTAGGATTAGGGTAGGGATTAGGGTTAGGGTACGCGTTAGGGTTAGGGTAGTTATTAAACCTATCCCACTCTCTAGATACCCCTTAGCACGTCAAGGAATATTATTTGGGGGTCCAGCCATGGAGAAGAGTTTAGACACTAGGAGAAGATAAGGAACACACCCATTATCAAGAAATCACATTAGGATTCTCTTTTTAACCTGTTCCTTAAAACACTAGTGCTTAGGAAATCTATTGGAGGCAGAAGCAGTCAAGGGTAGCTTAGGGTTAGGGTTAGGGTTAGGGTACGGCTTAGGGTACGGGTTCGGGTACGGGTTCGGGTACGGGTTCGGGTACGGCGTAGGGTATGGGTTAGGTTTAGGGTTAGGGTTAGTTTGAGGGTTAGGGCTCGGTTTAGGTTACGGGTTAGGATTAGGGTACGTGTTAGGGTTAGGGTAGGGGTTAGGGTTAGGGTACGCGTTAGGGTTAGGGTAGTTATTAAACCTATCCCACTCTCTAGATACCCCTTAGCACGTCAAGGAATATTATTTGGGGGTCCAGCCATGGAGAAGAGTTTATACACTAGGAGAAGATAAGGAACACACCCATTATCAAGAAATCACATTAGGATTCTCTTTTTAACCTGTTCCTTAAAACACTAGTGCTCAGGAAATCTATTGGAGGCAGAAGCAGTCAAGGGTAGCTTAGGGTTAGGGTTAGGGTTAGGGTACGGCTTAGGGTACGGGTTCGGGTACGGGTTCGGGTACGGGTTCAGGTACGGCGTAGGGTATGGGTTAGGTTTAGGGTTAGGGTTAGTTTGAGGGTTAGGGCTCGGTTTATGTTACGGGTTAGGATTAGGGTACGTGTTAGGGTTAGGGTAGGGGTTAGGGTTAGGGTACGCGTTAGGGTTAGGGTAGTTATTAAACATATCCCACTCTCTAGAAACCCCTTAGCACGTCAAGGAATATTATTTGGGGGTCCAGCCATGGAGAAGAGTTTAGACACTAGGAGAAGATAAGGAACACACCCATTATCAATAAATCACATTAGGATTCTCTTTTTAACCTGTTCCTTAAAACACTAGTGCTTAGGAAATCTATTGGAGGCAGAAGCAGTCAAGGGTAGCTTAGGGTTAGGGTTTGGGTTAGGGTACGGCTTAGGGTACGGGTTCGTGTACGGGTTCGTGTACGCTGTAGGGTATGGGTTAGGGTTAGGGTTAGGGTTAGTTTGAAGGTTAGGGCTCGGTTTAGGGTACGGGTTAGGATTAGGGTTCGTGTTAGGGTTAGGGTAGGGGTTAGGGTTAGGGTACGCGTTAGGGTTAGGGTAGTTATTAAACCTATCCCATTCTCTAGATACCCCTTAGCACGTCAAGGAATATTATTTGGGGGTCCAGCCATGGAGAAGAGTTTAGACACTAGGAGAAGATAAGGAACACACCCATTATCAAGAAATCACATTAGGATTCTCTTTTTAACCTGTTCCTTAAAACACTAGTGCTTAGGAAATCTATTGGAGGCAGAAGCAGTCAAGGGTAGCTTAGGGTTAGGGTTACGGTGAGGGTTAGGGTTAGGGTATGGCTTAGGGTACGGGTTCGGGTACGGGTTCGTGTACGGCGTAGGGTATGGGTTAGGGTTAGGGTTAGGGTTAGTTTGAGGGTTAGGGCTCCGTTTAGGGTACGGGTTAGGATTAGGGTAAGTGTTAGGATTAGGGTAGGGGTTAGGGTTAGGGTACGCGTTAGGGTTAGGGTAGTTATTAAACCTATCCCACTCTCTAGATACCCCTTAGCACGTCAAGGAATATTATTTGGGGGTCCAGCCATGGAGAAGAGTTTAGACACTAGAAGAAGATAAGGAACACACCCATTATCAAGAAATCACATTAGGATTCTCTTTTTAACCTGTTCCTTAAAACACTAGTGCTTAGGAAATCTATTGGAGGCAGAAGCAGTCAAGGGTAGCTTAGGGTTAGGGTTAGGGTTAGGGTACGGCTTAGGGTACGGGTTCGGGTACGGGTTCGGGTACGGGTTCGGGTACGGCGTAGGGTATGGGTTAGGTTTAGGGTTAGGGTTAGTTTGAGGGTTAGGGCTCGGTTTAGGTTACGGGTTAGGATTAGGGTACGTGTTAGGGTTAGGGTAGGGGTTAGGGTTAGGGTACGCCTTAGGGTTAGGGTAGTTATTAAACATATCCCACTCTCTAGAAACCCCTTAGCACTTCAAGGAATATTATTTGGGGGTCCAGGCATGGAGAAGAGTTTAGACACTAGGAGAAGATAAGGAACACACCCATTATCAATAAATCACATTAGGATTCTCTTTTTAACCTGTTCCTTAAAACACTAGTGCTTAGGAAATCTATTGGAGGCAGAAGCAGTCAAGGGTAGCTTAGGGTTAGGGTTTGGGTTAGGGTACGGCTTAGGGTACGGGTTCGGGTACGGGTTCGTGTACGCTGTAGGGTATGGGTTAGGGTTAGGGTTAGGGTTAGTTTGAAGGTTAGGGCTCGGTTTAGGGTACGGGTTAGGATTAGGGTTCGTGTTAGGGTTAGGGTAGGGGTTAGGGTTAGGGTACGCGTTAGGGTTAGGGTAGTTATTAAACCTATCCCACTCTCTAGATACCCCTTAGCACGTCAAGGAATATTATTTGGGGGTCCAGCCATGGAGAAGAGTTTAGACACTAGGAGAAGATAAGGAACACACCCATTATCAAGAAATCACATTAGGATTCTCTTTTTAACCTGTTCCTTAAAACACTAGTGCTTAGGAAATCTATTGGAGGCAGAAGCAGTCAAGTGTAGCTTAGGGTTAGGGTTAGGGTTAGGGCTAGGGTTAGGACACGGCTTAGGGTACGGGTTCGGGTACGGGTTCGTGTACGGCGTAGGGTATGGGTTTGCGTTAGGGTTAGGGTTAGTTTGAAGGTTAGGGCTCGGTTTAGGGTACGGGTTAGGATTAGGGTTCGTGTTAGGGTTAGGGTAGGGGTTAGGATTAGGGTACGCATTAGGGTTAGGGTAGTTATTAAACCTATCCCACTCTCTAGATACCCCTTAGCACGTCAAGGAATATTATTTGGGGGTCCAGCCATGGAGAAGAGTTTAGACACTAGGAGAAGATAAGGAACACACCCATTATCCTGAAATCACATTAGGATTCTCTTTTTAACCTGTTCCTTAATACACTAGTGCTTAGGAAATCTATTGGAGGCAGAAGCAGTCAAGGGTAGCTTAGGGTTAGGGTTACGGTGAGGGTTAGGGTTAGGGTATGGCTTAGGGTACGGGTTCGGGTACGGGTTCGGGTACGGCGTAGGGTATGGGTTAGGGTTAGGGTTAGGGTTAGTTTGAGGGTTAGGGCTCCGTTTAGGGTACGGGTTAGGATTAGGGTAAGTGTTAGGGTTAGGGTAGGGGTTAGGGTTAGGGTACGCGTTAGGGTTAGGGTAGTTATTAAACCTATCCCACTCTCTAGATACCCCTTAGCACGTCAAGGAATATTATTTGGGGGTCCAGCCATGGAGAAGAGTTTAGACACTAGGAGAAGATAAGGAACACACCCATTATCCTGAAATCACATTAGGATTCTCTTTTTAACCTGTTCCTTAATACACTAGTGCTTAGGAAATCTATTGGAGGCAGAAGCAGTCAAGGGTAGCTTAGGGTTAGGGTTACGGTGAGGGTTAGGGTTAGGGTATGGCTTAGGGTACGGGTTCGGGTACGGGTTCGGGTACGGCGTAGGGTATGGGTTAGGGTTAGGGTTAGGGTTAGTTTGAGGGTTAGGGCTCCGTTTAGGGTACGGGTTAGGATTAGGGTAAGTGTTAGGGTTAGGGTAGGGGTTAGGGTTAGGGTACGCGTTAGGGTTAGGGTAGTTATTAAACCTATCTCACTCTCTAGATACCCCTTAGCACGTCAAGGAATATTATTTGGGGGTCCAGCCATGGAGAAGAGTTTAGACACTAGGAGAAGATAAGGAACACACCCATTATCAAGAAATCACATTAGGATTCTCTTTTTAACCTGTTCCTTAAAACACTAGTGCTTAGGAAATCTATTGGAGGCAGAAGCAGTCAAGGGTAGCTTAGGGTTAGGGTTAGGGTTAGGGTTAGGGTTAGGGTACGGCTTAGGGTACGGGTTCGGGTACGGGTTCGTGTACGCTGTAGGGTATGGGTTAGGGTTAGGGTTAGGGTTAGTTTGAAGGTTAGGGCTCGGTTTAGGGTACGGGTTAGGATTAGGGTTCGTGTTAGGGTTAGCGTAGGGGTTAGGGTTAGGGTACGCGTTAGGGTTAGGGTAGTTATTAAACCTATCCCACTCTCTAGATACCCCTTATCACGTCAAGGTATATTATTTGGGGGTCCAGCCATGGAGAAGAGTTTAGACACTAGGAGAAGATAAGGAACACACCCATTATCAAGAAATCACATTAGGATTCTCTTTTTAACCTGTTCCTTAAAACACTAGTGCTTAGGAAATCTATTGGAGGCAGAAGCAGTCAAGGGTAGCTTAGGGTTAGGGTTAGGGTTAGGGCTAGGGTTAGGACACGGCTTAGGGTACGGGTTCGGGTACGGGTTCGTGTACGGCGTAGGGTATGGGTTTGGGTTAGGGTTAGGGTTAGTTTGAAGGTTAGGGCTCGGTTTAGGGTACGGGTTAGGATTAGGGTTCGTGTTAGGGTTAGGGTAGGGGTTAGGGTTAGGGTACGCGTTAGGGTTAGGGTAGTTATTAAACCTATCCCACTCTCTAGATACCCCTTAGCATGTCAAGGAATATTATTTGGGGGTCCAGCCTTGGAGAAGAGTTTAGACACTAGGAGAAGATAAGGAACACACCCATTATCCTGAAATCACATTAGGATTCTCTTTTTAACCTGTTCCTTAATACACTAGTGCTTAGGAAATCTATTGGAGGCAGAAGCAGTCAAGGGTAGCTTAGGGTTAGGGTTAGGGTTAGGGTTAGGTTTAGGGTACGGCTTAGGGTACGGGTTCGGGTACGGGTTCGGGTAAGGGTTTGGGTACGGCGTAGGGTATGGGTTAGGGTTAGGGTTAGGGTTAGTTTGAGGGTTAGGGCTCGGTTTAGGGTATGGGTTAGGATTAGTGTACGTGTTAGGGTTAGGGTAGAGGTTAGGGTTAGGGTATGCGTTAGGGTTATGGTAGTTATTAAACCTATCCCACTCTCTAGATACCCCTTAGCACGTCAAGGAATATTATTTGGCGGTCCAGCCATGGAGAAGAGTTTAGACACTAGGAGAAGATAAGGAACACACCCATTATCAAGAAATCACATTACGATTCTCTTTTTAACCTGTTCCTTAAAACACTAGTGCTTAGGAAATCTATTGGAGGCAGAAGCAGTCAAGGGTAGCTTAGGGTTAAGGTTAGGGTTATTGTTAGGGTAAGGATTAGGGTACGGGTTCGGGTACGGCATAGGGTATGGGTTAGGGTTAGGGTTAGGGTTAGTTTGAGGGTTAGGGCTCCGTTTAGGGTACGGGTTAGGATTAGGGTAAGTGTTAGGGTTAGGGTAGGGGTTAGGGTTAGGGTACGCGTTAGGGTTAGGGTAGTTATTAAACCTATCCCACTCTCTAGATTCCCCTTAGCACGTCAAGGAATATTATTTGGGGGTCCAGCCATGGAGAAGAGTTTAGACACTAGGAGAAGATAAGGAACACACCCATTATCCTGAAATCACATGAGGATTCTCTTTTTAACCTGTTCCTTAATACACTAGTGCTTAGGAAATCTATTGGAGGCAGAAGCAGTCAAGGGTAGCTTAGGGTTAGGGTTACGGTGAGGGTTAGGGTTAGGGTATGGCTTAGGGTACGGGTTCGGGTACGGGTTCGTGTACGGCGTAGGGTATGGGTTAGGGTTAGGGTTAGGGTTAGTTTGAGGGTTAGGGCTCCGTTTAGGGTACGGGTTAGGATTAGGGTAAGTGTTAGGGTTAGGGTAGGGGTTAGGGTTAGGGTACGCGTTAGGGTTAGGGTAGTTATTAAACCTATCCCACTCTCTAGATACCCCTTAGCACGTCAAGGAATATTATTTGGGGGTCCAGCCATGGAGAAGAGTTTAGACACTAGGAGAAGATAAGGAACACACCCATTATCAAGAAATCACATTAGGATTCTCTTTTTAACCTGTTCCTTAAAACACTAGTGCTTAGGAAATCTATTGGAGGCAGAAGCAGTCAAGGGTAGCTTAGGGTTAGGGTTAGGGTTAGGGTACGGCTTAGGGTACGGGTTCGGGTACGGGTTCGGGTACGGGTTCGGGTACGGCGTAGGGTATGGGTTAGGTTTAGGGTTAGGGTTAGTTTGAGGGTTAGGGCTCGGTTTAGGTTACGGGTTAGGATTAGGGTACGTGTTAGGGTTAGGGTAGGGGTTAGGGTTAGGGTACGCGTTAGGGTTAGGGTAGTTATTAAACCTATCCCACTCTCTAGATACCCCTTAGCACGTCAAGGAATATTATTTGGGGGTCCAGCCATGGAGAAGAGTTTAGACACTAGGAGAAGATAAGGAACACACCCATTATCCTGAAATCACATTAGGATTCTCTTTTTAACCTGTTCCTTAATACACTAGTGCTTAGCAAATCTATTGGAGGCAGAAGCAGTCAAGGGTAGCTTAGGGTTAGGGTTACGGTTAGGGTTAGGTTTAGGGTACGGCTTAGGGTACGGGTTCGGGTACGGGTTCGGGTACGGGTTTGGGTACGGCGTAGGGTATGGGTTAGGG
This sequence comes from Eschrichtius robustus, assembly GCF_028021215.1. Taxonomy (NCBI): domain Eukaryota; kingdom Metazoa; phylum Chordata; class Mammalia; order Artiodactyla; family Eschrichtiidae; genus Eschrichtius; species Eschrichtius robustus. Next base: position 212,673 of record NW_027175376.1, read on the forward strand.
TTAGGGTTAGGGTTAGTTTGAGGGTTAGGGCTCGGTTTAGGGTATGGGTTAGGATTAGTGTACGTGTTAGGGTTAGGGTAGAGGTTAGGGTTAGGGTATGCGTTAGGGTTATGGTAGTTATTAAACCTATCCCACTCTCTAGATACCCCTTAGCACGTCAAGGAATATTATTTGGCGGTCCAGCCATGGAGAAGAGTTTAGACACTAGGAGAAGATAAGAAACACACCCATTATCAAGAAATCACATTAGGATTCTCTTTTTAACCTGTTCCTTAAAACACTAGTGCTTAGGAAATCTATTGGAGGCAGAAGCAGTCAAGGGTAGCTTAGGGTTAAGGTTAGGGTTATTGTTAGGGTAAGGATTAGGGTACGGGTTCGGGTACGGCATAGGGTATGGGTTAGGGTTAGGGTTAGGGTTAGTTTGAGGGTTAGGGCTCCGTTTAGGGTACGGGTTAGGATTAGGGTAAGTGTTAGGGTTAGGGTAGGGGTTAGGGTTAGGGTACGCGTTAGGGTTAGGGTAGTTATTAAACCTATCCCACTCTCTAGATTCCCCTTAGCACGTCAAGGAATATTATTTGGGGGTCCAGCCATGGAGAAGAGTTTAGACACTAGGAGAAGATAAGGAACACACCCATTATCCTGAAATCACATTAGGATTCTCTTTTTAACATGTTCCTTAATACACTAGTGCTTAGGAAATCTATTGGAGGCAGAAGCAGTCAAGGGTAGCTTAGGGTTAGGGTTACGGTGAGGGTTAGGGTTAGGGTATGGCTTAGGGTACGGGTTCGGGTACGGGTTCGTGTACGGCGTAGGGTATGGGTTAGGGTTAGGGTTAGGGTTAGTTTGAGGGTTAGGGCTCCGTTTAGGGTACGGGTTAGGATTAGGGTAAGTGTTAGGATTAGGGTAGGGGTTAGGGTTAGGGTACGCGTTAGGGTTAGGGTAGTTATTAAACCTATCCCACTCTCTAGATACCCCTTAGCACGTCAAGGAATATTATTTGGGGGTCCAGCTATGGAGAAGAGTTTAGACACTAGGAGAAGATAAGGAACACACCCATTATCAAGAAATCACATTAGGATTCTCTTTTTAACCTGTTCCTTAAAACACTAGTGCTTAGGAAATCTATTGGAGGCAGAAGCAGTCAAGGGTAGCTTAGGGTTAGGGTTAGGGTTAGGGTACGGCTTAGGGTACGGGTTCGGGTACGGGTTCGGGTACGGGTTCGGGTACGGCGTAGGGTATGGGTTAGGTTTAGGGTTAGGGTTAGTTTGAGGGTTAGGGCTCGGTTTAGGTTACGGGTTAGGATTAGGGTACGTGTTAGGGTTAGGGTAGGGGTTAGGGTTAGGGTACGCGTTAGGGTTAGGGTAGTTATTAAACCTATCCCACTCTCTAGATACCCCTTAGCACGTCAAGGAATATTATTTGGGGGTCCAGCCATGGAGAAGAGTTTATACACTAGGAGAAGATAAGGAACACACCCATTATCAAGAAATCACATTAGGATTCTCTTTTTAACCTGTTCCTTAAAACACTAGTGCTCAGGAAATCTATTGGAGGCAGAAGCAGTCAAGGGTAGCTTAGGGTTAGGGTTAGGGTTAGGGTACGGCTTAGGGTACGGGTTCGGGTACGGGTTCGGGTACGGGTTCAGGTACGGCGTAGGGTATGGGTTAGGTTTAGGGTTAGGGTTAGTTTGAGGGTTAGGGCTCGGTTTATGTTACGGGTTAGGATTAGGGTACGTGTTAGGGTTAGGGTAGGGGTTAGGGTTAGGGTACGCGTTAGGGTTAGGGTAGTTATTAAACATATCCCACTCTCTAGAAACCCCTTAGCACGTCAAGGAATATTATTTGGGGGTCCAGCCATGGAGAAGAGTTTAGACACTAGGAGAAGATAAGGAACACACCCATTATCAATAAATCACATTAGGATTCTCTTTTTAACCTGTTCCTTAAAACACTAGTGCTTAGGAAATCTATTGGAGGCAGAAGCAGTCAAGGGTAGCTTAGGGTTAGGGTTTGGGTTAGGGTACGGCTTAGGGTACGGGTTCGTGTACGGGTTCGTGTACGCTGTAGGGTATGGGTTAGGGTTAGGGTTAGGGTTAGTTTGAAGGTTAGGGCTCGGTTTAGGGTACGGGTTAGGATTAGGGTTCGTGTTAGGGTTAGGGTAGGGGTTAGGGTTAGGGTACGCGTTAGGGTTAGGGTAGTTATTAAACCTATCCCATTCTCTAGATACCCCTTAGCACGTCAAGGAATATTATTTGGGGGTCCAGCCATGGAGAAGAGTTTAGACACTAGGAGAAGATAAGGAACACACCCATTATCAAGAAATCACATTAGGATTCTCTTTTTAACCTGTTCCTTAAAACACTAGTGCTTAGGAAATCTATTGGAGGCAGAAGCAGTCAAGGGTAGCTTAGGGTTAGGGTTACGGTGAGGGTTAGGGTTAGGGTATGGCTTAGGGTACGGGTTCGGGTACGGGTTCGTGTACGGCGTAGGGTATGGGTTAGGGTTAGGGTTAGGGTTAGTTTGAGGGTTAGGGCTCCGTTTAGGGTACGGGTTAGGATTAGGGTAAGTGTTAGGATTAGGGTAGGGGTTAGGGTTAGGGTACGCGTTAGGGTTAGGGTAGTTATTAAACCTATCCCACTCTCTAGATACCCCTTAGCACGTCAAGGAATATTATTTGGGGGTCCAGCCATGGAGAAGAGTTTAGACACTAGGAGAAGATAAGGAACACACCCATTATCAAGAAATCACATTAGGATTCTCTTTTTAACCTGTTCCTTAAAACACTAGTGCTTAGGAAATCTATTGGAGGCAGAAGCAGTCAAGGGTAGCTTAGGGTTAGGGTTAGGGTTAGGGTACGGCTTAGGGTACGGGTTCGGGTACGGGTTCGGGTACGGGTTCGGGTACGGCGTAGGGTATGGGTTAGGTTTAGGGTTAGGGTTAGTTTGAGGGTTAGGGCTCGGTTTAGGTTACGGGTTAGGATTAGGGTACGTGTTAGGGTTAGGGTAGGGGTTAGGGTTAGGGTACGCCTTAGGGTTAGGGTAGTTATTAAACATATCCCACTCTCTAGAAACCCCTTAGCACTTCAAGGAATATTATTTGGGGGTCCAGGCATGGAGAAGAGTTTAGACACTAGGAGAAGATAAGGAACACACCCATTATCAATAAATCACATTAGGATTCTCTTTTTAACCTGTTCCTTAAAACACTAGTGCTTAGGAAATCTATTGGAGGCAGAAGCAGTCAAGGGTAGCTTAGGGTTAGGGTTTGGGTTAGGGTACGGCTTAGGGTACGGGTTCGGGTACGGGTTCGTGTACGCTGTAGGGTATGGGTTAGGGTTAGGGTTAGGGTTAGTTTGAAGGTTAGGGCTCGGTTTAGGGTACGGGTTAGGATTAGGGTTCGTGTTAGGGTTAGGGTAGGGGTTAGGGTTAGGGTACGCGTTAGGGTTAGGGTAGTTATTAAACCTATCCCACTCTCTAGATACCCCTTAGCACGTCAAGGAATATTATTTGGGGGTCCAGCCATGGAGAAGAGTTTAGACACTAGGAGAAGATAAGGAACACACCCATTATCAAGAAATCACATTAGGATTCTCTTTTTAACCTGTTCCTTAAAACACTAGTGCTTAGGAAATCTATTGGAGGCAGAAGCAGTCAAGTGTAGCTTAGGGTTAGGGTTAGGGTTAGGGCTAGGGTTAGGACACGGCTTAGGGTACGGGTTCGGGTACGGGTTCGTGTACGGCGTAGGGTATGGGTTTGCGTTAGGGTTAGGGTTAGTTTGAAGGTTAGGGCTCGGTTTAGGATACGGGTTAGGATTAGGGTTCGTGTTAGGGTTAGGGTAGGGGTTAGGATTAGGGTACGCATTAGGGTTAGGGTAGTTATTAAACCTATCCCACTCTCTAGATACCCCTTAGCACGTCAAGGAATATTATTTGGGGGTCCAGCCATGGAGAAGAGTTTAGACACTAGGAGAAGATAAGGAACACACCCATTATCCTGAAATCACATTAGGATTCTCTTTTTAACCTGTTCCTTAATACACTAGTGCTTAGGAAATCTATTGGAGGCAGAAGCAGTCAAGGGTAGCTTAGGGTTAGGGTTACGGTGAGGGTTAGGGTTAGGGTATGGCTTAGGGTACGGGTTCGGGTACGGGTTCGGGTACGGCGTAGGGTATGGGTTAGGGTTAGGGTTAGGGTTAGTTTGAGGGTTAGGGCTCCGTTTAGGGTACGGGTTAGGATTAGGGTAAGTGTTAGGGTTAGGGTAGGGGTTAGGGTTAGGGTACGCGTTAGGGTTAGGGTAGTTATTAAACCTATCCCACTCTCTAGATACCCCTTAGCACGTCAAGGAATATTATTTGGGGGTCCAGCCATGGAGAAGAGTTTAGACACTAGGAGAAGATAAGGAACACACCCATTATCCTGAAATCACATTAGGATTCTCTTTTTAACCTGTTCCTTAATACACTAGTGCTTAGGAAATCTATTGGAGGCAGAAGCAGTCAAGGGTAGCTTAGGGTTAGGGTTACGGTGAGGGTTAGGGTTAGGGTATGGCTTAGGGTACGGGTTCGGGTACGGGTTCGTGTACGGCGTAGGGTATGTGTTAGGGTTAGGGTTAGGGTTAGTTTGAGGGTTAGGGCTCCGTTTAGGGTACGGGTTAGGATTAAGGTAAGTGTTAGGATTAGGGTAGGGGTTAGGGTTAGGGTACGCGTTAGGGTTAGGGTAGTTATTAAACCTATCCCACTCTCTAGATACCCCTTAGCACGTCAAGGAATATTATTTGGGGGTCCAGCCATGGAGAAGAGTTTAGACACTAGGAGAAGATAAGGAACACACCCATTATCAAGAAATCACATTAGGATTCTCTTTTTAACCTGTTCCTTAAAACACTAGTGCTTAGGAAATCTATTGGAGGCAGAAGCAGTCAAGGGTAGCTTAGGGTTAGGGTTAGGGTTAGGGTACGGCTTAGGGTACGGGTTCGGGTACGGGTTCGGGTACGGGTTCGGGTACGGCGTAGGGTATGGGTTAGGTTTAGGGTTAGGGTTAGTTTGAGGGTTAGGGCTCGGTTTAGGTTACGGGTTAGGATTAGGGTACGTGTTAGGGTTAGGGTAGGGGTTAGGGTTAGGGTACGCGTTAGGGTTAGGGTAGTTATTAAACCTATCCCACTCTCTAGATACCCCTTAGCACGTCAAGGAATATTATTTGGGGGTCCAGCCATGGAGAAGAGTTTATACACTAGGAGAAGATAAGGAACACACCCATTATCAAGAAATCACATTAGGATTCTCTTTTTAACCTGTTCCTTAAAACACTAGTGCTCAGGAAATCTATTGGAGGCAGAAGCAGTCAAGGGTAGCTTAGGGTTAGGGTTAGGGTTAGGGTACGGCTTAGGGTACGGGTTCGGGTACGGGTTCGGGTACGGGTTCAGGTACGGCGTAGGGTATGGGTTAGGTTTAGGGTTAGGGTTAGTTTGAGGGTTAGGGCTCGGTTTATGTTACGGGTTAGGATTAGGGTACGTGTTAGGGTTAGGGTAGGGGTTAGGGTTAGGGTACGCGTTAGGGTTAGGGTAGTTATTAAACATATCCCACTCTCTAGAAACCCCTTAGCACGTCAAGGAATATTATTTGGGGGTCCAGCCATGGAGAAGAGTTTAGACACTAGGAGAAGATAAGGAACACACCCATTATCAATAAATCACATTAGGATTCTCTTTTTAACCTGTTCCTTAAAACACTAGTGCTTAGGAAATCTATTGGAGGCAGAAGCAGTCAAGGGTAGCTTAGGGTTAGGGTTTGGGTTAGGGTACGGCTTAGGGTACGGGTTCGTGTACGGGTTCGTGTACGCTGTAGGGTATGGGTTAGGGTTAGGGTTAGGGTTAGTTTGAAGGTTAGGGCTCGGTTTAGGGTACGGGTTAGGATTAGGGTTCGTGTTAGGGTTAGGGTAGGGGTTAGGGTTAGGGTACGCGTTAGGGTTAGGGTAGTTATTAAACCTATCCCATTCTCTAGATACCCCTTAGCACGTCAAGGAATATTATTTGGGGGTCCAGCCATGGAGAAGAGTTTAGACACTAGGAGAAGATAAGGAACACACCCATTATCAAGAAATCACATTAGGATTCTCTTTTTAACCTGTTCCTTAAAACACTAGTGCTTAGGAAATCTATTGGAGGCAGAAGCAGTCAAGGGTAGCTTAGGGTTAGGGTTACGGTGAGGGTTAGGGTTAGGGTATGGCTTAGGGTACGGGTTCGGGTACGGGTTCGTGTACGGCGTAGGGTATGGGTTAGGGTTAGGGTTAGGGTTAGTTTGAGGGTTAGGGCTCCGTTTAGGGTACGGGTTAGGATTAGGGTAAGTGTTAGGATTAGGGTAGGGGTTAGGGTTAGGGTACGCGTTAGGGTTAGGGTAGTTATTAAACCTATCCCACTCTCTAGATACCCCTTAGCACGTCAAGGAATATTATTTGGGGGTCCAGCCATGGAGAAGAGTTTAGACACTAGGAGAAGATAAGGAACACACCCATTATCAAGAAATCACATTAGGATTCTCTTTTTAACCTGTTCCTTAAAACACTAGTGCTTAGGAAATCTATTGGAGGCAGAAGCAGTCAAGGGTAGCTTAGGGTTAGGGTTAGGGTTAGGGTACGGCTTAGGGTACGGGTTCGGGTACGGGTTCGGGTACGGGTTCGGGTACGGCGTAGGGTATGGGTTAGGTTTAGGGTTAGGGTTAGTTTGAGGGTTAGGGCTCGGTTTAGGTTACGGGTTAGGATTAGGGTACGTGTTAGGGTTAGGGTAGGGGTTAGGGTTAGGGTACGCCTTAGGGTTAGGGTAGTTATTAAACATATCCCACTCTCTAGAAACCCCTTAGCACTTCAAGGAATATTATTTGGGGGTCCAGGCATGGAGAAGAGTTTAGACACTAGGAGAAGATAAGGAACACACCCATTATCAATAAATCACATTAGGATTCTCTTTTTAACCTGTTCCTTAAAACACTAGTGCTTAGGAAATCTATTGGAGGCAGAAGCAGTCAAGGGTAGCTTAGGGTTAGGGTTTGGGTTAGGGTACGGCTTAGGGTACGGGTTCGGGTACGGGTTCGTGTACGCTGTAGGGTATGGGTTAGGGTTAGGGTTAGGGTTAGTTTGAAGGTTAGGGCTCGGTTTAGGGTACGGGTTAGGATTAGGGTTCGTGTTAGGGTTAGGGTAGGGGTTAGGGTTAGGGTACGCGTTAGGGTTAGGGTAGTTATTAAACCTATCCCACTCTCTAGATACCCCTTAGCACGTCAAGGAATATTATTTGGGGGTCCAGCCATGGAGAAGAGTTTAGACACTAGGAGAAGATAAGGAACACACCCATTATCAAGAAATCACATTAGGATTCTCTTTTTAACCTGTTCCTTAAAACACTAGTGCTTAGGAAATCTATTGGAGGCAGAAGCAGTCAAGTGTAGCTTAGGGTTAGGGTTAGGGTTAGGGCTAGGGTTAGGACACGGCTTAGGGTACGGGTTCGGGTACGGGTTCGTGTACGGCGTAGGGTATGGGTTTGCGTTAGGGTTAGGGTTAGTTTGAAGGTTAGGGCTCGGTTTAGGGTACGGGTTAGGATTAGGGTTCGTGTTAGGGTTAGGGTAGGGGTTAGGATTAGGGTACGCATTAGGGTTAGGGTAGTTATTAAACCTATCCCACTCTCTAGATACCCCTTAGCACGTCAAGGAATATTATTTGGGGGTCCAGCCATGGAGAAGAGTTTAGACACTAGGAGAAGATAAGGAACACACCCATTATCCTGAAATCACATTAGGATTCTCTTTTTAACCTGTTCCTTAATACACTAGTGCTTAGGAAATCTATTGGAGGCAGAAGCAGTCAAGGGTAGCTTAGGGTTAGGGTTACGGTGAGGGTTAGGGTTAGGGTATGGCTTAGGGTACGGGTTCGGGTACGGGTTCGGGTACGGCGTAGGGTATGGGTTAGGGTTAGGGTTAGGGTTAGTTTGAGGGTTAGGGCTCCGTTTAGGGTACGGGTTAGGATTAGGGTAAGTGTTAGGGTTAGGGTAGGGGTTAGGGTTAGGGTACGCGTTAGGGTTAGGGTAGTTATTAAACCTATCCCACTCTCTAGATACCCCTTAGCACGTCAAGGAATATTATTTGGGGGTCCAGCCATGGAGAAGAGTTTAGACACTAGGAGAAGATAAGGAACACACCCATTATCCTGAAATCACATTAGGATTCTCTTTTTAACCTGTTCCTTAATACACTAGTGCTTAGGAAATCTATTGGAGGCAGAAGCAGTCAAGGGTAGCTTAGGGTTAGGGTTACGGTGAGGGTTAGGGTTAGGGTATGGCTTAGGGTACGGGTTCGGGTACGGGTTCGTGTACGGCGTAGGGTATGGGTTAGGGTTAGGGTTAGGGTTAGTTTGAGGGTTAGGGCTCCGTTTAGGGTACGGGTTAGGATTAGGGTAAGTGTTAGGATTAGGGTAGGGGTTAGGGTTAGGGTACGCGTTAGGGTTAGGGTAGTTATTAAACCTATCCCACTCTCTAGATACCCCTTAGCACGTCAAGGAATATTATTTGGGGTCCAGCCATGGAGAAGAGTTTAGACACTAGGAGAAGATAAGGAACACACCCATTATCAAGAAATCACATTAGGATTCTCTTTTTAACCTGTTCCTTAAAACACTAGTGCTTAGGAAATCTATTGGAGGCAGAAGCAGTCAAGGGTAGCTTAGGGTTAGGATTACGGTTAGGGTTAGGGTTAGGGTATGGCTTAGGGTATGGGTTCGGGTACGGGTTCGGGTACGGCGTAGGGTATGGGTTAGGGTTAGGGTTAGGGTTAGTTTGAGGGTTAGGGCTCGGTTTAGGGTACGGGTTAGGATTAGGGTACGTGTTAGGGTTAGGGTAGGGGTTAGGGTTAGGGTACGCGTTAGGGTTAGGGTAGTTATTAAACCTATCCCACTCTCTAGAAACCCCTTAGCACGTCAAGGAATATTATTTGGGGGTCCAGCCATGGAGAAGAGTTTAGAAACTAGGAGAAGATAAGGAACACACCCATTATCAATAAATCACATTAGGATTCTCTTTTTAACCTGTTCCTTAAAACACTAGTGCTTAGGAAATCTATTGGAGGCAGAAGCAGTCAAGGGTAGCTTAGGGTTAGGGTTTGGGTTAGGGTACGGCTTAGGGTACGGGTTCGGGTACGGGTTCGTGTACGCTGTAGGGTATGGGTTAGGGTTAGGGTTAAGGTTAGTTTGAAGGTTAGGGCTCGGTTTAGGGTACGGGTTAGGATTAGGGTTCGTGTTAGGGTTAGGGTAGGGGTTAGGGTTAGGGTACGCGTTAGGGTTAGGGTAGTTATTAAACCTATCCCACTCTCTAGATACCCCTTAGCACGTCAAGGAATATTATTTGGGGGTCCAGCCATGGAGAAGAGTTTAGACACTAGGAGAAGATAAGGAACACACCCATTATCAAGAAATCACATTAGGATTCTCTTTTTAACCTGTTCCTTAAAACACTAGTGCTTAGGAAATCTATTGGAGGCAGAAGCAGTCAAGTGTAGCTTAGGGTTAGGGTTAGGGTTAGGGCTAGGTTTAGGACACGGCTTAGGGTACGGGTTCGGGTACGGGTTCGTGTACGGCGTAGGGTATGGGTTTGCGTTAGTGTTAGGGTTAGTTTGAATGTTAGGGCTCGGTTTAGGGTACGGGTTAGGATTAGGGTTCGTGTTAGGGTTAGGGTAGGGGTTAGGATTAGGGTACGCATTAGGGTTAGGGTAGTTATTAAACCTATCCCACTCTCTAGATACCCCTTAGCACGTCAAGGAATATTATTTGGGGGTCCAGCCATGGAGAAGAGTTTAGACACTAGGAGAAGAAAAGGAACACACCCATTATCCTGAAATCACATTAGGATTCTCTTTTTAACCTGTTCCTTAATACACTAGTGCTTAGGAAATCTATTGGAGGCAGAAGCAGTCAAGGGTAGCTTAGGGTTAGGGTTACGGTGAGGGTTAGGGTTAGGGTATGGCTTAGGGTACGGGTTCGGGTACGGGTTCGGGTACGGCGTAGGGTATGGGTTAGGGTTAGGGTTAGGGTTAGTTTGAGGGTTAGGGCTCCGTTTAGGGTACGGGTTAGGATTAGGGTAAGTGTTAGGGTTAGGGTAGGGGTTAGGGTTAGGGTACGCGTTAGGGTTAGGGTAGTTATTAAACCTATCTCACTCTCTAGATACCCCTTAGCACGTCAAGGAATATTATTTGGGGGTCCAGCCATGGAGAAGAGTTTAGACACTAGGAGAAGATAAGGAACACACCCATTATCAAGAAATCACATTAGGATTCTCTTTTTAACCTGTTCCTTAAAACACTAGTGCTTAGGAAATCTATTGGAGGCAGAAGCAGTCAAGGGTAGCTTAGGGTTAGGGTTAGGGTTAGGGTTAGGGTTAGGGTACGGCTTAGGGTACGGGTTCGGGTACGGGTTCGTGTACGCTGTAGGGTATGGGTTAGGGTTAGGGTTAGGGTTAGTTTGAAGGTTACGGCTCGGTTTAGGGTACGGGTTAGGATTAGGGTTCGTGTTAGGGTTAGGGTAGGGGTTAGGGTTAGGGTACGCGTTAGGGTTAGGGTAGTTATTAAACCTATCCCACTCTCTAGATACCCCTTATCACATCAAGGAATATTATTTGGGGGTCCAGCCATGGAGAAGAGTTTAGACACTAGGAGAAGATAAGGAACACACCCATTATCAAGAAATCACATTAGGATTCTCTTTTTAACCTGTTCCTTAAAACACTAGTGCTTAGGAAATCTATTGGAGGCAGAAGCAGTCAAGGGTAGCTTAGGGTTAGGGTTAGGGTTAGGGCTAGGGTTAGGACACGGCTTAGGGTACGGGTTCGGGTACGGGTTCGTGTACGGCGTAGGGTATGGGTTTGGGTTAGGGTTAGGGTTAGTTTGAAGGTTAGGGCTCGGTTTAGGGTACGGGTTAGGATTAGGGTTCGTGTTAGGGTTAGGGTAGGGGTTAGGGTTAGGGTACGCGTTAGGGTTAGGGTAGTTATTAAACCTATCCCACTCTCTAGATACCCCTTAGCATGTCAAGGAATATTATTTGGGGGTCCAGCCTTGGAGAAGAGTTTAGACACTAGGAGAAGATAAGGAACACACCCATTATCCTGAAATCACATTAGGATTCTCTTTTTAACCTGTTCCTTAATACACTAGTGCTTAGGAAATCTATTGGAGGCAGAAGCAGTCAAGGGTAGCTTAGGGTTAGGGTTTGGGTTAGGGTACGGCTTAGGGTACGGGTTCGTGTACGGGTTCGTGTACGCTGTAGGGTATGGGTTAGGGTTAGGGTTAGGGTTAGTTTGAAGGTTAGGGCTCGGTTTAGGGTACGGGTTAGGATTAGGGTTCGTGTTAGGGTTAGGGTAGGGGTTAGGGTTAGGGTACGCGTTAGGGTTAGGGTAGTTATTAAACCTATCCCATTCTCTAGATACCCCTTAGCACGTCAAGGAATATTATTTGGGGGTCCAGCCATGGAGAAGAGTTTAGACACTAGGAGAAGATAAGGAACACACCCATTATCAAGAAATCACATTAGGATTCTCTTTTTAACCTGTTCCTTAAAACACTAGTGCTTAGGAAATCTATTGGAGGCAGAAGCAGTCAAGGGTAGCTTAGGGTTAGGGTTACGGTGAGGGTTAGGGTTAGGGTATGGCTTAGGGTACGGGTTCGGGTACGGGTTCGTGTACGGCGTAGGGTATGGGTTAGGGTTAGGGTTAGGGTTAGTTTGAGGGTTAGGGCTCCGTTTAGGGTACGGGTTAGGATTAGGGTAAGTGTTAGGATTAGGGTAGGGGTTAGGGTTAGGGTACGCGTTAGGGTTAGGGTAGTTATTAAACCTATCCCACTCTCTAGATACCCCTTAGCACGTCAAGGAATATTATTTGGGGGTCCAGCCATGGAGAAGAGTTTAGACACTAGGAGAAGATAAGGAACACACCCATTATCAAGAAATCACATTAGGATTCTCTTTTTAACCTGTTCCTTAAAACACTAGTGCTTAGGAAATCTATTGGAGGCAGAAGCAGTCAAGGGTAGCTTAGGGTTAGGGTTAGGGTTAGGGTACGGCTTAGGGTACGGGTTCGGGTACGGGTTCGGGTACGGGTTCGGGTACGGCGTAGGGTATGGGTTAGGTTTAGGGTTAGGGTTAGTTTGAGGGTTAGGGCTCGGTTTAGGTTACGGGTTAGGATTAGGGTACGTGTTAGGGTTAGGGTAGGGGTTAGGGTTAGGGTACGCCTTAGGGTTAGGGTAGTTATTAAACATATCCCACTCTCTAGAAACCCCTTAGCACTTCAAGGAATATTATTTGGGGGTCCAGGCATGGAGAAGAGTTTAGACACTAGGAGAAGATAAGGAACACACCCATTATCAATAAATCACATTAGGATTCTCTTTTTAACCTGTTCCTTAAAACACTAGTGCTTAGGAAATCTATTGGAGGCAGAAGCAGTCAAGGGTAGCTTAGGGTTAGGGTTTGGGTTAGGGTACGGCTTAGGGTACGGGTTCGGGTACGGGTTCGTGTACGCTGTAGGGTATGGGTTAGGGTTAGGGTTAGGGTTAGTTTGAAGGTTAGGGCTCGGTTTAGGGTACGGGTTAGGATTAGGGTTCGTGTTAGGGTTAGGGTAGGGGTTAGGGTTAGGGTACGCGTTAGGGTTAGGGTAGTTATTAAACCTATCCCACTCTCTAGATACCCCTTAGCACGTCAAGGAATATTATTTGGGGGTCCAGCCATGGAGAAGAGTTTAGACACTAGGAGAAGATAAGGAACACACCCATTATCAAGAAATCACATTAGGATTCTCTTTTTAACCTGTTCCTTAAAACACTAGTGCTTAGGAAATCTATTGGAGGCAGAAGCAGTCAAGTGTAGCTTAGGGTTAGGGTTAGGGTTAGGGCTAGGGTTAGGACACGGCTTAGGGTACGGGTTCGGGTACGGGTTCGTGTACGGCGTAGGGTATGGGTTTGCGTTAGGGTTAGGGTTAGTTTGAAGGTTAGGGCTCGGTTTAGGGTACGGGTTAGGATTAGGGTTCGTGTTAGGGTTAGGGTAGGGGTTAGGATTAGGGTACGCATTAGGGTTAGGGTAGTTATTAAACCTATCCCACTCTCTAGATACCCCTTAGCACGTCAAGGAATATTATTTGGGGGTCCAGCCATGGAGAAGAGTTTAGACACTAGGAGAAGATAAGGAACACACCCATTATCCTGAAATCACATTAGGATTCTCTTTTTAACCTGTTCCTTAATACACTAGTGCTTAGGAAATCTATTGGAGGCAGAAGCAGTCAAGGGTAGCTTAGGGTTAGGGTTACGGTGAGGGTTAGGGTTAGGGTATGGCTTAGGGTACGGGTTCGGGTACGGGTTCGGGTACGGCGTAGGGTATGGGTTAGGGTTAGGGTTAGGGTTAGTTTGAGGGTTAGGGCTCCGTTTAGGGTACGGGTTAGGATTAGGGTAAGTGTTAGGGTTAGGGTAGGGGTTAGGGTTAGGGTACGCGTTAGGGTTAGGGTAGTTATTAAACCTATCCCACTCTCTAGATACCCCTTAGCACGTCAAGGAATATTATTTGGGGGTCCAGCCATGGAGAAGAGTTTAGACACTAGGAGAAGATAAGGAACACACCCATTATCCTGAAATCACATTAGGATTCTCTTTTTAACCTGTTCCTTAATACACTAGTGCTTAGGAAATCTATTGGAGGCAGAAGCAGTCAAGGGTAGCTTAGGGTTAGGGTTACGGTGAGGGTTAGGGTTAGGGTATGGCTTAGGGTACGGGTTCGGGTACGGGTTCGTGTACGGCGTAGGGTATGGGTTAGGGTTAGGGTTAGGGTTAGTTTGAGGGTTAGGGCTCCGTTTAGGGTACGGGTTAGGATTAGGGTAAGTGTTAGGATTAGGGTAGGGGTTAGGGTTAGGGTACGCGTTAGGGTTAGGGTAGTTATTAAACCTATCCCACTCTCTAGATACCCCTTAGCACGTCAAGGAATATTATTTGGGGGTCCAGCCATGGAGAAGAGTTTAGACACTAGGAGAAGATAAGGAACACACCCATTATCAAGAAATCACATTAGGATTCTCTTTTTAACCTGTTCCTTAAAACACTAGTGCTTAGGAAATCTATTGGAGGCAGAAGCAGTCAAGGGTAGCTTAGGGTTAGGATTACGGTTAGGGTTAGGGTTAGGGTATGGCTTAGGGTATGGGTTCGGGTACGGGTTCGGGTACGGCGTAGGGTATGGGTTAGGGTTAGGGTTAGGGTTAGTTTGAGGGTTAGGGCTCGGTTTAGGGTACGGGTTAGGATTAGGGTACGTGTTAGGGTTAGGGTAGGGGTTAGGGTTAGGGTACGCGTTAGGGTTAGGGTAGTTATTAAACCTATCCCACTCTCTAGAAACCCCTTAGCACGTCAAGGAATATTATTTGGGGGTCCAGCCATGGAGAAGAGTTTAGACACTAGGAGAAGATAAGGAACACACCCATTATCAATAAATCACATTAGGATTCTCTTTTTAACCTGTTCCTTAAAACACTAGTGCTTAGGAAATCTATTGGAGGCAGAAGCAGTCAAGGGTAGCTTAGGGTTAGGGTTTGGGTTAGGGTACGGCTTAGGGTACGGGTTCGGGTACGGGTTCGTGTACGCTGTAGGGTATGGGTTAGGGTTAGGGTTAAGGTTAGTTTGAAGGTTAGGGCTCGGTTTAGGGTACGGGTTAGGATTAGGGTTCGTGTTAGGGTTAGGGTAGGGGTTAGGGTTAGGGTACGCGTTAGGGTTAGGGTAGTTATTAAACCTATCCCACTCTCTAGATACCCCTTAGCACGTCAAGGAATATTATTTGGGGGTCCAGCCATGGAGAAGAGTTTAGACACTAGGAGAAGATAAGGAACACACCCATTATCAAGAAATCACATTAGGATTCTCTTTTTAACCTGTTCCTTAAAACACTAGTGCTTAGGAAATCTATTGGAGGCAGAAGCAGTCAAGTGTAGCTTAGGGTTAGGGTTAGGGTTAGGGCTAGGTTTAGGACACGGCTTAGGGTACGGGTTCGGGTACGGGTTCGTGTACGGCGTAGGGTATGGGTTTGCGTTAGTGTTAGGGTTAGTTTGAATGTTAGGGCTCGGTTTAGGGTACGGGTTAGGATTAGGGTTCGTGTTAGGGTTAGGGTAGGGGTTAGGATTAGGGTACGCATTAGGGTTAGGGTAGTTATTAAACCTATCCCACTCTCTAGATACCCCTTAGCACGTCAAGGAATATTATTTGGGGGTCCAGCCATGGAGAAGAGTTTAGACACTAGGAGAAGAAAAGGAACACACCCATTATCCTGAAATCACATTAGGATTCTCTTTTTAACCTGTTCCTTAATACACTAGTGCTTAGGAAATCTATTGGAGGCAGAAGCAGTCAAGGGTAGCTTAGGGTTAGGGTTACGGTGAGGGTTAGGGTTAGGGTATGGCTTAGGGTACGGGTTCGGGTACGGGTTCGGGTACGGCGTAGGGTATGGGTTAGGGTTAGGGTTAGGGTTAGTTTGAGGGTTAGGGCTCCGTTTAGGGTACGGGTTAGGATTAGGGTAAGTGTTAGGGTTAGGGTAGGGGTTAGGGTTAGGGTACGCGTTAGGGTTAGGGTAGTTATTAAACCTATCTCACTCTCTAGATACCCCTTAGCACGTCAAGGAATATTATTTGGGGGTCCAGCCATGGAGAAGAGTTTAGACACTAGGAGAAGATAAGGAACACACCCATTATCAAGAAATCACATTAGGATTCTCTTTTTAACCTGTTCCTTAAAACACTAGTGCTTAGGAAATCTATTGGAGGCAGAAGCAGTCAAGGGTAGCTTAGGGTTAGGGTTAGGGTTAGGGTTAGGGTTAGGGTACGGCTTAGGGTACGGGTTCGGGTACGGGTTCGTGTACGCTGTAGGGTATGGGTTAGGGTTAGGGTTAGGGTTAGTTTGAAGGTTACGGCTCGGTTTAGGGTACGGGTTAGGATTAGGGTTCGTGTTAGGGTTAGGGTAGGGGTTAGGGTTAGGGTACGCGTTAGGGTTAGGGTAGTTATTAAACCTATCCCACTCTCTAGATACCCCTTATCACATCAAGGAATATTATTTGGGGGTCCAGCCATGGAGAAGAGTTTAGACACTAGGAGAAGATAAGGAACACACCCATTATCAAGAAATCACATTAGGATTCTCTTTTTAACCTGTTCCTTAAAACACTAGTGCTTAGGAAATCTATTGGAGGCAGAAGCAGTCAAGGGTAGCTTAGGGTTAGGGTTAGGGTTAGGGCTAGGGTTAGGACACGGCTTAGGGTACGGGTTCGGGTACGGGTTCGGGTACGGGTTCGGGTACGGCGTAGGGTATGGGTTAGGTTTAGGGTTAGGGTTAGTTTGAGGGTTAGGGCTCGGTTTAGGTTACGGGTTAGGATTAGGGTACGTGTTAGGGTTAGGGTAGGGGTTAGGGTTAGGGTACGCGTTAGGGTTAGGGTAGTTATTAAACCTATCCCACTCTCTAGATACCCCTTAGCACGTCAAGGAATATTATTTGGGGGTCCAGCCATGGAGAAGAGTTTATACACTAGGAGAAGATAAGGAACACACCCATTATCCTGAAATCACATTAGGATTCTCTTTTTAACCTGTTCCTTAATACACTAGTGCTTAGCAAATCTATTGGAGGCAGAAGCAGTCAAGGGTAGCTTAGGGTTAGGGTTACGGTTAGGGTTAGGTTTAGGGTACGGCTTAGGGTACGGGTTCGGGTACGGGTTCGGGTACGGGTTTGGGTACGGCGTAGGGTATGGGTTAGGGTTAGGGTTAGGGTTAGTTTGAGGGTTAGGGCTCGGTTTAGGGTATGGGTTAGGATTAGTGTACGTGTTAGGGTTAGGGTAGAGGTTAGGGTTAGGGTATGCGTTAGGGTTATGGTAGTTATTAAACCTATCCCACTCTCTAGATACCCCTTAGCACGTCAAGGAATATTATTTGGCGGTCCAGCCATGGAGAAGAGTTTAGACACTAGGAGAAGATAAGAAACACACCCATTATCAAGAAATCACATTAGGATTCTCTTTTTAACCTGTTCCTTAAAACACTAGTGCTTAGGAAATCTATTGGAGGCAGAAGCAGTCAAGGGTAGCTTAGGGTTAAGGTTAGGGTTATTGTTAGGGTAAGGATTAGGGTACGGGTTCGGGTACGGCATAGGGTATGGGTTAGGGTTAGGGTTAGGGTTAGTTTGAGGGTTAGGGCTCCGTTTAGGGTACGGGTTAGGATTAGGGTAAGTGTTAGGATTAGGGTAGTGGTTAGGGTTAGGGTACGCGTTAGGGTTAGGGTAGTTATTAAACCTATCCCACTCTCTAGATACCCCTTAGCACGTCAAGGAATATTATTTGGGGGTCCAGCCATGGAGAAGAGTTTAGACACTAGGAGAAGATAAGAAACACACCCATTATCAAGAAATCACATTAGGATTCTCTTTTTAACCTGTTCCTTAAAACACTAGTGCTTAGGAAATCTATTGGAGGCAGAAGCAGTCAAGGGTAGCTTAGGGTTAGGGTTAGGGTTAGGGTACGGCTTAGGGTACGGGTTCGGGTACGGGTTCGGGTACGGGTTCGGGTACGGCGTAGGGTATGGGTTAGGTTTAGGGTTAGGGTTAGTTTGAGGGTTAGGGCTCGGTTTAGGTTACGGGTTAGGATTAGGGTACGTGTTAGGGTTAGGGTAGGGGTTAGGGTTAGGGTACGCGTTAGGGTTAGGGTAGTTATTAAACCTATCCCACTCTCTAGATACCCCTTAGCACGTCAAGGAATATTATTTGGGGTTCCAGCCATGGAGAAGAGTTTATACACTAGGAGAAGATAAGGAACACACCCATTATCAAGAAATCACATTAGGATTCTCTTTTTAACCTGTTCCTTAAAACACTAGTGCTCAGGAAATCTATTGGAGGCAGAAGCAGTCAAGGGTAGCTTAGGGTTAGGGTTAGGGTTAGGGTACGGCTTAGGGTACGGGTTCGGGTACGGGTTCGGGTACGGGTTCAGGTACGGCGTAGGGTATGGGTTAGGTTTAGGGTTAGGGTTAGTTTGAGGGTTAGGGCTCGGTTTATGTTACGGGTTAGGATTAGGGTACGTGTTAGGGTTAGGGTAGGGGTTAGGGTTAGGGTACGCGTTAGGGTTAGGGTAGTTATTAAACATATCCCACTCTCTAGAAACCCCTTAGCACGTCAAGGAATATTATTTGGGGGTCCAGCCATGGAGAAGAGTTTAGACACTAGGAGAAGATAAGGAACACACCCATTATCAATAAATCACATTAGGATTCTCTTTTTAACCTGTTCCTTAAAACACTAGTGCTTAGGAAATCTATTGGAGGCAGAAGCAGTCAAGGGTAGCTTAGGGTTAGGGTTTGGGTTAGGGTACGGCTTAGGGTACGGGTTCGGGTACGGGTTCGTGTACGCTGTAGGGTATGGGTTAGGGTTAGGGTTAGGGTTAGTTTGAAGGTTAGGGCTCGGTTTAGGGTACGGGTTAGGATTAGGGTTCGTGTTAGGGTTAGGGTAGGGGTTAGGGTTAGGGTACGCGTTAGGGTTAGGGTAGTTATTAAACCTATCCCATTCTCTAGATACCCCTTAGCACGTCAAGGAATATTATTTGGGGGTCCAGCCATGGAGAAGAGTTTAGACACTAGGAGAAGATAAGGAACACACCCATTATCAAGAAATCACATTAGGATTCTCTTTTTAACCTGTTCCTTAAAACACTAGTGCTTAGGAAATCTATTGGAGGCAGAAGCAGTCAAGGGTAGCTTAGGGTTAGGGTTACGGTGAGGGTTAGGGTTAGGGTATGGCTTAGGGTACGGGTTCGGGTACGGGTTCGTGTACGGCGTAGGGTATGGGTTAGGGTTAGGGTTAGGGTTAGTTTGAGGGTTAGGGCTCCGTTTAGGGTACGGGTTAGGATTAGGGTAAGTGTTAGGATTAGGGTAGGGGTTAGGGTTAGGGTACGCGTTAGGGTTAGGGTAGTTATTAAACCTATCCCACTCTCTAGAAACCCCTTAGCACGTCAAGGAATATTATTTGGGGGTCCAGCCATGGAGAAGAGTTTAGACACTAGGAGAAGATAAGGAACACACCCATTATCAATAAATCACATTAGGATTCTCTTTTTAACCTGTTCCTTAAAACACTAGTGCTTAGGAAATCTATTGGAGGCAGAAGCAGTCAAGGGTAGCTTAGGGTTAGGGTTTGGGTTAGGGTACGGCTTAGGGTACGGGTTCGGGTACGGGTTCGTGTACGCTGTAGGGTATGGGTTAGGGTTAGGGTTAAGGTTAGTTTGAAGGTTAGGGCTCGGTTTAGGGTACGGGTTAGGATTAGGGTTCGTGTTAGGGTTAGGGTAGGGGTTAGGGTTAGGGTACGCGTTAGGGTTAGGGTAGTTATTAAACCTATCCCACTCTCTAGATACCCCTTAGCACGTCAAGGAATATTATTTGGGGGTCCAGCCATGGAGAAGAGTTTAGACACTAGGAGAAGATAAGGAACACACCCATTATCAAGAAATCACATTAGGATTCTCTTTTTAACCTGTTCCTTAAAACACTAGTGCTTAGGAAATCTATTGGAGGCAGAAGCAGTCAAGTGTAGCTTAGGGTTAGGGTTAGGGTTAGGGCTAGGTTTAGGACACGGCTTAGGGTACGGGTTCGGGTACGGGTTCGTGTACGGCGTAGGGTATGGGTTTGCGTTAGTGTTAGGGTTAGTTTGAATGTTAGGGCTCGGTTTAGGGTACGGGTTAGGATTAGGGTTCGTGTTAGGGTTAGGGTAGGGGTTAGGATTAGGGTACGCATTAGGGTTAGGGTAGTTATTAAACATATCCCACTCTCTAGATACCCCTTAGCACGTCAAGGAATATTATTTGGGGGTCCAGCCATGGAGAAGAGTTTAGACACTAGGAGAAGAAAAGGAACACACCCATTATCCTGAAATCACATTAGGATTCTCTTTTTAACCTGTTCCTTAATACACTAGTGCTTAGGAAATCTATTGGAGGCAGAAGCAGTCAAGGGTAGCTTAGGGTTAGGGTTACGGTGAGGGTTAGGGTTAGGGTATGGCTTAGGGTACGGGTTCGGGTACGGGTTCGGGTACGGCGTAGGGTATGGGTTAGGGTTAGGGTTAGGGTTAGTTTGAGGGTTAGGGCTCCGTTTAGGGTACGGGTTAGGATTAGGGTAAGTGTTAGGGTTAGGGTAGGGGTTAGGGTTAGGGTACGCGTTAGGGTTAGGGTAGTTATTAAACCTATCTCACTCTCTACATACCCCTTAGCACGTCAAGGAATATTATTTGGGGGTCCAGCCATGGAGAAGAGTTTAGACACTAGGAGAAGATAAGGAACACACCCATTATCAAGAAATCACATTAGGATTCTCTTTTTAACCTGTTCCTTAAAACACTAGTGCTTAGGAAATCTATTGGAGGCAGAAGCAGTCAAGGGTAGCTTAGGGTTAGGGTTAGGGTTAGGGTTAGGGTTAGGGTACGGCTTAGGGTACGGGTTCGGGTACGGGTTCGTGTACGCTGTAGGGTATGGGTTAGGGTTAGGGTTAGGGTTAGTTTGAAGGTTAGGGCTCGGTTTAGGGTACGGGTTAGGATTAGGGTTCGTGTTAGGGTTAGGGTAGGGGTTAGGGTTAGGGTACGCGTTAGGGTTAGGGTAGTTATTAAACCTATCCCACTCTCTAGATACCCCTTATCACATCAAGGAATATTATTTGGGGGTCCAGCCATGGAGAAGAGTTTAGACACTAGGAGAAGATAAGGAACACACCCATTATCAAGAAATCACATTAGGATTCTCTTTTTAACCTGTTCCTTAAAACACTAGTGCTTAGGAAATCTATTGGAGGCAGAAGCAGTCAAGGGTAGCTTAGGGTTAGGGTTAGGGTTAGGGCTAGGGTTAGGACACGGCTTAGGGTACGGGTTCGGGTACGGGTTCGTGTACGGCGTAGGGTATGGGTTTGGGTTAGGGTTAGGGTTAGTTTGAAGGTTAGGGCTCGGTTTAGGGTACGGGTTAGGATTAGGGTTCGTGTTAGGGTTAGGGTAGGGGTTAGGGTTAGGGTACGCGTTAGGGTTAGGGTAGTTATTAAACCTATCCCACTCTCTAGATACCCCTTAGCATGTCAAGGAATATTATTTGGGGGTCCAGCCTTGGAGAAGAGTTTAGACACTAGGAGAAGATAAGGAACACACCCATTATCCTGAAATCACATTAGGATTCTCTTTTTAACCTGTTCCTTAATACACTAGTGCTTAGGAAATCTATTGGAGGCAGAAGCAGTCAAGGGTAGCTTAGGGTTAGGGTTAGGGTTAGGGTTAGGTTTAGGGTACGGCTTAGGGTACGGGTTCGGGTACGGGTTCGGGTACGGGTTTGGGTACGGCGTAGGGTATGGGTTAGGGTTAGGGTTAGGTTTAGTTTGAGGGTTAGGGCTCGGTTTAGGGTATGGGTTAGGATTAGTGTACGTGTTAGGGTTAGGGTAGAGGTTAGGGTTAGGGTATGCGTTAGGGTTATGATAGTTATTAAACCTATCCCACTCTCTAGATACCCCTTAGCACGTCAAGGAATATTATTTGGCGGTCCAGCCATGGAGAAGAGTTTAGACACTAGGAGAAGATAAGGAACACACCCATTATCAAGAAATCACATTACGATTCTCTTTTTAACCTGTTCCTTAAAACACTAGTGCTTAGGAAATCTATTGGAGGCAGAAGCAGTCAAGGGTAGCTTAGGGTTAAGGTTAGGGTTATTGTTAGGGTAAGGATTAGGGTACGGGTTCGGGTACGGCATAGGGTATGGGTTAGGGTTAGGGTTAGGGTTAGTTTGAGGGTTAGGGCTCCGTTTAGGGTACGGGTTAGGATTAGGGTAAGTGTTAGGGTTAGGGTAGGGGTTAGGGTTAGGGTACGCGTTAGGGTTAGGGTAGTTATTAAACCTATCCCACTCTCTAGATACCCCTTAGCACGTCAAGGAATATTATTTGGGGGTCCAGCCATGGAGAAGAGTTTAGACACTAGGAGAAGATAAGGAACACACCCATTATCCTGAAATCACATTAGGATTCTCTTTTTAACCTGTTCCTTAATACACTAGTGCTTACGAAATCTATTGGAGGCAGAAGCAGTCAAGGGTAGCTTAGGGTTAGGGTTACGGTGAGGGTTAGGGTTAGGGTATGGCTTAGGGTACGGGTTCGGGTACGGGTTCGTGTACGGCGTAGGGTATGGGTTAGGGTTAGGGTTAGGGTTAGTTTGAGGGTTAGGGCTCCGTTTAGGGTACGGGTTAGGATTAGGGTAAGTGTTAGGGTTAGGGTAGGGGTTAGGGTTAGGGTACGCGTTAGGGTTAGGGTAGTTATTAAACCTATCCCACTCTCTAGATACCCCTTAGCACGTCAAGGAATATTATTTGGGGGTCCAGCCATGGAGAAGAGTTTAGACACTAGGAGAAGATAAGGAACACACCCATTATCAAGAAATCACATTAGGATTCTCTTTTTAACCTGTTCCTTAAAACACTAGTGCTTAGGAAATCTATTGGAGGCAGAAGCAGTCAAGGGTAGCTTAGGGTTAGGGTTAGGGTTAGGGTACGGCTTAGGGTACGGGTTCGGGTACGGGTTCGGGTACGGGTTCGGGTACGGCGTAGGGTATGGGTTAGGTTTAGGGTTAGGGTTAGTTTGAGGGTTAGGGCTCGGTTTAGGTTACGGGTTAGGATTAGGGTACGTGTTAGGGTTAGGGTAGGGGTTAGGGTTAGGGTACGCGTTAGGGTTAGGGTAGTTATTAAACCTATCCCACTCTCTAGATACCCCTTAGCACGTCAAGGAATATTATTTGGGGGTCCAGCCATGGAGAAGAGTTTATACACTAGGAGAAGATAAGGAACACACCCATTATCCTGAAATCACATTAGGATTCTCTTTTTAACCTGTTCCTTAATACACTAGTGCTTAGCAAATCTATTGGAGGCAGAAGCAGTCAAGGGTAGCTTAGGGTTAGGGTTACGGTTAGGGTTAGGTTTAGGGTACGGCTTAGGGTACGGGTTCGGGTACGGGTTCGGGTACGGGTTTGGGTACGGCGTAGGGTATGGGTTAGGGTTAGGGTTAGGGTTAGTTTGAGGGTTAGGGCTCGGTTTAGGGTATGGGTTAGGATTAGTGTACGTGTTAGGGTTAGGGTAGAGGTTAGGGTTAGGGTATGCGTTAGGGTTATGGTAGTTATTAAACCTATCCCACTCTCTAGATACCCCTTAGCACGTCAAGGAATATTATTTGGCGGTCCAGCCATGGAGAAGAGTTTAGACACTAGGAGAAGATAAGAAACACACCCATTATCAAGAAATCACATTAGGATTCTCTTTTTAACCTGTTCCTTAAAACACTAGTGCTTAGGAAATCTATTGGAGGCAGAAGCAGTCAAGGGTAGCTTAGGGTTAAGGTTAGGGTTATTGTTAGGGTAAGGATTAGGGTACGGGTTCGGGTACGGCATAGGGTATGGGTTAGGGTTAGGGTTAGGGTTAGTTTGAGGGTTAGGGCTCCGTTTAGGGTACGGGTTAGGATTAGGGTAAGTGTTAGGGTTAGGGTAGGGGTTAGGGTTAGGGTACGCGTTAGGGTTAGGGTAGTTATTAAACCTATCCCACTCTCTAGATTCCCCTTAGCACGTCAAGGAATATTATTTGGGGGTCCAGCCATGGAGAAGAGTTTAGACACTAGGAGAAGATAAGGAACACACCCATTATCCTGAAATCACATTAGGATTCTCTTTTTAACCTGTTCCTTAATACACTAGTGCTTAGGAAATCTATTGGAGGCAGAAGCAGTCAAGGGTAGCTTAGGGTTAGGGTTACGGTGAGGGTTAGGGTTAGGGTATGGCTTAGGGTACGGGTTCGGGTACGGGTTCGTGTACGGCGTAGGGTATGGGTTAGGGTTAGGGTTAGGGTTAGTTTGAGGGTTAGGGCTCCGTTTAGGGTACGGGTTAGGATTAGGGTAAGTGTTAGGATTAGGGTAGTGGTTAGGGTTAGGGTACGCGTTAGGGTTAGGGTAGTTATTAAACCTATCCCACTCTCTAGATACCCCTTAGCACGTCAAGGAATATTATTTGGGGGTCCAGCCATGGAGAAGAGTTTAGACACTAGGAGAAGATAAGAAACACACCCATTATCAAGAAATCACATTAGGATTCTCTTTTTAACCTGTTCCTTAAAACACTAGTGCTTAGGAAATCTATTGGAGGCAGAAGCAGTCAAGGGTAGCTTAGGGTTAGGGTTAGGGTTAGGGTACGGCTTAGGGTACGGGTTCGGGTACGGGTTCGGGTACGGGTTCGGGTACGGCGTAG
Source organism: Eschrichtius robustus (assembly GCF_028021215.1). Classification (NCBI taxonomy): domain Eukaryota; kingdom Metazoa; phylum Chordata; class Mammalia; order Artiodactyla; family Eschrichtiidae; genus Eschrichtius; species Eschrichtius robustus. Next base: position 236,990 of record NW_027175376.1, read on the forward strand.
GGTATGGGTTAGGTTTAGGGTTAGGGTTAGTTTGAGGGTTAGGGCTCGGTTTAGGTTACGGGTTAGGATTAGGGTACGTGTTAGGGTTAGGGTAGGGGTTAGGGTTAGGGTACGCGTTAGGGTTAGGGTAGTTATTAAACCTATCCCACTCTCTAGATACCCCTTAGCACGTCAAGGAATATTATTTGGGGGTCCAGCCATGGAGAAGAGTTTATACACTAGGAGAAGATAAGGAACACACCCATTATCAAGAAATCACATTAGGATTCTCTTTTTAACCTGTTCCTTAAAACACTAGTGCTCAGGAAATCTATTGGAGGCAGAAGCAGTCAAGGGTAGCTTAGGGTTAGGGTTAGGGTTAGGGTACGGCTTAGGGTACGGGTTCGGGTACGGGTTCGGGTACGGGTTCAGGTACGGCGTAGGGTATGGGTTAGGTTTAGGGTTAGGGTTAGTTTGAGGGTTAGGGCTCGGTTTATGTTACGGGTTAGGATTAGGGTACGTGTTAGGGTTAGGGTAGGGGTTAGGGTTAGGGTACGCGTTAGGGTTAGGGTAGTTATTAAACATATCCCACTCTCTAGAAACCCCTTAGCACGTCAAGGAATATTATTTGGGGGTCCAGCCATGGAGAAGAGTTTAGACACTAGGAGAAGATAAGGAACACACCCATTATCAATAAATCACATTAGGATTCTCTTTTTAACCTGTTCCTTAAAACACTAGTGCTTAGGAAATCTATTGGAGGCAGAAGCAGTCAAGGGTAGCTTAGGGTTAGGGTTTGGGTTAGGGTACGGCTTAGGGTACGGGTTCGGGTACGGGTTCGTGTACGCTGTAGGGTATGGGTTAGGGTTAGGGTTAGGGTTAGTTTGAAGGTTAGGGCTCGGTTTAGGGTACGGGTTAGGATTAGGGTTCGTGTTAGGGTTAGGGTAGGGGTTAGGGTTAGGGTACGCGTTAGGGTTAGGGTAGTTATTAAACCTATCCCATTCTCTAGATACCCCTTAGCACGTCAAGGAATATTATTTGGGGGTCCAGCCATGGAGAAGAGTTTAGACACTAGGAGAAGATAAGGAACACACCCATTATCAAGAAATCACATTAGGATTCTCTTTTTAACCTGTTCCTTAAAACACTAGTGCTTAGGAAATCTATTGGAGGCAGAAGCAGTCAAGGGTAGCTTAGGGTTAGGGTTACGGTGAGGGTTAGGGTTAGGGTATGGCTTAGGGTACGGGTTCGGGTACGGGTTCGTGTACGGCGTAGGGTATGGGTTAGGGTTAGGGTTAGGGTTAGTTTGAGGGTTAGGGCTCCGTTTAGGGTACGGGTTAGGATTAGGGTAAGTGTTAGGATTAGGGTAGGGGTTAGGGTTAGGGTACGCGTTAGGGTTAGGGTAGTTATTAAACCTATCCCACTCTCTAGATACCCCTTAGCACGTCAAGGAATATTATTTGGGGGTCCAGCCATGGAGAAGAGTTTAGACACTAGGAGAAGATAAGGAACACACCCATTATCAAGAAATCACATTAGGATTCTCTTTTTAACCTGTTCCTTAAAACACTAGTGCTTAGGAAATCTATTGGAGGCAGAAGCAGTCAAGGGTAGCTTAGGGTTAGGGTTAGGGTTAGGGTACGGCTTAGGGTACGGGTTCGGGTACGGGTTCGGGTACGGCGTAGGGTATGGGTTAGGTTTAGGGTTAGGGTTAGTTTGAGGGTTAGGGCTCGGTTTAGGTTACGGGTTAGGATTAGGGTACGTGTTAGGGTTAGGGTAGGGGTTAGGGTTAGGGTACGCGTTAGGGTTAGGGTAGTTATTAAACATATCCCACTCTCTAGAAACCCCTTAGCACTTCAAGGAATATTATTTGTGGGTCCAGGCATGGAGAAGAGTTTAGACACTAGGAGAAGATAAGGAACACACCCATTATCAATAAATCACATTAGGATTCTCTTTTTAACCTGTTCCTTAAAACACTAGTGCTTAGGAAATCTATTGGAGGCAGAAGCAGTCAAGGGTAGCTTAGGCTTAGGGTTTGGGTTAGGGTACGGCTTAGGGTACGGGTTCGGGTACGGGTTCGTGTACGCTGTAGGGTATGGGTTAGGGTTAGGGTTAGGGTTAGTTTGAAGGTTAGGGCTCGGTTTAGGGTACGGGTTAGGATTAGGGTTCGTGTTAGGGTTAGGGTAGGGGTTAGGGTTAGGGTACGCGTTAGGGTTAGGGTAGTTATTAAACCTATCCCACTCTCTAGATACCCCTTAGCACGTCAAGGAATATTATTTGGGGGTCCAGCCATGGAGAAGAGTTTAGACACTAGGAGAAGATAAGGAACACACCCATTATCAAGAAATCACATTAGGATTCTCTTTTTAACCTGTTCCTTAAAACACTAGTGCTTAGGAAATCTATTGGAGGCAGAAGCAGTCAAGTGTAGCTTAGGGTTAGGGTTAGGGTTAGGGCTAGGGTTAGGACACGGCTTAGGGTACGGGTTCGGATACGGGTTCGTGTACGGCGTAGGGTATGGGTTTGCGTTAGGGTTAGGGTTAGTTTGAAGGTTAGGGCTCGGTTTAGGGTACGGGTTAGGATTAGGGTTCGTGTTAGGGTTAGGGTAGGGGTTAGGATTAGGGTACGCATTAGGGTTAGGGTAGTTATTAAACCTATCCCACTCTCTAGATACCCCTTAGCACGTCAAGGAATATTATTTGGGGGTCCAGCCATGGAGAAGAGTTTAGACACTAGGAGAAGATAAGGAACACACCCATTATCCTGAAATCACATTAGGATTCTCTTTTTAACCTGTTCCTTAATACACTAGTGCTTAGGAAATCTATTGGAGGCAGAAGCAGTCAAGGGTAGCTTAGGGTTAGGGTTACGGTGAGGGTTAGGGTTAGGGTATGGCTTAGGGTACGGGTTCGGGTACGGGTTCGGGTACGGCGTAGGGTATGGGTTAGGGTTAGGGTTAGGGTTAGTTTGAGGGTTAGGGCTCCGTTTAGGGTACGGGTTAGGATTAGGGTAAGTGTTAGGGTTAGGGTAGGGGTTAGGGTTAGGGTACGCGTTAGGGTTAGGGTAGTTATTAAACCTATCCCACTCTCTAGATACCCCTTAGCACGTCAAGGAATATTATTTGGGGGTCCAGCCATGGAGAAGAGTTTAGACACTAGGAGAAGATAAGGAACACACCCATTATCCTGAAATCACATTAGGATTCTCTTTTTAACCTGTTCCTTAATACACTAGTGCTTAGGAAATCTATTGGAGGCAGAAGCAGTCAAGGGTAGCTTAGGGTTAGGGTTACGGTGAGGGTTAGGGTTAGGGTATGGCTTAGGATACGGGTTCGGGTACGGGTTCGTGTACGGCGTAGGGTATGGGTTAGGGTTAGGGTTAGGGTTAGTTTGAGGGTTAGGGCTCCGTTTAGGGTACGGGTTAGGATTAGGGTAAGTGTTAGGATTAGGGTAGGGGTTAGGGTTAGGGTACGCGTTAGGGTTAGGGTAGTTATTAAACCTATCCCACTCTCTAGATACCCCTTAGCACGTCAAGGAATATTATTTGGGGGTCCAGCCATGGAGAAGAGTTTAGACACTAGGAGAAGATAAGGAACACACCCATTATCAAGAAATCACATTAGGATTCTCTTTTTAACCTGTTCCTTAAAACACTAGTGCTTAGGAAATCTATTGGAGGCAGAAGCAGTCAAGGGAAGCTTAGGGTTAGGGTTAGGGTTAGGGTACGGCTTAGGGTACGGGTTCGGGTACGGGTTCGGGTACGGGTTCGGGTACGGCGTAGGGTATGGGTTAGGTTTAGGGTTAGGGTTAGTTTGAGGGTTAGGGCTCGGTTTAGGTTACGGGTTAGGATTAGGGTACGTGTTAGGGTTAGGGTAGGGGTTAGGGTTAGGGTACGCGTTAGGGTTAGGGTAGTTATTAAACCTATCCCACTCTCTAGATACCCCTTAGCACGTCAAGGAATATTATTTGGGGGTCCAGCCATGGAGAAGAGTTTATACACTAGGAGAAGATAAGGAACACACCCATTATCCTGAAATCACATTAGGATTCTCTTTTTAACCTGTTCCTTAATACACTAGTGCTTAGGAAATCTATTGGAGGCAGAAGCAGTCAAGGGTAGCTTAGGGTTAGGGTTACGGTTAGGGTTAGGGTTAGGGTATGGCTTAGGGTATGGGTTCGGGTACGGGTTCGGGTACGGCGTAGGGTATGGGTTAGGGTTAGGGTTAGGGTTAGTTTGAGGGTTAGGGCTCGGTTTAGGGTACGGGTTAGGATTAGGGTAAGTGTTAGGGTTAGGGTAGGGGTTAGGGTTAGGGTACGCGTTAGGGTTAGGGTAGTTATTAAACCTATCCCACTCTCTAGATACCCCTTAGCACGTCAAGGAATATTATTTGGGGGTCCAGCCATGGAGAAGAGTTTAGACACTAGGAGAAGATAAGGAACACACCCATTATCAAGAAATCACATTAGGATTCTATTTTTAACCTGTTCCTTAAAACACTAGTGCTCAGGAAATCTATTGGAGGCAGAAGCAGTCAAGGGTAGCTTAGGGTTAGGGTTAGGGTTAGGGTACGGCTTAGGGTACGGGTTCGAGTACGGGTTCGGGTACGGGTTCGGGTACGGCGTAGGGTATGGGTTAGGTTTAGGGTTAGGGTTAGTTTGAGGGTTAGGGCTCGGTTTAGGTTACGGGTTAGGATTAGGGTACGTGTTAGGGTTAGGGTAGGGGTTAGGGTTAGGGTACGCGTTAGGGTTAGGGTAGTTATTAAACATATCCCACTCTCTAGAAACCCCTTAGCACTTCAAGGAATATTATTTGGGGGTCCAGGCATGGAGAAGAGTTTAGACACTAGGAGAAGATAAGGAACACACCCATTATCAATAAATCACATTAGGATTCTCTTTTTAACCTGTTCCTTAAAACACTAGTGCTTAGGAAATCTATTGGAGGCAGAAGCAGTCAAGGGTAGCTTAGGGTTAGGGTTTGGGTTAGGGTACGGCTTAGGGTACGGGTTCGGGTACGGGTTCGTGTACGCTGTAGGGTATGGGTTAGGGTTAGGGTTAGGGTTAGTTTGAAGGTTAGGGCTCGGTTTAGGGTACGGGTTAGGATTAGGGTTCGTGTTAGGGTTAGGGTAGGGGTTAGGGTTAGGGTACGCGTTAGGGTTAGGGTAGTTATTAAACCTATCCCACTCTCTAGATACCCCTTAGCACGTCAAGGAATATTATTTGGGGGTCCAGCCATGGAGAAGAGTTTAGACACTAGGAGAAGATAAGGAACACACCCATTATCAAGAAATCACATTAGGATTCTCTTTTTAACCTGTTCCTTAAAACACTAGTGCTTAGGAAATCTATTGGAGGCAGAAGCAGTCAAGTGTAGCTTAGGGTTAGGGTTAGGGTTAGGAATAGGGTTAGGACACGGCTTAGGGTACGGGTTCGGGTACGGGTTCGTGTACGGCGTAGGGTATGGGTTTGCGTTAGGGTTAGGGTTAGTTTGAAGGTTAGGGCTCGGTTTAGGGTACGGGTTAGGATTAGGGTTCGTGTTAGGGTTAGGGTAGGGGTTAGGATTAGGGTACGCATTAGGGTTAGGGTAGTTATTAAACCTATCCCACTCTCTAGATACCCCTTAGCACGTCAAGGAATATTATTTGGGGGTCCAGCCATGGAGAAGAGTTTAGACACTAGGAGAAGATAAGGAACACACCCATTATCCTGAAATCACATTAGGATTCTCTTTTTAACCTGTTCCTTAATACACTAGTGCTTAGGAAATCTATTGGAGGCAGAAGCAGTCAAGGGTAGCTTAGGGTTAGGGTTACGATGAGGGTTAGGGTTAGGGTATGGCTTAGGGTACGGGTTAGGGTACGGGTTCGGGTACGGCGTAGGGTATGGGTTAGGGTTAGGGTTAGGGTTAGTTTGAGGGTTAGGGCTCCGTTTAGGGTACGGGTTAGGATTAGGGTAAGTGTTAGGGTTAGGGTAGGGGTTAGGGTTAGGGTACGCGTTAGGGTTAGGGTAGTTATTAAACCTATCCCACTCTCTAGATACCCCTTAGCACGTCAAGGAATATTATTTGGGGGTCCAGCCATGGAGAAGAGTTTAGACACTAGGAGAAGATAAGGAACACACCCATTATCCTGAAATCACATTAGGATTCTCTTTTTAACCTGTTCCTTAATACACTAGTGCTTAGGAAATCTATTGGAGGCAGAAGCAGTCAAGGGTAGCTTAGGGTTAGGGTTACGGTGAGGGTTAGGGTTAGGGTATGGCTTAGGGTACGGGTTCGGGTACGGGTTCGTGTACGGCGTAGGGTATGGGTTAGGGTTAGGGTTAGGGTTAGTTTGAGGGTTAGGGCTCCGTTTAGGGTACGGGTTAGGATTAGGGTATGTGTTAGGGTTAGGGTAGGGGTTAGGGTTAGGGTACGCGTTAGGGTTAGGGTAGTTATTAAACCTATCCCACTCTCTAGAAACCCCTTAGCACGTCAAGGAATATTATTTGGGGGTCCAGCCATGGAGAAGAGTTTAGACACTAGGAGAAGATAAGGAACACACCCATTATCAATAAATCACATTAGGATTCTCTTTTTAACCTGTTCCTTAAAACACTAGTGCTTAGGAAATCTATTGGAGGCAGAAGCAGTCAAGGGTAGCTTAGGGTTAGGGTTTGGGTTAGGGTACGGCTTAGGGTACGGGTTAGGGTACGGGTTTGGTTATGGCGTAGGATATGGGTTAGGGTTAGGGTTAGGGTTAGTTTGAGGGTTAGGGCTCTGTTTAGGGTACGGGTTAGGATTAGGGTACGTGTTAGGGTTAGGGTAGGGGTTAGGGTTAGGGTAGGCGTTAGGGTTAGGGTAGTTATTAAACCTATCCCACTCTCTAGATACCCCTTAGCACGTCAAGGAATATTATTTGGGTGTCCAGCCATGGAGAAGAGTTTAGCCACTAGGAGAAGATAAGGAACACACCCATTATCAAGAAATCACATTAGGATTCTCTTTTTAACCTGTTCCTTAAAACACTAGTGCTTAGGAAATCTATTGGAGGCAGAAGCAGGCAAGGGTAGCTTAGGGTTAGGGTTAGGGTTAGGGTTAGGGTTAGGGTTAGGATACGGCTTAGGGTACGGGTTCGGGTACGGGTTCGCGTACGGCGTAGGGTATGGGTTAGGGTTAGTGTTAGGGTTAGTTTGAAGGTTAGGGCTCGGTTTAGGGTACGGGTTAGGATTAGGGTTTGTGTTAGGGTTAGGGTAGGGGTTAGGGTTAGGGTACGCGTTAGGGTTAGGGTAGTTATTAAACCTATCCCACTCTCTAGATACCCCTTAGCACGTCAAGGAATATTATTTGGGGGTCCAGCCATGGAGAAGAGTTTAGACACTAGGAGAAGATAAGGAACACACCCATTATCAAGAAATCACATTAGGATTCTCTTTTTAACCTGTTCCTTAAAACACTAGTGCTTAGGAAATCTATTGGAGGCAGAAGCAGTCAAGGGTAGCTTAGGGTTAGGGTTAGGGTTAGGGCTAGGGTTAGGACACGGCTTAGGGTACGGGTTCGGGTACGGGTTCGTGTACGGCGTAGGGTATGGGTTTGGGTTAGTGTTAGGGTTAGTTTGAAGGTTAGGGCTCGGTTTAGGGTACGGGTTAGGATTAGGGTTCGTGTTAGGGTTAGGGTAGGGGTTAGGGTTAGGGTACGCGTTAGGGTTAGGGTAGTTATTAAACCTATCCCACTCTCTAGATACCCCTTAGCACGTCAAGGAATATTATTTGGGGGTCCAGCCATGGAGAAAAGTTTAGACACTAGGAGAATATAAGGAACACACCCATTATCAAGAAATCACATTAGGATTCTCTTTTTAAACTGTTCCTTAAAACACTAGTGCTTAGGAAATCTATTGGAGGCAGAAGCAGTCAAGGGTAGCTTAGGGTTAGGGTTAGGTTTAGGGTTAGGGTTAGGGTTAGGGTTAGGGTTAGGGTACGGCTTAGTGTACGGGTTCGGGTACGGGTTCGCGTATGGCGTAGGGTATGGGTTAGGGTTAGGGTTAGGGTTAGTTTGAGGGTTAGGGCTCGGTTTAGGTTACGGGTTAGGATTAGGGTACGTCTTAGGGTTAGGGTAGGGGTTAGGGTTAGGGTACGCGTTAGGGTTAGGGTAGTTATTAAACCTATCCCACTCTCTAGATAACCCTTAGCACGTCAAGGAATATTATTTGGCGGTCCAGCCATGGAGAAGAGTTTAGACACTAGGAGAAGATAAGGAACACACCCATTATCAAGAAATCACATTAGGATTCTCTTTTTAACCTGTTCCTTAAAACACTAGTGCTTAGGAAATCTATTGGAGGCAGAAGCAGTCAAGGGTAGCTTAGGGTTAGGGTTAGGGTTAGGGTTAGGGTTAGCTTTAGGGTACGGCTTAGGGTACGGGTTCGGGTACGTGTTCGTGTACGGCGTAGGGTATGGGTTAGGGTTAGGGTTAGTTTGAAGGTTAGGGCTCGGTTTAGGGTACGGGTTACGATTAGGGTTCGTGTTAGGGTTATGGTAGGGGTTAGGGTTAGGGTACGCGTTAGGGTTAGGGTAGTTATTAAACCTATCCCACTCTCTAGATACCCCATAGCACGTCAAGGAATATTATTTGGGGGTCCAGCCATGGAGAAGAGTTTAGACACTAGGAGAAGATAAGGAACACACCCATTATCAAGGAATCACATTAGGATTCTCTTTTTAACCTGTTCCTTAATACACTAGTGATTAGGAAATCTATTGGAGGCAGAAGCAGTCAAGGGTAGCTTAGGGTTAGGGTTAGGGTTAGGGTTAGGTTTAGGGTACGGCTTAGGGTACGGGTTCGGGTACGGGTTCGGGTATGGGTTCGGGTACGGGTTCGGGTACGGCGTAGGGTATGGGTTAGGGTTAGGGTTAGTTTGAGGGTTAGGGCTCGGTTTAGGGTATGGGTTAGGATTAGTGTACGTGTTAGGGTTAGGGTAGAGGTTAGGGTTAGGGTATGCGTTAGGGTTATGGTAGTTATTAAACCTATCACACTCTCTAGATACCCCTTAGCACGTCAAGGAATGTTATTTGGCGGTCCAGCCATGGAGAAGAGTTTAGACACTAGGAGAAGATAAGGAACACACCCATTATCAAGAAATCACATTAGGATTCTCTTTTTAACCTGTTCCTTAAAACACTAGTGCTTAGGAAATCTATTGGAGGCAGAAGCAGTCAAGGGTAGCTTAGGGTTAAGGTTAGGGTTATTGTTAGGGTAAGGATTAGGGTACGGGTTCGGGTACGGCATAGGGTATGTGTTAGGGTTAGGGTTAGGGTTAGTTTGAGGGTTAGGGCTCGGTTTAGGGTACGGGTTAGGAGTAGGGTACGTGTTAGGGTTAGGGTAAGGGTTAGGGTTAGGGTACGCGTTAGGGTTAGGGTAGTTATTAAACCTATCTCACTCTCTAGATACCCCTTAGCACGTCAAGGAATATTATTTGGGGGTCCAGCCATGGAGAAGAGTTTAGACACTAGGAGAAGATAAGGAACACACCCATTATCAAGAAATCACATTAGGATTCTCTTTTTAACCTGTTCCTTAAAACACTAGTGCTTAGGAAATCTATTGGAGGCAGAAGCAGTCAAGGGTAGCTTAGGGTTAGGGTTAGGGTTAGGGTTAGGGTTAGGGTACGGCTTAGGGTACGGGTTCGGGTACGGGTTCGTGTACGCTGTAGGGTATGGGTTAGGGTTAGGGTTAGGGTTAGTTTGAAGGTTAGGGCTCGGTTTAGGGTACGGGTTAGGATTAGGGTTCGTGTTAGGGTTAGGGTAGGGGTTAGGGTTAGGGTACGCGTTAGGGTTAGGGTAGTTATTAAACCTATCCCACTCTCTAGATACCCCTTAGCACGTCAAGGAATATTATTTGGGGGTCCAGCCATGGAGAAGAGTTTAGACACTAGGAGAAGATAAGGAACACACCCATTATCAAGAAATCACATTAGGATTCTCTTTTTAACCTGTTCCTTAAAACACTAGTGCTTAGGAAATCTATTGGAGGCAGAAGCAGTCAAGGGTAGCTTAGGGTTAGGGTTAGGGTTAGGGCTAGGGTTAGGACACGGCTTAGGGTACGGGTTCGGGTACGGGTTCGTGTACGGCGTAGGGTATGGGTTTGGGTTAGGGTTAGGGTTAGTTTGAAGGTTAGGGCTCGGTTTAGGGTACGGGTTAGGATTAGGGTTCGTGTTAGGGTTAGGGTAGGGGTTAGGGTTAGGGTACGCGTTAGGGTTAGGGTAGTTATTAAACCTATCCCACTCTCTAGATACCCCTTAGCACGTCAAGGAATATTATTTGGGGGTCCAGCCATGGAGAAGAGTTTAGACACTAGGAGAAGATAAGGAACACACCCATTATCCTGAAATCACATTAGGATTCTCTTTTTAACCTGTTCCTTAATACACTAGTGCTTAGGAAATCTATTGGAGGCAGAAGCAGTCAAGGGTAGCTTAGGGTTAGGGATAGGGTTAGGGTTAGGTTTAGGGTACGGCTTAGGGTACGGGTTCGGGTACGGGTTCGGGTACGGGTTTGGGTACGGCGTAGGGTATGGGTTAGGGTTAGGGTTAGGGTTAGTTTGAGGGTTAGGGCTCGGTTTAGGGTATGGGTTAAGATTAGTGTACGTGTTAGGGTTAGGGTAGAGGTTAGGGTTAGGGTATGCGTTAGGGTTATGATAGTTATTAAACCTATCCCACTCTCTAGATACCCCTTAGCACGTCAAGGAATATTATTTGGGGGTCCAGCCATGGAGAAGAGTTTAGACACTAGGAGAAGATAAGGAACACACCCATTATCAAGAAATCACATTAGGATTCTCTTTTTAACCTGTTCCTTAAAACACTAGTGCTTAGGAAATCTATTGGAGGCAGAAGCAGTCAAGGGTAGCTTAGGGTTAGGGTTAGGGTTAGGGTACGGCTTAGGGTACGGGTTCGGGTACGGGTTCGGGTACGGCGTAGGGTATGGGTTAGGTTTAGGGTTAGGGTTAGTTTGAGGGTTAGGGCTCGGTTTAGGTTACGGGTTAGGATTAGGGTACGTGTTAGGGTTAGGGTAGGGGTTAGGGTTAGGGTACGCGTTAGGGTTAGGGTAGTTATTAAACCTATCCCACTCTCTAGATACCCCTTAGCACGTCAAGGAATATTATTTGGGGGTCCAGCCATGGAGAAGAGTTTATACACTAGGAGAAGATAAGGAACACACCCATTATCCTGAAATCACATTAGGATTCTCTTTTTAACCTGTTCCTTAATACACTAGTGCTTAGGAAATCTATTGGAGGCAGAAGCAGTCAAGGGTAGCTTAGGGTTAGGGTTACGGTTAGGGTTAGGGTTAGGGTATGGCTTAGGGTACGGGTTTGGGTACGGGTTCGGGTACGGCGTAGGGTATGGGTTAGGGTTAGGGTTAGGGTTAGTTTGAGGGTTAGGGCTCGGTTTAGGGTACGGGTTAGGATTAGGGTACGTGTTAGGGTTAGGGTAGGGGTTAGGGTTAGGGTACGCGTTAGGGTTAGGGTAGTTATTAAACCTATCCCACTCTCTAGATACCCCTTAGCACGTCAAGGAATATTATTTGGGGGTCCAGCCATGTAGAAGAGTTTAGACACTAGGAGAAGATAAGGAACACACCCATTATCAAGAAATCACATTAGGATTCTCTTTTTAACCTGTTCCTTAAAACACTAGTGCTTAGGAAATCTATTGGAGGCAGAAGCAGGCAAGGGTAGCTTAGGGTTAGGGTTAGGGTTAGGGTTAGGGTTAGGGTTAGGATACGGCTTATGGTTCGGGTTCGGGTACGGGTTCGCGTACGGCGTAGGGTATGGGTTAGGGTTAGTGTTAGGGTTAGTTTGAAGGTTAGGGCTCGGTTTAGGGTACGGGTTAGGATTAGGGTTCGTGTTAGGGCTAGGGTAGGGGTTAGGGTTAGGGTACGCGTTAGGGTTAGGGTAGTTATTAAACCTATCCCACTCTCTAGATACCCCTTAGCACGTCAAGGAATATTATTTGGGGGTCCAGCCATGGAGAAGAGTTTAGACACTAGGAGAAGATAAGGAACACACCCATTATCAAGAAATCACATTAGGATTCTCTTTTTAACCTGTTCCTTAAAACACTAGTGCTTAGGAAATCTATTGGAGGCAGAAGCAGTCAAGGGTAGCTTAGGGTTAGGGTTAGGGTTAGGGCTAGGGTTAGGACACGGCTTAGGGTACGGGTTCGGGTACGGGTTCGTGTACGGCGTAGGGTATGGGTTTGGGTTAGTGTTAGGGTTAGTTTGAAGGTTAGGGCTCGGTTTAGGGTACGGGTTAGGATTAGGGTTCGTGTTAGGGTTAGGGTAGGGGTTAGGGTTAGGGTACGCGTTAGGGTTAGGGTAGTTATTAAACCTATCCCACTCTCTAGATACCCCTTAGCACGTCAAGGAATATTATTTGGGGGTCCAGCCATGGAGAAAAGTTTAGACACTAGGAGAAGATAAGGAACACACCCATTATCAAGAAATCACATTAGGATTCTCTTTTTAACCTGTTCCTTAAAACACTAGTGCTTAGGAAATCTATTGGAGGCAGAAGCAGTCAAGGGTAGCTTAGGGTTAGGGTTTGGGTTAGGGTACGGCTTAGGGTACGGGTTCGGGTACGGGTTCGGTTACGGGTTTGAGTATGGCGTAGGATATGGGTTAGGGTTAGGGTTAGGGTTAGTTTGAGGGTTAGGGCTCGGTTTAGGGTACGGGTTAGGAATAGGGTACGTGTTAGGGTTAGGGTAGGGGTTAGGGTTAGGGTACGCGTTAGGGTTAGGGTAGTTATTAAACCTATCCCACTCTCTAGATACCCCTTAGCACGTCAAGGAATATTATTTGGGGGTCCAGCCATGGAGAAGAGTTTATACACTAGGAGAAGATAAGGAACACACCCATTATCCTGAAATCACATTAGGATTCTCTTTTTAACCTGTTCCTTAATACACTAGTGCTTAGGAAATCTATTGGAGGCAGAAGCAGTCAAGGGTAGCTTAGGGTTAGGGTTACGGTTAGGGTTAGGGTTAGGGTATGGCTTAGGGTATGGGTTCGGGTACGGGTTCGGGTACGGCGTAGGGTATGGGTTAGGGTTAGGGTTAGGGTTAGTTTGAGGGTTAGGGCTCGGTTTAGGGTACGGGTTAGGATTAGGTTACGTGTTAGGGTTAGGGTAGGGGTTAGGGTTAGGGTACGCGTTAGGGTTAGGGTAGTTATTAAACCTATCCCACTCTCTAGATACCCCTTAGCACGTCAAGGAATATTATTTGGGGGTCCAGCCATGGAGAAGAGTTTAGACACTAGGAGAAGATAAGGAACACACCCATTATCAAGAAATCACATTAGGATTCTCTTTTTAACCTGTTCCTTAAAACACTAGTGCTCAGGAAATCTATTGGAGGCAGAAGCAGTCAAGGGTAGCTTAGGGTTAGGGTTAGGGTTAGGGTACGGCTTAGGATACGGGTTCGGGTACGGGTTCGGGTACGGGTTCAGGTACGGCGTAGGGTATGGGTTAGGTTTAGGGTTAGGGTTAGTTTAAGGGTTAGGGCTCGGTTTATGTTACGGGTTAGGATTAGGGTACGTGTTAGGGTTAGGGTAGGGGTTAGGGTTAGGGTACGCGTTAGGGTTAGGGTAGTTATTAAACATATCCCACTCTCTAGAAACCCCTTAGCACGTCAAGGAATATTATTTGGGGGTCCAGGCATGGAGAAGAGTTTAGACACTAGGAGAAGATAAGGAACACACCCATTATCAATAAATCACATTAGGATTCTCTTTTTAACCTGTTCCTTAAAACACTAGTGCTTAGGAAATCTATTGGAGGCAGAAGCAGTCAAGGGTAGCTTAGGGTTAGGGTTTGGGTTAGGGTACGGCTTAGGGTACGGGTTCGGGTACGGGTTCGTGTACGCTCTAGGGTATGGGTTAGGGTTAGGGTTAGGGTTAGTTTGAAGGTTAGGGCTCGGTTTAGGGTACGGGTTAGGATTAGGGTTCGTGTTAGGGTTAGGGTAGGGGTTAGGGTTAGGGTACGCGTTAGGGTTAGGGTAGTTATTAAACCTATCCCACTCTCTAGATACCCCTTAGCACGTCAAGGAATATTATTTGGGGGTCCAGCCATGGAGAAGAGTTTAGACACTAGGAGAAGATAAGGAACACACCCATTATCCTGAAATCACATTAGGATTCTCTTTTTAACCTGTTCCTTAAAACACTAGTGCTTAGGAAATCTATTGGAGGCAGAAGCAGTCAAGGGTAGCTTAGGGTTAAGGTTAGGGTTATTGTTAGGGTAAGGATTAGGGTACGGGTTCGGGTACGGCATAGGGTATGGGTTAGGGTTAGGGTTAGGGTTAGTTTGAGGGTTAGGGCTCGGTTTAGGGTACGGGTTAGGAGTAGGGTACGTGTTAGGGTTAGGGTAGGGGTTAGGGTTAGGGTACGCGTTAGGGTTAGGGTAGTTATTAAACCTATCTCACTCTCTAGATACCCCTTAGCACGTCAAGGAATATTATTTGGGGGTCCAGCCATGGAGAAGAGTTTAGACACTAGGAGAAGATAAGGAACACACCCATTATCAAGAAATCACATTAGGATTCTCTTTTTAACCTGTTCCTTAAAACACTAGTGCTTAGGAAATCTATTGGAGGCAGAAGCAGTCAAGGGTAGCTTAGGGTTAGGGTTAGGGTTAGGGTTAGGGTTAGGGTACGGCTTAGGGTACGGGTTCGGGTACGGGTTCGTGTACGCTGTAGGGTATGGGTTAGGGTTAGGGTTAGGGTTAGTTTGAAGGTTAGGGCTCGGTTTAGGGTACGGGTTAGGATTAGGGTTCGTGTTAGGGTTAGGGTAGGGGTTAGGGTTAGGGTACGCGTTAGGGTTAGGGTAGTTATTAAACCTATCCCACTCTCTAGATACCCCTTAGCACGTCAAGGAATATTATTTGGGGGTCCAGCCATGGAGAAGAGTTTAGACACTAGGAGAAGATAAGGAACACACCCATTATCAAGAAATCACATTAGGATTCTCTTTTTAACCTGTTCCTTAAAACACTAGTGCTTAGGAAATCTATTGGAGGCAGAAGCAGTCAAGGGTAGCTTAGGGTTAGGGTTAGGGTTAGGGCTAGGGTTAGGACACGGCTTAGGGTACGGGTTCGGGTACGGGTTCGTGTACGGCGTAGGGTATGGGTTTGGGTTAGGGTTAGGGTTAGTTTGAAGGTTAGGGCTCGGTTTAGGGTACGGGTTAGGATTAGGGTTCGTGTTAGGGTTAGGGTAGGGGTTAGGGTTAGGGTACGCGTTAGGGTTAGGGTAGTTATTAAACCTATCCCACTCTCTAGATACCCCTTAGCACGTCAAGGAATATTATTTGGGGGTCCAGCCATGGAGAAGAGTTTAGACACTAGGAGAAGATAAGGAACACACCCATTATCCTGAAATCACATTAGGATTCTCTTTTTAACCTGTTCCTTAATACACTAGTGCTTAGGAAATCTATTGGAGGCAGAAGCAGTCAAGGGTAGCTTAGGGTTAGGGATAGGGTTAGGGTTAGGTTTAGGGTACGGCTTAGGGTACGGGTTCGGGTACGGGTTCGGGTACGGGTTTGGGTACGGCGTAGGGTATGGGTTAGGGTTAGGGTTAGGGTTAGTTTGAGGGTTAGGGCTCGGTTTAGGGTATGGGTTAAGATTAGTGTACGTGTTAGGGTTAGGGTAGAGGTTAGGGTTAGGGTATGCGTTAGGGTTATGATAGTTATTAAACCTATCCCACTCTCTAGATACCCCTTAGCACGTCAAGGAATATTATTTGGGGGTCCAGCCATGGAGAAGAGTTTAGACACTAGGAGAAGATAAGGAACACACCCATTATCAAGAAATCACATTAGGATTCTCTTTTTAACCTGTTCCTTAAAACACTAGTGCTTAGGAAATCTATTGGAGGCAGAAGCAGTCAAGGGTAGCTTAGGGTTAGGGTTAGGGTTAGGGTACGGCTTAGGGTACGGGTTCGGGTACGGGTTCGGGTACGGCGTAGGGTATGGGTTAGGTTTAGGGTTAGGGTTAGTTTGAGGGTTAGGGCTCGGTTTAGGTTACGGGTTAGGATTAGGGTACGTGTTAGGGTTAGGGTAGGGGTTAGGGTTAGGGTACGCGTTAGGGTTAGGGTAGTTATTAAACCTATCCCACTCTCTAGATACCCCTTAGCACGTCAAGGAATATTATTTGGGGGTCCAGCCATGGAGAAGAGTTTATACACTAGGAGAAGATAAGGAACACACCCATTATCCTGAAATCACATTAGGATTCTCTTTTTAACCTGTTCCTTAATACACTAGTGCTTAGGAAATCTATTGGAGGCAGAAGCAGTCAAGGGTAGCTTAGGGTTAGGGTTACGGTTAGGGTTAGGGTTAGGGTATGGCTTAGGGTACGGGTTTGGGTACGGGTTCGGGTACGGCGTAGGGTATGGGTTAGGGTTAGGGTTAGGGTTAGTTTGAGGGTTAGGGCTCGGTTTAGGGTACGGGTTAGGATTAGGGTACGTGTTAGGGTTAGGGTAGGGGTTAGGGTTAGGGTACGCGTTAGGGTTAGGGTAGTTATTAAACCTATCCCACTCTCTAGATACCCCTTAGCACGTCAAGGAATATTATTTGGGGGTCCAGCCATGTAGAAGAGTTTAGACACTAGGAGAAGATAAGGAACACACCCATTATCAAGAAATCACATTAGGATTCTCTTTTTAACCTGTTCCTTAAAACACTAGTGCTTAGGAAATCTAATGGAGGCAGAAGCAGTCAAGGGTAGCTTAGGGTTAGGGTTTGGGTTAGGGTACGGCTTAGGGTACGGGTTCTGGTACGGGTTCGTGTACGCTGTAGGGTATGGGTTAGGGTTAGGGTTAGGGTTAGTTTGAAGGTTAGGGCTCGGTTTAGGGTACGGGTTAGGATTAGGGTTCGTGTTAGGGTTAGGGTAGGGGTTAGGGTTAGGGTACGCGTTAGGGTTAGGGTAGTTATTAAACCTATCCCACTCTCTAGATACCCCTTAGCACGTCAAGGAATATTATTTGGGGGTCCAGCCATGGAGAAGAGTTTAGACACTAGGAGAAGATAAGGAACACACCCATTATCCTGAAATCACATTAGGATTCTCTTTTTAACCTGTTCCTTAATACACTAGTGCTTAGGAAATCTATTGGAGGCAGAAGCAGTCAAGGGTAGCTTAGGGTTAGGGTTACGGTGAGGGTTAGGGTTAGGGTATGGCTTAGGGTACGGGTTCGGGTACGGGTTCGTGTACGGCGTAGGGTATGGGTTAGTGTTAGGGTTAGGGTTAGTTTGAGGGTTAGGGCTCCGTTTAGGGTACGGGTTAGGATTAGGGTAAGTGTTAGGGTTAGGGTAGGGGTTAGGGTTAGGGTACGCGTTAGGGTTAGGGTAGTTATTAAACCTATCCCACTCTCTAGATACACCTTAGCACGTCAAGGAATATTATTTGGGGGTCCAGCCATGGAGAAGAGTTTAGATACTAGGAGAAGATAAGGAACACACCCATTATCAAGAAATCACATTAGGATTCTCTTTTTAACCTGTTCCTTAAAACACTAGTGCTTAGGAAATCTATTGGAGGCAGAAGCAGTCAAGGGTAGCTTAGGGTTAGGGTTAGGGTTAGGGTACGGCTTAGGGTACGGGTTCGGGTACGGGTTCGGGTACGGGTTCGGGTACGGCGTAGGGTATGGGTTAGGTTTAGGGTTAGGGTTAGTTTGAGGGTTAGGGCTCGGTTTAGGTTACGGGATAGGATTAGGGTACGTGTTAGGGTTAGGGTAGGGGTTAGGGTTAGGGTACGCGTTAGGGTTAGGGTAGTTATTAAACCTATCCCACTCTCTAGATACCCCTTAGCACGTCAAGGAATATTATTTGGGGGTCCAGCCATGGAGAAGAGTTTATACACTAGGAGAAGATAAGGAACACACCCATTATCCTGAAATCACATTAGGATTCTCTTTTTAACCTGTTCCTTAATACACTAGTGCTTAGCAAATCTATTGGAGGCAGAAGCAGTCAAGGGTAGCTTAGGGTTAGGGTTACGGTTAGGGTTAGGTTTAGGGTACGGCTTAGGGTACGGGTTCGGGTACGGGTTCGGGTACGGGTTTGGGTACGGCGTAGGGTATGGGTTAGGGTTAGGGTTAGGGTTAGTTTGAGGGTTAGGGCTCGGTTTAGGGTATGGGTTAGGATTAGTGTACGTGTTAGGGTTAGGGTAGAGGTTAGGGTTAGGGTATGCGTTAGGGTTATGGTAGTTATTAAACCTATCCCACTCTCTAGATACCCCTTAGCACGTCAAGGAATATTATTTGGCGGTCCAGCCATGGAGAAGAGTTTAGACACTAGGAGAAGATAAGGAACACACCCATTATCAAGAAATCACATTAGGATTCTCTTTTTAACCTGTTCCTTAAAACACTAGTGCTTAGGAAATCTATTGGAGGCAGAAGCAGTCAAGGGTAGCTTAGGGTTAAGGTTAGGGTTATTGTTAGGGTAAGGATTAGGGTACGGGTTCGGGTACGGCATAGGGTATGGGTTTGCGTTAGGGTTAGGGTTAGTTTGAAGGTTAGGGCTCGGTTTAGGGTACGGGTTAGGATTAGGGTTCGTGTTAGGGTTAGGGTAGGGGTTAGGATTAGGGTACGCGTTAGGGTTAGGGTAGTTATTAAACCTATCCCACTCTCTAGATACCCCTTAGCACGTCAAGTAATATTATTTGGGGGTCCAGCCATGGAGAAGAGTTTAGACACTAGGAGAAGATAAGGAACACACCCATTATCCTGAAATCACATTAGGATTCTCTTTTTAACCTGTTCCTTAATACACTAGTGCTTAGGAAATCTATTGGAGGCAGAAGCAGTCAAGGGTAGCTTAGGGTTAGGGTTACGGTGAGGGTTAGGGTTAGGGTATGGCTTAGGGTACGGGTTCGGGTACGGGTTCGTGTACGGCGTAGGGTATGGGTTAGGGTTAGGGTTAGGGTTAGTTTGAGGGTTAGGGCTCCGTTTAGGGTACGGGTTAGGATTAGGGTAAGTGTTAGGGTTAGGGTAGGGGTTAGGGTTAGGGTACGCGTTAGGGTTAGGGTAGTTATTAAACCTATCCCACTCTCTAGATACCCCTTAGCACGTCAAGGAATATTATTTGGGGGTCCAGCCATGGAGAAGAGTTTAGACACTAGGAGAAGATAAGGAACACACCCATTATCAAGAAATCACATTAGGATTCTCTTTTTAACCTGTTCCTTAAAACACTAGTGCTTAGGAAATCTATTGGAGGCAGAAGCAGTCAAGGGTAGCTTAGGGTTAGGGTTAGGGTTAGGGTACGGCTTAGGGTACGGGTTCGGGTACGGGTTCGGGTACGGGTTCGGGTACGGCGTAGGGTATGGGTTAGGTTTAGGGTTAGGGTTAGTTTGAGGGTTAGGGCTCGGTTTAGGTTACGGGTTAGGATTAGGGTACGTGTTAGGGTTAGGGTAGGGGTTAGGGTTAGGGTACGCGTTAGGGTTAGGGTAGTTATTAAACCTATCCCACTCTCTAGATACCCCTTAGCACGTCAAGGAATATTATTTGGGGGTCCAGCCATGGAGAAGAGTTTAGACACTAGGAGAAGATAAGGAACACACCCATTATCAAGAAATCACATTAGGATTCTCTTTTTAACCTGTTCCTTAAAACACTAGTGCTTAGGAAATCTATTGGAGGCAGAAGCAGTCAAGGGTAGCTTAGGGTTAGGGTTAGGGTTAGGGTTAGGGTTAGGGTACGGCTTAGGGTACGGGTTCGGGTACGGGTTCGTGTACGCTGTAGGGTATGGGTTAGGGTTAGGGTTAGGGTTAGTTTGAAGGTTAGGCCTCGGTTTAGGGTACGGGTTAGGATTAGGGTTCGTGTTAGGGTTAGGGTAGGGGTTAGGGTTAGGGTACGCGTTAGGGTTAGGGTAGTTATTAAACCTATCCCACTCTCTAGATACCCCTTAGCACGTCAAGGAATATTATTTGGGGGTCCAGCCATGGAGAAGAGTTTAGACACTAGGAGAAGATAAGGAACACACCCATTATCAAGAAATCACATTAGGATTCTCTTTTTAACCTGTTCCTTAAAACACTAGTGCTTAGGAAATCTATTGGAGGCAGAAGCAGTCAAGGGTAGCTTAGGGTTAGGGTTAGGGTTAGGGCTAGGGTTAGGACACGGCTTAGGGTACGGGTTCGGGTACGGGTTCGTGTACGGCGTAGGGTATGGGTTTGGGTTAGGGTTAGGGTTAGTTTGAAGGTTAGGGCTCGGTTTAGGGTACGGGTTAGGATTAGGGTTCGTGTTAGGGTTAGGGTAGGGGTTAGGGTTAGGGTACGCGTTAGGGTTAGGGTAGTTATTAAACCTATCCCACTCTCAAGATACCCCTTAGCACGTCAAGGAATATTATTTGGGGGTCCAGCCATGGAGAAGAGTTTAGACACAAGGAGAAGATAAGGAACACACCCATTATCCTGAAATCACATTAGGATTCTCTTTTTAACCTGTTCCTTAATACACTAGTGCTTAGGAAATCTATTGGAGGCAGAAGCAGTCAAGGGTAGCTTAGGGTTAGGGATAGGGTTAGGGTTAGGTTTAGGCTACGGCTTAGGGTACGGGTTCGGGTACGGGTTCGGGTACGGGTTTGGGTACGGCGTAGGGTATGGGTTAGGGTTAGGGTTAGGGTTAGTTTGAGGGTTAGGGCTCGGTTTAGGGTATGGGTTAAGATTAGTGTACGTGTTAGGGTTAGGGTAGAGGTTAGGGTTAGGGTATGCGTTAGGGTTATGATAGTTATTAAACCTATCCCACTCTCTAGATACCCCTTAGCACGTCAAGGAATATTATTTGGGGGTCCAGCCATGGAGAAGAGTTTAGACACTAGGAGAAGATAAGGAACACACCCATTATCAAGAAATCACATTAGGATTCTCTTTTTAACCTGTTCCTTAAAACACTAGTGCTTAGGAAATCTATTGGAGGCAGAAGCAGTCAAGGGTAGCTTAGGGTTAGGGTTAGGGTTAGGGTACGGCTTAGGGTACGGGTTCGGGTACGGGTTCGGGTACGGCGTAGGGTATGGGTTAGGTTTAGGGTTAGGGTTAGTTTGAGTGTTAGGGCTCGGTTTAGGTTACGGGTTAGGATTAGGGTACGTGTTAGGGTTAGGGTAGGGGTTAGGGTTAGGGTACGCGTTAGGGTTAGGGTAGTTATTAAACCTATCCCACTCTCTAGATACCCCTTAGCACGTCAAGGAATATTATTTGGGGGTCCAGCCATGGAGAAGAGTTTATACACTAGGAGAAGATAAGGAACACACCCATTATCCTGAAATCACATTAGGATTCTCTTTTTAACCTGTTCCTTAATACACTAGTGCTTAGGAAATCTATTGGAGGCAGAAGCAGTCAAGGGTAGCTTAGGGTTAGGGTTACGGTTAGGGTTAGGGTTAGGGTATGGCTTAGGGTACGGGTTTGGGTACGGGTTCGGGTACGGCGTAGGGTATGGGTTAGGGTTAGGGTTAGGGTTAGTTTGAGGGTTAGGGCTCAGTTTAGGGTACGGGTTAGGATTAGGGTACGTGTTAGGGTTAGGGTAGGGGTTAGGGTTAGGGTACGCGTTAGGGTTAGGGTAGTTATTAAACCTATCCCACTCTCTAGATACCCCTTAGCACGTCAAGGAATATTATTTGGGGGTCCAGCCATGTAGAAGAGTTTAGACACTAGGAGAAGATAAGGAACACACCCATTATCAAGAAATCACATTAGGATTCTCTTTTTAACCTGTTCCTTAAAACACTAGTGCTTAGGAAATCTATTGGAGGCAGAAGCAGTCAAGGGTAGCTTAGGGTTAGGGTTTGGGTTAGGGTACGGCTTAGGGTACGGGTTCGGGTACGGGTTCGTGTACGCTGTAGGGTATGGGTTAGGGTTAGGGTTAGGGTTAGTTTGAAGGTTAGGGCTCGGTTTAGGGTACGGGTTAGGATTAGGGTTCGTGTTAGGGTTAGGGTAGGGGTTAGGGTTAGGGTACGCGTTAGGGTTAGGGTAGTTATTAAACCTATCCCACTCTCTAGATACCCCTTAGCACGTCAAGGAATATTATTTGGGGGTCCAGCCATGGAGAAGAGTTTAGACACTAGGAGAAGATAAGGAACACACCCATTATCCTGAAATCACATTAGGATTCTCTTTTTAACCTGTTCCTTAATACACTAGTGCTTAGGAAATCTATTGGAGGCAGAAGCAGTCAAGGGTAGCTTAGGGTTAGGGTTACGGTGAGGGTTAGGGTTAGGGTATGGCTTAGGGTACGGGTTCGGGTACGGGTTCGTGTACGGCGTAGGGTATGGGTTAGGGTTAGGGTTAGGGTTAGTTTGAGGGTTAGGGCTCCGTTTAGGGTAAGGGTTAGGATTAGGGTAAGTGTTAGGGTTAGGGTAGGGGTTAGGGTTAGGGTACGCGTTAGGGTTAGGGTAGTTATTAAACCTATCCCACTCTCTAGATACCCCTTAGCACGTCAAGGAATATTATTTGGGGGTCCAGCCATGGAGAAGAGTTTAGACACTAGGAGAAGATAAGGAACACACCCATTATCAAGAAATCACATTAGGATTCTCTTTTTAACCTGTTCCTTAAAACACTAGTGCTTAGGAAATCTATTGGAGGCAGAAGCAGTCAAGGGTAGCTTAGGGTTAGGGTTAGGGTTAGGGTACGGCTTAGGGTACGGGTTCGGGTACGGGTTCGGGTACGGGTTCGGGTACGGCGTAGGGTATGGGTTAGGTTTAGGGTTAGGGTTAGTTTGAGGGTTAGGGCTCGGTTTAGGTTACGGGTTAGGATTAGGGTACGTGTTAGGGTTAGGGTAGGGGTTAGGGTTAGGGTACGCGTTAGGGTTAGGGTAGTTATTAAACCTATCCCACTCTCTAGATACCCCTTAGCACGTCAAGGAATATTATTTGGGGGTCCAGCCATGGAGAAGAGTTTATACACTAGGAGAAGATAAGGAACACACCCATTATCCTGAAATCACATTAGGATTCTCTTTTTAACCTGTTCCTTAATACACTAGTGCTTAGCAAATCTATTGGAGGCAGAAGCAGTCAAGGGTAGCTTAGGGTTAGGGTTACGGTTAGGGTTAGGTTTAGGGTACGGCTTAGGGTACGGGTTCGGGTACGGGTTCGGGTACGGGTTTGGGTACGGCGTAGGGTATGGGTTAGGGTTAGGGTTAGGGTTAGTTTGAGGGTTAGGGCTCGGTTTAGGGTATGGGTTAGGATTAGTGTACGTGTTAGGGTTAGGGTAGAGGTTAGGGTTAGGGTATGCGTTAGGGTTATGGTAGTTATTAAACCTATCCCACTCTCTAGATACCCCTTAGCACGTCAAGGAATATTATTTGGCGGTCCAGCCATGGAGAAGAGTTTAGACACTAGGAGAAGATAAGGAACACACCCATTATCAAGAAATCACATTAGGATTCTCTTTTTAACCTGTTCCTTAAAACACTAGTGCTTAGGAAATCTATTGGAGGCAGAAGCAATCAAGGGTAGCTTAGGGTTAAGGTTAGGGTTATTGTTAGGGTAAGGATTAGGGTACGGGTTCGGGTACGGCATAGGGTATGGGTTTGCGTTAGGGTTAGGGTTAGTTTGAAGGTTAGGGCTCGGTTTAGGGTACGGGTTAGGATTAGGGTTCGTGTTAGGGTTAGGGTAGGGGTTAGGATTAGGGTACGCGTTAGGGTTAGGGTAGTTATTAAACCTATCCCACTCTCTAGATACCCCTTAGCACGTCAAGGAATATTATTTGGGGGTCCAGCCATGGAGAAGAGTTTAGACACTAGGAGAAGATAAGGAACACACCCATTATCCTGAAATCACATTAGGATTCTCTTTTTAACCTGTTCCTTAATACACTAGTGCTTAGGAAATCTATTGGAGGCAGAAGCAGTCAAGGGTAGCTTAGGGTTAGGGTTACGGTGAGGGTTAGGGTTAGGGTATGGCTTAGGGTACGGGTTCGGGTACGGGTTCGTGTACGGCGTAGGGTATGGGTTAGGGTTAGGGTTAGGGTTAGTTTGAGGGTTAGGGCTCCGTTTAGGGTACGGGTTAGGATTAGTGTAAGTGTTAGGGTTAGGGTAGGGGTTAGGGTTAGGGTACGCGTTAGGGTTAGGGTAGTTATTAAACCTATCCCACTCTCTAGATACCCCTTAGCACGTCAAGGAATATTATTTGGGGGTCCAGCCATGGAGAAGAGTTTAGACACTAGGAGAAGATAAGGAACACACCCATTATCAAGAAATCACATTAGGATTCTCTTTTTAACCTGTTCCTTAAAACACTAGTGCTTAGGAAATCTATTGGAGGCAGAAGCAGTCAAGGGTAGCTTAGGGTTAGGGTTAGGGTTAGGGTACGGGTTCGGGTACGGGTTCGGGTACGGGTTCGGGTACGGCGTAGGGTATGGGTTAGGTTTAGGGTTAGGGTTAGTTTGAGGGTTAGGGCTCGGTTTAGGTTACGGGTTAGGATTAGGGTACGTGTTAGGGTTAGGGTAGGGGTTAGGGTTAGGGTACGCGTTAGGGTTAGGGTAGTTATTAAACCTATCCCACTCTCTAGATACCCCTTAGCACGTCAAGGAATATTATTTGGGGGTCCAGCCATGGAGAAGAGTTTATACACTAGGAGAAGATAAGGAACACACCCATTATCAAGAAATCACATTAGGATTCTCTTTTTAACCTGTTCCTTAAAACACTAGTGCTTAGGAAATCTATTGGAGGCAGAAGCAGTCAAGGGTAGCTTAGGGTTAGGGTTAGGGTTAGGGTTAGGGTTAGGGTACGGCTTAGGGTACGGGTTCGGGTACGGGTTCGTGTACGCTGTAGGGTATGGGTTAGGGTTAGGGTTAGGGTTAGTTTGAAGGTTAGGGCTCGGTTTAGGGTACGGGTTAGGATTAGGGTTCGTGTTAGGGTTAGGGTAGGGGTTAGTGTTAGGGTACGCGTTAGGGTTAGGGTAGTTATTAAACCTATCCCACTCTCTAGATACCCCTTAGCACGTCAAGGAATATTATTTGGGGGTCCAGCCATGGAGAAGAGTTTAGACACTAGGAGAAGATAAGGAACACACCCATTATCAAGAAATCACATTAGGATTCTCTTTTTAACCTGTTCCTTAAAACACTAGTGCTTAGGAAATCTATTGGAGGCAGAAGCAGTCAAGGGTAGCTTAGGGTTAGGGTTAGGGTTAGGGCTAGGGTTAGGACACGGCTTAGGGTACGGGTTCGGGTACGGGTTCGTGTACGGCGTAGGGTATGGGTTTGGGTTAGGGTTAGGGTTAGTTTGAAGGTTAGGGCTCGGTTTAGGGTACGGGTTAGGATTAGGGTTCGTGTTAGGGTTAGGGTAGGGGTTAGGGTTAGGGTACGCGTTAGGGTTAGGGTAGTTATTAAACCTATCCCACTCTCAAGATACCCCTTAGCACGTCAAGGAATATTATTTGGGGGTCCAGCCATGGAGAAGAGTTTAGACACTAGGAGAAGATAAGGAACACACCCATTATCCTGAAATCACATTAGGATTCTCTTTTTAACCTGTTCCTTAATACACTAGTGCTTAGGAAATCTATTGGAGGCAGAAGCAGTCAAGGGTAGCTTAGGGTTAGGGATAGGGTTAGGGTTAGGTTTAGGGTACGGCTTAGGGTACGGGTTCGGGTACGGGTTCGGGTACGGGTTTGGGTACGGCGTAGGGTATGGGTTAGGGTTAGGGTTAGGGTTAGTTTGAGGGTTAGGGCTCGGTTTAGGGTATGGGTTAAGATTAGTGTACGTGTTAGGGTTAGGGTAGAGGTTAGGGTTAGGGTATGCGTTAGGGTTATGATAGTTATTAAACCTATCCCACTCTCTAGATACCCCTTAGCACGTCAAGGAATATTATTTGGGGGTCCAGCCATGGAGAAGAGTTTAGACACTAGGAGAAGATAAGGAACACACCCATTATCAAGAAATCACATTAGGATTCTCTTTTTAACCTGTTCCTTAAAACACTAGTGCTTAGGAAATCTATTGGAGGCAGAAGCAGTCAAGGGTAGCTTAGGGTTAGGGTTAGGGTTAGGGTACGGCTTAGGGTACGGGTTCGGGTACGGGTTCGGGTACGGCGTAGGGTATGGGTTAGGTTTAGGGTTAGGGTTAGTTTGAGGGTTAGGGCTCGGTTTAGGTTACGGGTTAGGATTAGGGTACGTGTTAGGGTTAGGGTAGGGGTTAGGGTTAGGGTACGCGTTAGGGTTAGGGTAGTTATTAAACCTATCCCACTCTCTAGATACCCCTTAGCACGTCAAGGAATATTATTTGGGGGTCCAGCCATGGAGAAGAGTTTATACACTAGGAGAAGATAAGGAACACACCCATTATCCTGAAATCACATTAGGATTCTCTTTTTAACCTGTTCCTTAATACACTAGTGCTTAGGAAATCTATTGGAGGCAGAAGCAGTCAAGGGTAGCTTAGGGTTAGGGTTACGGTTAGGGTTAGGGTTAGGGTATGGCTTAGGGTACGGGTTTGGGTACGGGTTCGGGTACGGCGTAGGGTATGGGTTAGGGTTAGGGTTAGGGTTAGTTTGAGGGTTAGGGCTCGGTTTAGGGTACGGGTTAGGATTAGGGTACGTGTTAGGGTTAGGGTAGGAGTTAGGGTTAGGGTACGCGTTAGGGTTAGGGTAGTTATGAAACCTATCCCACTCTCTAGATACCCCTTAGCACGTCAAGGAATATTATTTGGGGGTCCAGCCATGTAGAAGAGTTTAGACACTAGGAGAAGATAAGGAACACACCCATTATCAAGAAATCACATTAGGATTCTCTTTTTAACCTGTTCCTTAAAACACTAGTGCTTAGGAAATCTATTGGAGGCAGAAGCAGGCAAGGGTAGCTTAGGGTTAGGGTTAGGGTTAGGGTTAGGGTTAGGGTTAGGATACGGCTTAGGGTACGGGTTCGGGTACGGGTTCGCGTACGGCGTAGGGTATGGGTTAGGGTTAGTGTTAGGGTTCGTTTGAAGGTTAGGGCTCGGTTTAGGGTACGGGTTAGGATTAGGGTTCGTGTTAGGGTTAGGGTAGGGGTTAGGGTTAGGGTACGCGTTAGGGTTAGGGTAGTTATTAAACCTATCCCACTCTCTAGATACCCCTTAGCACGTCAAGGAATATTATTTGGGGGTCCAGCCATGGAGAAGAGTTTAGACACTAGGAGAAGATAAGGAACACAACCATTATCAAGAAATCACATTAGGATTCTCTTTTTAACCTGTTCCTTAAAACACTAGTGCTTAGGAAATCTATTGGAGGCAGAAGCAGTCAAGGGTAGCTTAGGGTTAGGGTTTGGGTTAGGGTACGGCTTAGGGTACGGGTTCGGGTACGGGTTCGGTTACGGGTTTGAGTATGGCGTAGGATATGGGTTAGGGTTAGGGTTAGGGTTAGTTTGAGGGTTAGGGCTCGGTTTAGGGTACGGGTTAGGATTAGGGTACGTGTTAGGGTTAGGGTAGGGGTTAGGGTTAGGGTACGCGTTAGGGTTAGGGTAGTTATTAAACCTATCCCACTCTCTAGATACCCCTTAGCACGTCAAGGAATATTATTTGGGGGTCCAGCCATGGAGAAGAGTTTATACACTAGGAGAAGATAAGGAACACACCCATTATCCTGAAATCACATTAGGATTCTCTTTTTAACCTGTTCCTTAATACACTAGTGCTTAGGAAATCTATTGGAGGCAGAAGCAGTCAAGGGTAGCTTAGGGTTAGGGTTACGGTTAGGGTTAGGGTTAGGGTATGGCTTAGGGTATGGGTTCGGGTACGGGTTCGGGTACGGCGTAGGGTATGGGTTAGGGTTAGGGTTAGGGTTAGTTTGAGGGTTAGGGCTCGGTTTAGGATACGGGTTAGGATTAGGGTACGTGTTAGGGTTAGGGTAGGGGTTAGGGTTAGGGTACGCGTTAGGGTTAGGGTAGTTATTAAACCTATCCCACTCTCTAGATACCCCTTAGCACGTCAAGGAATATTATTTGGGGGTCCAGCCATGGAGAAGAGTTTAGACACTAGGAGAAGATAAGGAACACACCCATTATCAAGAAATCACATTAGGATTCTCTTTTTAACCTGTTCCTTAAAACACTAGTGCTCAGGAAATCTATTGGAGGCAGAAGCAGTCAAGGGTAGCTTAGGGTTAGGGTTAGGGTTAGGGTACGGCTTAGGGTACGGGTTCGGGTACGGGTTCGGGTACGGGTTCAGGTACGGCGTAGGGTATGGGTTAGGTTTAGGGTTAGGGTTAGTTTGAGGGTTAGGGCTCGGTTTATGTTACGGGTTAGGATTAGGGTACGTGTTAGGGTTAGGGTAGGGGTTAGGGTTAGGGTACGCGTTAGGGTTAGCGTAGTTATTAAACATATCCCACTCTCTAGAAACCCCTTAGCACGTCAAGGAATATTATTTGGGGGTCCAGGCATGGAGAAGAGTTTAGACACTAGGAGAAGATAAGGAACACACCCATTATCAATAAATCACATTAGGATTCTCTTTTTAACCTGTTCCTTAAAACACTAGTGCTTAGGAAATCTATTGGAGGCAGAAGCAGTCAAGGGTAGCTTAGGGTTAGGGTTTGGGTTAGGGTACGGCTTAGGGTACGGGTTCGGGTACGGGTTCGTGTACGCTGTAGGGTATGGGTTAGGGTTAGGGTTAGGGTTAGTTTGAAGGTTAGGGCTCGGTTTAGGGTACGGGTTAGGATTAGGGTTCGTGTTAGGGTTAGGGTAGGGGTTAGGGTTAGGGTACGCGTTAGGGTTAGGGTAGTTATTAAACCTATCCCACTCTCTAGATACCCCTTAGCACGTCAAGGAATATTATTTGGGGGTCCAGCCATGGAGAAGAGTTTAGACACTAGGAGAAGATAAGGAACACACCCATTATCCTGAAATCACATTAGGATTCTCTTTTTAACCTGTTCCTTAAAACACTAGTGCTTAGGAAATCTATTGGAGGCAGAAGCAGTCAAGGGTAGCTTAGGGTTAAGGTTAGGGTTATTGTTAGGGTAAGGATTAGGGTACGGGTTCGGGTACGGCATAGGGTATGGGTTAGGGTTAGGGTTAGGGTTAGTTTGAGGGTTAGGGCTCGGTTTAGGGTACGGGTTAGGAGTAGGGTACGTGTTAGGGTTAGGGTAGGGGTTAGGGTTAGGGTACGCGTTAGGGTTAGGGTAGTTATTAAACCTATCTCACTCTCTAGATACCCCTTAGCACGTCAAGGAATATTATTTGGGGGTCCAGCCATGGAGAAGAGTTTAGACACTAGGAGAAGATAAGGAACACACCCATTATCAAGAAATCACATTAGGATTCTCTTTTTAACCTGTTCCTTAAAACACTAGTGCTTAGGAAATCTATTGGAGGCAGAAGCAGTCAAGGGTAGCTTAGGGTTAGGGTTAGGGTTAGGGTACGGCTTAGGGTACGGGTTCGGGTACGGGTTCGGGTACGGCGTAGGGTATGGGTTAGGTTTAGGGTTAGGGTTAGTTTGAGGGTTAGGGCTCGGTTTAGGTTACGGGTTAGGATTAGGGTACGTGTTAGGGTTAGGGTAGGGGTTAGGGTTAGGGTACGCGTTAGGGTTAGGGTAGTTATTAAACCTATCCCACTCTCTAGATACCCCTTAGCACGTCAAGGAATATTATTTGGGGGTCCAGCCATGGAGAAGAGTTTATACACTAGGAGAAGATAAGGAACACACCCATTATCCTGAAATCACATTAGGATTCTCTTTTTAACCTGTTCCTTAATACACTAGTGCTTAGGAAATCTATTGGAGGCAGAAGCAGTCAAGGGTAGCTTAGGGTTAGGGTTACGGTTAGGGTTAGGGTTAGGGTATGGCTTAGGGTACGGGTTTGGGTACGGGTTCGGGTACGGCGTAGGGTATGGGTTAGGGTTAGGGTTAGGGTTAGTTTGAGGGTTAGGGCTCGGTTTAGGGTACGGGTTAGGATTAGGGTACGTGTTAGGGTTAGGGTAGGGGTTAGGGTTAGGGTACGCGTTAGGGTTAGGGTAGTTATGAAACCTATCCCACTCTCTAGATACCCCTTAGCACGTCAAGGAATATTATTTGGGGGTCCAGCCATGTAGAAGAGTTTAGACACTAGGAGAAGATAAGGAACACACCCATTATCAAGAAATCACATTAGGATTCTCTTTTTAACCTGTTCCTTAAAACACTAGTGCTTAGGAAATCTATTGGAGGCAGAAGCAGGCAAGGGTAGCTTAGGGTTAGGGTTAGGGTTAGGGTTAGGGTTAGGGTTAGGATACGGCTTAGGGTACGGGTTCGGGTACGGGTTCGCGTACGGCGTAGGGTATGGGTTAGGGTTAGTGTTAGGGTTAGTTTGAAGGTTAGGGCTCGGTTTAGGGTACGGGTTAGGATTAGGGTTCGTGTTAGGGTTAGGGTAGGGGTTAGGGTTAGGGTACGCGTTAGGGTTAGGGTAGTTATTAAACCTATCCCACTCTCTAGATACCCCTTAGCACGTCAAGGAATATTATTTGGGGGTCCAGCCATGGAGAAGAGTTTAGACACTAGGAGAAGATAAGGAACACAACCATTATCAAGAAATCACATTAGGATTCTCTTTTTAACCTGTTCCTTAAAACACTAGTGCTTAGGAAATCTATTGGAGGCAGAAGCAGTCAAGGGTAGCTTAGTGTTAGGGTTAGGGTTAGGGCTAGGGTTAGGACACGGCTTAGGGTACGGGTTCGGGTACGGGTTCGTGTACGGCGTAGGGTATGGGTTTGGGTTAGTGTTAGGGTTAGTTTGAAGGTTAGGGCTCGGTTTAGGGTACGGGTTAGGATTAGGGTTCGTGTTAGGGTTAGGGTAGGGGTTAGGGTTAGGGTACGCGTTAGGGTTAGGGTAGTTATTAAACCTATCCCACTCTCTAGATACCCCTTAGCACGTCAAGGAATATTATTTGGGGGTCCAGCCATGGAGAAAAGTTTAGACACTAGGAGAAGATAAGGAACACACCCATTATCAAGAAATCACATTAGGATTCTCTTTTTAACCTGTTCCTTAAAACACTAGTGCTTAGGAAATCTATTGGAGGCAGAAGCAGTCAAGGGTAGCTTAGGGTTAGGGTTTGGGTTAGGGTACGGCTTAGGGTACGGGTTCGGGTACGGGTTCGGTTACGGGTTTGAGTATGGCGTAGGATATGGGTTAGTGTTAGGGTTAGGGTTAGTTTGAGGGTTAGGGCTCGGTTTAGGGTACGGGTTAGGATTAGGGTACGTGTTAGGGTTAGGGTAGGGGTTAGGGTTAGGGTACGCGTTAGGGTTAGGGTAGTTATTAAACCTATCCCACTCTCTAGATACCCCTTAGCACGTCAAGGAATATTATTTGGGGGTCCAGCCATGGAGAAGAGTTTATACACTAGGAGAAGATAAGGAACACACCCATTATCCTGAAATCACATTAGGATTCTCTTTTTAACCTGTTCCTTAATACACTAGTGCTTAGGAAATCTATTGGAGGCAGAAGCAGTCAAGGGTAGCTTAGGGTTAGGGTTACGGTTAGGGTTAGGGTTAGGGTATGGCTTAGGGTATGGGTTCGGGTACGGGTTCGGGTACGGCGTAGGGTATGGGTTAGGGTTAGGGTTAGGGTTAGTTTGAGGGTTAGGGCTCGGTTTAGGGTACGGGTTAGGATTAGGGTACGTGTTAGGGTTAGGGTAGGGGTTAGGGTTAGGGTACGCGTTAGGGTTAGGGTAGTTATTAAACCTATCCCACTCTCTAGATACCCCTTAGCACGTCAAGGAATATTATTTGGGGGTCCAGCCATGGAGAAGAGTTTAGACACTAGGAGAAGATAAGGAACACACCCATTATCAAGAAATCACATTAGGATTCTCTTTTTAACCTGTTCCTTAAAACACTAGTGCTCAGGAAATCTATTGGAGGCAGAAGCAGTCAAGGGTAGCTTAGGGTTAGGGTTAGGGTTAGGGTACGGCTTAGGGTACGGGTTCGGGTACGGGTTCGGGTACGGGTTCAGGTACGGCGTAGGGTATGGGTTAGGTTTAGGGTTAGGGTTAGTTTGAGGGTTAGGGCTCGGTTTATGTTACGGGTTAGGATTAGGGTACGTGTTAGGGTTAGGGTAGGGGTTAGGGTTAGGGTACGCGTTAGGGTTAGGGTAGTTATTAAACATATCCCACTCTCTAGAAACCCCTTAGCACGTCAAGGAATATTATTTGGGGGTCCAGCCATGGAGAAGAGTTTAGACACTAGGAGAAGATAAGGAACACACCCATTATCAATAAATCACATTAGGATTCTCTTTTTAACCTGTTCCTTAAAACACTAGTGCTTAGGAAATCTATTGGAGGCAGAAGCAGTCAAGGGTAGCTTAGGGTTAGG
Source organism: Eschrichtius robustus (assembly GCF_028021215.1). Lineage (NCBI taxonomy): Eukaryota > Metazoa > Chordata > Mammalia > Artiodactyla > Eschrichtiidae > Eschrichtius > Eschrichtius robustus. The sequence goes on from NW_027175376.1 coordinate 269,275, forward strand.
GTTTGGGTTAGGGTACGGCTTAGGGTACGGGTTCGGGTACGGGTTCGTGTACGCTGTAGGGTATGGGTTAGGGTTAGGGTTAGGGTTAGTTTGAAGGTTAGGGCTCGGTTTAGGGTACGGGTTAGGATTAGGGTTCGTGTTAGGGTTAGGGTAGGGGTTAGGGTTAGGGTACGCGTTAGGGTTAGGGTAGTTATTAAACCTATCCCACTCTCTAGATACCCCTTAGCACGTCAAGGAATATTATTTGGGGGTCCAGCCATGGAGAAGAGTTTAGACACTAGGAGAAGATAAGGAACACACCCATTATCCTGAAATCACATTAGGATTCTCTTTTTAACCTGTTCCTTAAAACACTAGTGCTTAGGAAATCTATTGGAGGCAGAAGCAGTCAAGGGTAGCTTAGGGTTAAGGTTAGGGTTATTGTTAGGGTAAGGATTAGGGTACGGGTTCGGGTACGGCATAGGGTATGGGTTAGGGTTAGGGTTAGGGTTAGTTTGAGGGTTAGGGCTCGGTTTAGGGTACGGGTTAGGAGTAGGGTACGTGTTAGGGTTAGGGTAGGGGTTAGGGTTAGGGTACGCGTTAGGGTTAGGGTAGTTATTAAACCTATCTCACTCTCTAGATACCACTTAGCACGTCAAGGAATATTATTTGGGGGTCCAGCCATGGAGAAGAGTTTAGACACTAGGAGAAGATAAGGAACACACCCATTATCAAGAAATCACATTAGGATTCTCTTTTTAACCTGTTCCTTAAAACACTAGTGCTTAGGAAATCTATTGGAGGCAGAAGCAGTCAAGGGTAGCTTAGGGTTAGGGTTAGGGTTAGGGTTAGGGTTAGGGTACGGCTTAGGGTACGGGTTCGGGTACGGGTTCGTGTACGCTGTAGGGTATGGGTTAGGGTTAGGGTTAGGGTTAGTTTGAAGGTTAGGGCTCGGTTTAGGGTACGGGTTAGGATTAGGGTTCGTGTTAGGGTTAGGGTAGGGGTTAGGGTTAGGGTACGCGTTAGGGTTAGGGTAGTTATTAAACCTATCCCACTCTCTAGATACCCCTTATCACGTCAAGGAATATTATTTGGGGTTCCAGCCATGGAGAAGAGTTTAGACACTAGGAGAAGATAAGGAACACACCCATTATCAAGAAATCACATTAGGATTCTCTTTTTAACCTGTTCCTTAAAACACTAGTGCTTAGGAAATCTATTGGAGGCAGAAGCAGTCAAGGGTAGCTTAGGGTTAGGGTTTGGGTTAGGGTACGGCTTAGGGTACGGGTTCGGGTACGGGTTCGGTTACGGGTTTGAGTATGGCGTAGGATATGGGTTAGGGTTAGGGTTAGGGTTAGTTTGAGGGTTAGGGCTCGGTTTAGGGTACGGGTTAGGATTAGGTTACGTGTTAGGGTTAGGGTAGGGGTTAGGGTTAGGGTACGCGTTAGGGTTAGGGTAGTTATTAAACCTATCCCACTCTCTAGATACCCCTTAGCACGTCAAGGAATATTATTTGGGGGTCCAGCCATGGAGAAGAGTTTATACACTAGGAGAAGATAAGGAACACACCCATTATCCTGAAATCACATTAGGATTCTCTTTTTAACCTGTTCCTTAATACACTAGTGCTTAGGAAATCTATTGGAGGCAGAAGCAGTCAAGGGTAGCTTAGGGTTAGGGTTACGGTTAGGGTTAGGGTTAGGGTATGGCTTAGGGTATGGGTTCGGGTACGGGTTCGGGTACGGCGTAGGGTATGGGTTAGGGTTAGGGTTAGGGTTAGTTTGAGGGTTAGGGCTCGGTTTAGGGTACGGTTTAGGATTAGGGTACGTGTTAGGGTTAGGGTAGGGGTTAGGGTTAGGGTACGCGTTAGGGTTAGGGTAGTTATTAAACCTATCCCACTCTCTAGATACCCCTTAGCACGTCAAGGAATATTATTTGGGGGTCCAGCCATGGAGAAGAGTTTAGACACTAGGAGAAGATAAGGAACACACCCATTATCAAGAAATCACATTAGGATTCTCTTTTTAACCTGTTCCTTAAAACACTAGTGCTCAGGAAATCTATTGGAGGCAGAAGCAGTCAAGGGTAGCTTAGGGTTAGGGTTAGGGTTAGGGTACGGCTTAGGGTACGGGTTCGGGTACGGGTTCGGGAACGGGTTCAGGTACGGCGTAGGGTATGGGTTAGGTTTAGGGTTAGGGTTAGTTTGAGGGTTAGGGCTCGGTTTATGTTACGGGTTAGGATTAGGGTACGTGTTAGGGTTAGGGTAGGGGTTAGGGTTAGGGTACGCGTTAGGGTTAGGGTAGTTATTAAACATATCCCACTCTCTAGAAACCCCTTAGCACGTCAAGGAATATTATTTGGGGGTCCAGGCATGGAGAAGAGTTTAGACACTAGGAGAAGATAAGGAACACACCCATTATCAATAAATCACATTAGGATTCTCTTTTTAACCTGTTCCTTAAAACACTAGTGCTTAGGAAATCTATTGGAGGCAGAAGCAGTCAAGGGTAGCTTAGGGTTAGGGTTTGGGTTAGGGTACGGCTTAGGGTACGGGTTCGGGTACGGGTTCGTGTACGCTGTAGGGTATGGGTTAGGGTTAGGGTTAGGGTTAGTTTGAAGGTTAGGGCTCGGTTTAGGGTACGGGTTAGGATTAGGGTTCGTGTTAGGGTTAGGGTAGGGGTTAGGGTTAGGGTACGCGTTAGGGTTAGGGTAGTTATTAAACCTATCCCACTCTCTAGATACCCCTTAGCACGTCAAGGAATATTATTTGGGGGTCCAGCCATGGAGAAGAGTTTAGACACTAGGAGAAGATAAGGAACACACCCATTATCCTGAAATCACATTAGGATTCTCTTTTTAACCTGTTCCTTAATACACTAGTGCTTAGGAAATCTATTGGAGGCAGAAGCAGTCAAGGGTAGCTTAGGGTTAGGGTTACGGTGAGGGTTAGGGTTAGGGTATGGCTTAGGGTACGGGTTCGGGTACGGGTTCGTGTACGGCGTAGGGTATGGGTTAGGGTTAGGGTTAGGGTTAGTTTGAGGGTTAGGGCTCCGTTTAGGGTACGGGTTAGGATTAGGGTAAGTGTTAGGGTTAGGGTAGGGGTTAGGGTTAGGGTACGCGTTAGGGTTAGGGTAGTTATTAAACCTATCCCACTCTCTAGATACCCCTTAGCACGTCAAGGAATATTATTTGGGGGTCCAGCCATGGAGAAGAGTTTAGACACTAGGAGAAGATAAGGAACACACCCATTATCAAGAAATCACATTAGGATTCTCTTTTTAACCTGTTCCTTAAAACACTAGTGCTTAGGAAATCTATTGGAGGCAGAAGCAGTCAAGGGTAGCTTAGGGTTAGGGTTAGGGTTAGGGTACGGCTTAGGGTACGGGTTCGGGTACGGGTTCGGGTACGGGTTCGGGTACGGCGTAGGGTATGGGTTAGGTTTAGGGTTAGGGTTAGTTTGAGGGTTAGGGCTCCGTTTAGGGTACGGGTTAGGATTAGGGTACGTGTTAGGGTTAGGGTAGGGGTTAGGGTTAGGGTACGCGTTAGGGTTAGGGTAGTTATTAAACCTATCCCACTCTCTAGATACCCCTTAGCACGTCAAGGAATATTATTTGGGGGTCCAGCCATGGAGAAGAGTTTATACACTAGGAGAAGATAAGGAACACACCCATTATCCTGAAATCACATTAGGATTCTCTTTTTAACCTGTTCCTTAATACACTAGTGCTTAGCAAATCTATTGGAGGCAGAAGCAGTCAAGGGTAGCTTAGGGTTAGGGTTACGGTTAGGGTTAGGTTTAGGGTACGGCTTAGGGTACGGGTTCGGGTACGGGTTCGGGTACGGGTTTGGGTACGGCGTAGGGTATGGGTTAGGGTTAGGGTTAGGGTTAGTTTGAGGGTTAGGGCTCGGTTTAGGGTATGGGTTAGGATTAGTGTACGTGTTAGGGTTAGGGTAGAGGTTAGGGTTAGGGTATGCGTTAGGGTTATGGTAGTTATTAAACCTATCCCACTCTCTAGATACCCCTTAGCACGTCAAGGAATATTATTTGGCGGTCCAGCCATGGAGAAGAGTTTAGACACTAGGAGAAGATAAGGAACACACCCATTATCAAGAAATCACATTAGGATTCTCTTTTTAACCTGTTCCTTAAAACACTAGTGCTTAGGAAATCTATTGGAGGCAGAAGCAATCAAGGGTAGCTTAGGGTTAAGGTTAGGGTTATTGTTAGGGTAAGGATTAGGGTACGGGTTCGGGTACGGCATAGGGTATGGGTTTGCGTTAGGGTTAGGGTTAGTTTGAAGGTTAGGGCTCGGTTTAGGGTACGGGTTAGGATTAGGGTTCGTGTTAGGGTTAGGGTAGGGGTTAGGATTAGGGTACGCGTTAGGGTTAGGGTAGTTATTAAACCTATCCCACTCTCTAGATACCCCTTAGCACGTCAAGGAATATTATTTGGGGGTCCAGCCATGGAGAAGAGTTTAGACACTAGGAGAAGATAAGGAACACACCCATTATCCTGAAATCACATTAGGATTCTCTTTTTAACCTGTTCCTTAATACACTAGTGCTTAGGAAATCTATTGGAGGCAGAAGCAGTCAAGGGTAGCTTAGGGTTAGGGTTACGGTGAGGGTTAGGGTTAGGGTATGGCTTAGGGTACGGGTTCGGGTACGGGTTCGTGTACGGCGTAGGGTATGGGTTAGGGTTAGGGTTAGGGTTAGTTTGAGGGTTAGGGCTCCGTTTAGGGTACGGGTTAGGATTAGGGTAAGTGTTAGGGTTAGGGTAGGGGTTAGGGTTAGGGTACGCGTTAGGGTTAGGGTAGTTATTAAACCTATCCCACTCTCTAGATACCCCTTAGCACGTCAAGGAATATTATTTGGGGGTCCAGCCATGGAGAAGAGTTTAGACACTAGGAGAAGATAAGGAACACACCCATTATCAAGAAATCACATTAGGATTCTCTTTTTAACCTGTTCCTTAAAACACTAGTGCTTAGGAAATCTATTGGAGGCAGAAGCAGTCAAGGGTAGCTTAGGGTTAGGGTTAGGGTTAGGGTACGGGTTCGGGTACGGGTTCGGGTACGGGTTCGGGTACGGCGTAGGGTATGGGTTAGGTTTAGGGTTAGGGTTAGTTTGAGGGTTAGGGCTCGGTTTAGGTTACGGGTTAGGATTAGGGTACGTGTTAGGGTTAGGGTAGGGGTTAGGGTTAGGGTACGCGTTAGGGTTAGGGTAGTTATTAAACCTATCCCACTCTCTAGATACCCCTTAGCACGTCAAGGAATATTATTTGGGGGTCCAGCCATGGAGAAGAGTTTATACACTAGGAGAAGATAAGGAACACACCCATTATCAAGAAATCACATTAGGATTCTCTTTTTAACCTGTTCCTTAAAACACTAGTGCTTAGGAAATCTATTGGAGGCAGAAGCAGTCAAGGGTAGCTTAGGGTTAGGGTTAGGGTTAGGGTTAGGGTTAGGGTACGGCTTAGGGTACGGGTTCGGGTACGGGTTCGTGTACGCTGTAGGGTATGGGTTAGGGTTAGGGTTAGGGTTAGTTTGAAGGTTAGGGCTCGGTTTAGGGTACGGGTTAGGATTAGGGTTCGTGTTAGGGTTAGGGTAGGGGTTAGTGTTAGGGTACGCGTTAGGGTTAGGGTAGTTATTAAACCTATCCCACTCTCTAGATACCCCTTAGCACGTCAAGGAATATTATTTGGGGGTCCAGCCATGGAGAAGAGTTTAGACACTAGGAGAAGATAAGGAACACACCCATTATCAAGAAATCACATTAGGATTCTCTTTTTAACCTGTTCCTTAAAACACTAGTGCTTAGGAAATCTATTGGAGGCAGAAGCAGTCAAGGGTAGCTTAGGGTTAGGGTTAGGGTTAGGGCTAGGGTTAGGACACGGCTTAGGGTACGGGTTCGGGTACGGGTTCGTGTACGGCGTAGGGTATGGGTTTGGGTTAGGGTTAGGGTTAGTTTGAAGGTTAGGGCTCGGTTTAGGGTACGGGTTAGGATTAGGGTTCGTGTTAGGGTTAGGGTAGGGGTTAGGGTTAGGGTACGCGTTAGGGTTAGGGTAGTTATTAAACCTATCCCACTCTCAAGATACCCCTTAGCACGTCAAGGAATATTATTTGGGGGTCCAGCCATGGAGAAGAGTTTAGACACTAGGAGAAGATAAGGAACACACCCATTATCCTGAAATCACATTAGGATTCTCTTTTTAACCTGTTCCTTAATACACTAGTGCTTAGGAAATCTATTGGAGGCAGAAGCAGTCAAGGGTAGCTTAGGGTTAGGGATAGGGTTAGGGTTAGGTTTAGGGTACGGCTTAGGGTACGGGTTCGGGTACGGGTTCGGGTACGGGTTTGGGTACGGCGTAGGGTATGGGTTAGGGTTAGGGTTAGGGTTAGTTTGAGGGTTAGGGCTCGGTTTAGGGTATGGGTTAAGATTAGTGTACGTGTTAGGGTTAGGGTAGAGGTTAGGGTTAGGGTATGCGTTAGGGTTATGATAGTTATTAAACCTATCCCACTCTCTAGATACCCCTTAGCACGTCAAGGAATATTATTTGGGGGTCCAGCCATGGAGAAGAGTTTAGACACTAGGAGAAGATAAGGAACACACCCATTATCAAGAAATCACATTAGGATTCTCTTTTTAACCTGTTCCTTAAAACACTAGTGCTTAGGAAATCTATTGGAGGCAGAAGCAGTCAAGGGTAGCTTAGGGTTAGGGTTAGGGTTAGGGTACGGCTTAGGGTACGGGTTCGGGTACGGGTTCGGGTACGGCGTAGGGTATGGGTTAGGTTTAGGGTTAGGGTTAGTTTGAGGGTTAGGGCTCGGTTTAGGTTACGGGTTAGGATTAGGGTACGTGTTAGGGTTAGGGTAGGGGTTAGGGTTAGGGTACGCGTTAGGGTTAGGGTAGTTATTAAACCTATCCCACTCTCTAGATACCCCTTAGCACGTCAAGGAATATTATTTGGGGGTCCAGCCATGGAGAAGAGTTTATACACTAGGAGAAGATAAGGAACACACCCATTATCCTGAAATCACATTAGGATTCTCTTTTTAACCTGTTCCTTAATACACTAGTGCTTAGGAAATCTATTGGAGGCAGAAGCAGTCAAGGGTAGCTTAGGGTTAGGGTTACGGTTAGGGTTAGGGTTAGGGTATGGCTTAGGGTACGGGTTTGGGTACGGGTTCGGGTACGGCGTAGGGTATGGGTTAGGGTTAGGGTTAGGGTTAGTTTGAGGGTTAGGGCTCGGTTTAGGGTACGGGTTAGGATTAGGGTACGTGTTAGGGTTAGGGTAGGAGTTAGGGTTAGGGTACGCGTTAGGGTTAGGGTAGTTATGAAACCTATCCCACTCTCTAGATACCCCTTAGCACGTCAAGGAATATTATTTGGGGGTCCAGCCATGTAGAAGAGTTTAGACACTAGGAGAAGATAAGGAACACACCCATTATCAAGAAATCACATTAGGATTCTCTTTTTAACCTGTTCCTTAAAACACTAGTGCTTAGGAAATCTATTGGAGGCAGAAGCAGGCAAGGGTAGCTTAGGGTTAGGGTTAGGGTTAGGGTTAGGGTTAGGGTTAGGATACGGCTTAGGGTACGGGTTCGGGTACGGGTTCGCGTACGGCGTAGGGTATGGGTTAGGGTTAGTGTTAGGGTTAGTTTGAAGGTTAGGGCTCGGTTTAGGGTACGGGTTAGGATTAGGGTTCGTGTTAGGGTTAGGGTAGGGGTTAGGGTTAGGGTACGCGTTAGGGTTAGGGTAGTTATTAAACCTATCCCACTCTCTAGATACCCCTTAGCACGTCAAGGAATATTATTTGGGGGTCCAGCCATGGAGAAGAGTTTAGACACTAGGAGAAGATAAGGAACACAACCATTATCAAGAAATCACATTAGGATTCTCTTTTTAACCTGTTCCTTAAAACACTAGTGCTTAGGAAATCTATTGGAGGCAGAAGCAGTCAAGGGTAGCTTAGTGTTAGGGTTAGGGTTAGGGCTAGGGTTAGGACACGGCTTAGGGTACGGGTTCGGGTACGGGTTCGTGTACGGCGTAGGGTATGGGTTTGGGTTAGTGTTAGGGTTAGTTTGAAGGTTAGGGCTCGGTTTAGGGTACGGGTTAGGATTAGGGTTCGTGTTAGGGTTAGGGTAGGGGTTAGGGTTAGGGTACGCGTTAGGGTTAGGGTAGTTATTAAACCTATCCCACTCTCTAGATACCCCTTAGCACGTCAAGGAATATTATTTGGGGGTCCAGCCATGGAGAAAAGTTTAGACACTAGGAGAAGATAAGGAACACACCCATTATCAAGAAATCACATTAGGATTCTCTTTTTAACCTGTTCCTTAAAACACTAGTGCTTAGGAAATCTATTGGAGGCAGAAGCAGTCAAGGGTAGCTTAGGGTTAGGGTTTGGGTTAGGGTACGGCTTAGGGTACGGGTTCGGGTACGGGTTCGGTTACGGGTTTGAGTATGGCGTAGGATATGGGTTAGGGTTAGGGTTAGGGTTAGTTTGAGGGTTAGGGCTCGGTTTAGGGTACGGGTTAGGATTAGGGTACGTGTTAGGGTTAGGGTAGGGGTTAGGGTTAGGGTACGCGTTAGGGTTAGGGTAGTTATTAAACCTATCCCACTCTCTAGATACCCCTTAGCACGTCAAGGAATATTATTTGGGGGTCCAGCCATGGAGAAGAGTTTATACACTAGGAGAAGATAAGGAACACACCCATTATCCTGAAATCACATTAGGATTCTCTTTTTAACCTGTTCCTTAATACACTAGTGCTTAGGAAATCTATTGGAGGCAGAAGCAGTCAAGGGTAGCTTAGGGTTAGGGTTACGGTTAGGGTTAGGGTTAGGGTATGGCTTAGGGTATGGGTTCGGGTACGGGTTCGGGTACGGCGTAGGGTATGGGTTAGGGTTAGGGTTAGGGTTAGTTTGAGGGTTAGGGCTCGGTTTAGGATACGGGTTAGGATTAGGGTACGTGTTAGGGTTAGGGTAGGGGTTAGGGTTAGGGTACGCGTTAGGGTTAGGGTAGTTATTAAACCTATCCCACTCTCTAGATACCCCTTAGCACGTCAAGGAATATTATTTGGGGGTCCAGCCATGGAGAAGAGTTTAGACACTAGGAGAAGATAAGGAACACACCCATTATCAAGAAATCACATTAGGATTCTCTTTTTAACCTGTTCCTTAAAACACTAGTGCTCAGGAAATCTATTGGAGGCAGAAGCAGTCAAGGGTAGCTTAGGGTTAGGGTTAGGGTTAGGGTACGGCTTAGGGTACGGGTTCGGGTACGGGTTCGGGTACGGGTTCAGGTACGGCGTAGGGTATGGGTTAGGTTTAGGGTTAGGGTTAGTTTGAGGGTTAGGGCTCGGTTTATGTTACGGGTTAGGATTAGGGTACGTGTTAGGGTTAGGGTAGGGGTTAGGGTTAGGGTACGCGTTAGGGTTAGCGTAGTTATTAAACATATCCCACTCTCTAGAAACCCCTTAGCACGTCAAGGAATATTATTTGGGGGTCCAGGCATGGAGAAGAGTTTAGACACTAGGAGAAGATAAGGAACACACCCATTATCAATAAATCACATTAGGATTCTCTTTTTAACCTGTTCCTTAAAACACTAGTGCTTAGGAAATCTATTGGAGGCAGAAGCAGTCAAGGGTAGCTTAGGGTTAGGGTTTGGGTTAGGGTACGGCTTAGGGTACGGGTTCGGGTACGGGTTCGTGTACGCTGTAGGGTATGGGTTAGGGTTAGGGTTAGGGTTAGTTTGAAGGTTAGGGCTCGGTTTAGGGTACGGGTTAGGATTAGGGTTCGTGTTAGGGTTAGGGTAGGGGTTAGGGTTAGGGTACGCGTTAGGGTTAGGGTAGTTATTAAACCTATCCCACTCTCTAGATACCCCTTAGCACGTCAAGGAATATTATTTGGGGGTCCAGCCATGGAGAAGAGTTTAGACACTAGGAGAAGATAAGGAACACACCCATTATCCTGAAATCACATTAGGATTCTCTTTTTAACCTGTTCCTTAAAACACTAGTGCTTAGGAAATCTATTGGAGGCAGAAGCAGTCAAGGGTAGCTTAGGGTTAAGGTTAGGGTTATTGTTAGGGTAAGGATTAGGGTACGGGTTCGGGTACGGCATAGGGTATGGGTTAGGGTTAGGGTTAGGGTTAGTTTGAGGGTTAGGGCTCGGTTTAGGGTACGGGTTAGGAGTAGGGTACGTGTTAGGGTTAGGGTAGGGGTTAGGGTTAGGGTACGCGTTAGGGTTAGGGTAGTTATTAAACCTATCTCACTCTCTAGATACCCCTTAGCACGTCAAGGAATATTATTTGGGGGTCCAGCCATGGAGAAGAGTTTAGACACTAGGAGAAGATAAGGAACACACCCATTATCAAGAAATCACATTAGGATTCTCTTTTTAACCTGTTCCTTAAAACACTAGTGCTTAGGAAATCTATTGGAGGCAGAAGCAGTCAAGGGTAGCTTAGGGTTAGGGTTAGGGTTAGGGTACGGCTTAGGGTACGGGTTCGGGTACGGGTTCGGGTACGGCGTAGGGTATGGGTTAGGTTTAGGGTTAGGGTTAGTTTGAGGGTTAGGGCTCGGTTTAGGTTACGGGTTAGGATTAGGGTACGTGTTAGGGTTAGGGTAGGGGTTAGGGTTAGGGTACGCGTTAGGGTTAGGGTAGTTATTAAACCTATCCCACTCTCTAGATACCCCTTAGCACGTCAAGGAATATTATTTGGGGGTCCAGCCATGGAGAAGAGTTTATACACTAGGAGAAGATAAGGAACACACCCATTATCCTGAAATCACATTAGGATTCTCTTTTTAACCTGTTCCTTAATACACTAGTGCTTAGGAAATCTATTGGAGGCAGAAGCAGTCAAGGGTAGCTTAGGGTTAGGGTTACGGTTAGGGTTAGGGTTAGGGTATGGCTTAGGGTACGGGTTTGGGTACGGGTTCGGGTACGGCGTAGGGTATGGGTTAGGGTTAGGGTTAGGGTTAGTTTGAGGGTTAGGGCTCGGTTTAGGGTACGGGTTAGGATTAGGGTACGTGTTAGGGTTAGGGTAGGGGTTAGGGTTAGGGTACGCGTTAGGGTTAGGGTAGTTATGAAACCTATCCCACTCTCTAGATACCCCTTAGCACGTCAAGGAATATTATTTGGGGGTCCAGCCATGTAGAAGAGTTTAGACACTAGGAGAAGATAAGGAACACACCCATTATCAAGAAATCACATTAGGATTCTCTTTTTAACCTGTTCCTTAAAACACTAGTGCTTAGGAAATCTATTGGAGGCAGAAGCAGGCAAGGGTAGCTTAGGGTTAGGGTTAGGGTTAGGGTTAGGGTTAGGGTTAGGATACGGCTTAGGGTACGGGTTCGGGTACGGGTTCGCGTACGGCGTAGGGTATGGGTTAGGGTTAGTGTTAGGGTTAGTTTGAAGGTTAGGGCTCGGTTTAGGGTACGGGTTAGGATTAGGGTTCGTGTTAGGGTTAGGGTAGGGGTTAGGGTTAGGGTACGCGTTAGGGTTAGGGTAGTTATTAAACCTATCCCACTCTCTAGATACCCCTTAGCACGTCAAGGAATATTATTTGGGGGTCCAGCCATGGAGAAGAGTTTAGACACTAGGAGAAGATAAGGAACACAACCATTATCAAGAAATCACATTAGGATTCTCTTTTTAACCTGTTCCTTAAAACACTAGTGCTTAGGAAATCTATTGGAGGCAGAAGCAGTCAAGGGTAGCTTAGTGTTAGGGTTAGGGTTAGGGCTAGGGTTAGGACACGGCTTAGGGTACGGGTTCGGGTACGGGTTCGTGTACGGCGTAGGGTATGGGTTTGGGTTAGTGTTAGGGTTAGTTTGAAGGTTAGGGCTCGGTTTAGGGTACGGGTTAGGATTAGGGTTCGTGTTAGGGTTAGGGTAGGGGTTAGGGTTAGGGTACGCGTTAGGGTTAGGGTAGTTATTAAACCTATCCCACTCTCTAGATACCCCTTAGCACGTCAAGGAATATTATTTGGGGGTCCAGCCATGGAGAAAAGTTTAGACACTAGGAGAAGATAAGGAACACACCCATTATCAAGAAATCACATTAGGATTCTCTTTTTAACCTGTTCCTTAAAACACTAGTGCTTAGGAAATCTATTGGAGGCAGAAGCAGTCAAGGGTAGCTTAGGGTTAGGGTTTGGGTTAGGGTACGGCTTAGGGTACGGGTTCGGGTACGGGTTCGGTTACGGGTTTGAGTATGGCGTAGGATATGGGTTAGTGTTAGGGTTAGGGTTAGTTTGAGGGTTAGGGCTCGGTTTAGGGTACGGGTTAGGATTAGGGTACGTGTTAGGGTTAGGGTAGGGGTTAGGGTTAGGGTACGCGTTAGGGTTAGGGTAGTTATTAAACCTATCCCACTCTCTAGATACCCCTTAGCACGTCAAGGAATATTATTTGGGGGTCCAGCCATGGAGAAGAGTTTATACACTAGGAGAAGATAAGGAACACACCCATTATCCTGAAATCACATTAGGATTCTCTTTTTAACCTGTTCCTTAATACACTAGTGCTTAGGAAATCTATTGGAGGCAGAAGCAGTCAAGGGTAGCTTAGGGTTAGGGTTACGGTTAGGGTTAGGGTTAGGGTATGGCTTAGGGTATGGGTTCGGGTACGGGTTCGGGTACGGCGTAGGGTATGGGTTAGGGTTAGGGTTAGGGTTAGTTTGAGGGTTAGGGCTCGGTTTAGGGTACGGGTTAGGATTAGGGTACGTGTTAGGGTTAGGGTAGGGGTTAGGGTTAGGGTACGCGTTAGGGTTAGGGTAGTTATTAAACCTATCCCACTCTCTAGATACCCCTTAGCACGTCAAGGAATATTATTTGGGGGTCCAGCCATGGAGAAGAGTTTAGACACTAGGAGAAGATAAGGAACACACCCATTATCAAGAAATCACATTAGGATTCTCTTTTTAACCTGTTCCTTAAAACACTAGTGCTCAGGAAATCTATTGGAGGCAGAAGCAGTCAAGGGTAGCTTAGGGTTAGGGTTAGGGTTAGGGTACGGCTTAGGGTACGGGTTCGGGTACGGGTTCGGGTACGGGTTCAGGTACGGCGTAGGGTATGGGTTAGGTTTAGGGTTAGGGTTAGTTTGAGGGTTAGGGCTCGGTTTATGTTACGGGTTAGGATTAGGGTACGTGTTAGGGTTAGGGTAGGGGTTAGGGTTAGGGTACGCGTTAGGGTTAGGGTAGTTATTAAACATATCCCACACTCTAGAAACCCCTTAGCACGTCAAGGAATATTATTTGGGGGTCCAGCCATGGAGAAGAGTTTAGACACTAGGAGAAGATAAGGAACACACCCATTATCAATAAATCACATTAGGATTCTCTTTTTAACCTGTTCCTTAAAACACTAGTGCTTAGGAAATCTATTGGAGGCAGAAGCAGTCAAGGGTAGCTTAGGGTTAGGGTTTGGGTTAGGGTACGGCTTAGGGTACGGGTTCGGGTACGGGTTCGTGTACGCTGTAGGGTATGGGTTAGGGTTAGGGTTAGGGTTAGTTTGAAGGTTAGGGCTCGGTTTAGGGTACGGGTTAGGATTAGGGTTCGTGTTAGGGTTAGGGTAGGGGTTAGGGTTAGGGTACGCGTTAGGGTTAGGGTAGTTATTAAACCTATCCCACTCTCTAGATACCCCTTAGCACGTCAAGGAATATTATTTGGGGGTCCAGCCATGGAGAAGAGTTTAGACACTAGGAGAAGATAAGGAACACACCCATTATCCTGAAATCACATTAGGATTCTCTTTTTAACCTGTTCCTTAAAACACTAGTGCTTAGGAAATCTATTGGAGGCAGAAGCAGTCAAGGGTAGCTTAGGGTTAAGGTTAGGGTTATTGTTAGGGTAAGGATTAGGGTACGGGTTCGGGTACGGCATAGGGTATGGGTTAGGGTTAGGGTTAGGGTTAGTTTGAGGGTTAGGGCTCGGTTTAGGGTACGGGTTAGGAGTAGGGTACGTGTTAGGGTTAGGGTAGGGGTTAGGGTTAGGGTACGCGTTAGGGTTAGGGTAGTTATTAAACCTATCTCACTCTCTAGATACCACTTAGCACGTCAAGGAATATTATTTGGGGGTCCAGCCATGGAGAAGAGTTTAGACACTAGGAGAAGATAAGGAACACACCCATTATCAAGAAATCACATTAGGATTCTCTTTTTAACCTGTTCCTTAAAACACTAGTGCTTAGGAAATCTATTGGAGGCAGAAGCAGTCAAGGGTAGCTTAGGGTTAGGGTTAGGGTTAGGGTTAGGGTTAGGGTACGGCTTAGGGTACGGGTTCGGGTACGGGTTCGTGTACGCTGTAGGGTATGGGTTAGGGTTAGGGTTAGGGTTAGTTTGAAGGTTAGGGCTCGGTTTAGGGTACGGGTTAGGATTAGGGTTCGTGTTAGGGTTAGGGTAGGGGTTAGGGTTAGGGTACGCGTTAGGGTTAGGGTAGTTATTAAACCTATCCCACTCTCTAGATACCCCTTAGCACGTCAAGGAATATTATTTGGGGTTCCAGCCATGGAGAAGAGTTTAGACACTAGGAGAAGATAAGGAACACACCCATTATCAAGAAATCACATTAGGATTCTCTTTTTAACCTGTTCCTTAAAACACTAGTGCTTAGGAAATCTATTGGAGGCAGAAGCAGTCAAGGGTAGCTTAGGGTTAGGGTTTGGGTTAGGGTACGGCTTAGGGTACGGGTTCGGGTACGGGTTCGGTTACGGGTTTGAGTATGGCGTAGGATATGGGTTAGGGTTTGGGTTAGGGTTAGTTTGAGGGTTAGGGCTCGGTTTAGGGTACGGGTTAGGATTAGGTTACGTGTTAGGGTTAGGGTAGGGGTTAGGGTTAGGGTACGCGTTAGGGTTAGGGTAGTTATTAAACCTATCCCACTCTCTAGATACCCCTTAGCACGTCAAGGAATATTATTTGGGGGTCCAGCCATGGAGAAGAGTTTATACACTAGGAGAAGATAAGGAACACACCCATTATCCTGAAATCACATTAGGATTCTCTTTTTAACCTGTTCCTTAATACACTAGTGCTTAGGAAATCTATTGGAGGCAGAAGCAGTCAAGGGTAGCTTAGGGTTAGGGTTACGGTTAGGGTTAGGGTTAGGGTATGGCTTAGGGTATGGGTTCGGGTACGGGTTCGGGTACGGCGTAGGGTATGGGTTAGGGTTAGGGTTAGGGTTAGTTTGAGGGTTAGGGCTCGGTTTAGGGTACGGTTTAGGATTAGGGTACGTGTTAGGGTTAGGGTAGGGGTTAGGGTTAGGGTACGCGTTAGGGTTAGGGTAGTTATTAAACCTATCCCACTCTCTAGATACCCCTTAGCACGTCAAGGAATATTATTTGGGGGTCCAGCCATGGAGAAGAGTTTAGACACTAGGAGAAGATAAGGAACACACCCATTATCAAGAAATCACATTAGGATTCTCTTTTTAACCTGTTCCTTAAAACACTAGTGCTCAGGAAATCTATTGGAGGCAGAAGCAGTCAAGGGTAGCTTAGGGTTAGGGTTAGGGTTAGGGTACGGCTTAGGGTACGGGTTCGGGTACGGGTTCGGGAACGGGTTCAGGTACGGCGTAGGGTATGGGTTAGGTTTAGGGTTAGGGTTAGTTTGAGGGTTAGGGCTCGGTTTATGTTACGGGTTAGGATTAGGGTACGTGTTAGGGTTAGGGTAGGGGTTAGGGTTAGGGTACGCGTTAGGGTTAGGGTAGTTATTAAACATATCCCACTCTCTAGAAACCCCTTAGCACGTCAAGGAATATTATTTGGGGGTCCAGGCATGGAGAAGAGTTTAGACACTAGGAGAAGATAAGGAACACACCCATTATCAATAAATCACATTAGGATTCTCTTTTTAACCTGTTCCTTAAAACACTAGTGCTTAGGAAATCTATTGGAGGCAGAAGCAGTCAAGGGTAGCTTAGGGTTAGGGTTTGGGTTAGGGTACGGCTTAGGGTACGGGTTCGGGTACGGGTTCGTGTACGCTGTAGGGTATGGGTTAGGGTTAGGGTTAGGGTTAGTTTGAAGGTTAGGGCTCGGTTTAGGGTACGGGTTAGGATTAGGGTTCGTGTTAGGGTTAGGGTAGGGGTTAGGGTTAGGGTACGCGTTAGGGTTAGGGTAGTTATTAAACCTATCCCACTCTCTAGATACCCCTTAGCACGTCAAGGAATATTATTTGGGGGTCCAGCCATGGAGAAGAGTTTAGACACTAGGAGAAGATAAGGAACACACCCATTATCCTGAAATCACATTAGGATTCTCTTTTTAACCTGTTCCTTAATACACTAGTGCTTAGGAAATCTATTGGAGGCAGAAGCAGTCAAGGGTAGCTTAGGGTTAGGGTTACGGTGAGGGTTAGGGTTAGGGTATGGCTTAGGGTACGGGTTCGGGTACGGGTTCGTGTACGGCGTAGGGTATGGGTTAGGGTTAGGGTTAGGGTTAGTTTGAGGGTTAGGGCTCCGTTTAGGGTACGGGTTAGGATTAGGGTAAGTGTTAGGGTTAGGGTAGGGGTTAGGGTTAGGGTACGCGTTAGGGTTAGGGTAGTTATTAAACCTATCCCACTCTCTAGATACCCCTTAGCACGTCAAGGAATATTATTTGGGGGTCCAGCCATGGAGAAGAGTTTAGACACTAGGAGAAGATAAGGAACACACCCATTATCAAGAAATCACATTAGGATTCTCTTTTTAACCTGTTCCTTAAAACACTAGTGCTTAGGAAATCTATTGGAGGCAGAAGCAGTCAAGGGTAGCTTAGGGTTAGGGTTAGGGTTAGGGTACGGCTTAGGGTACGGGTTCGGGTACGGGTTCGGGTACGGGTTCGGGTACGGCGTAGGGTATGGTTTAGGTTTAGGGTTAGGGTTAGTTTGAGGGTTAGGGCTCCGTTTAGGGTACGGGTTAGGATTAGGGTACGTGTTAGGGTTAGGGTAGGGGTTAGGGTTAGGGTACGCGTTAGGGTTAGGGTAGTTATTAAACCTATCCCACTCTCTAGATACCCCTTAGCACGTCAAGGAATATTATTTGGGGGTCCAGCCATGGAGAAGAGTTTATACACTAGGAGAAGATAAGGAACACACCCATTATCCTGAAATCACATTAGGATTCTCTTTTTAACCTGTTCCTTAATACACTAGTGCTTAGCAAATCTATTGGAGGCAGAAGCAGTCAAGGGTAGCTTAGGGTTAGGGTTATGGTTAGGGTTAGGTTTAGGGTACGGCTTAGGGTACGGGTTCGGGTACGGGTTCGGGTACGGGTTTGGGTACGGCGTAGGGTATGGGTTAGGGTTAGGGTTAGGGTTAGTTTGAGGGTTAGGGCTCGGTTTAGGGTATGGGTTAGGATTAGTGTACGTGTTAGGGTTAGGGTAGAGGTTAGGGTTAGGGTATGCGTTAGGGTTATGGTAGTTATTAAACCTATCCCACTCTCTAGATACCCCTTAGCACGTCAAGGAATATTATTTGGCGGTCCAGCCATGGAGAAGAGTTTAGACACTAGGAGAAGATAAGGAACACACCCATTATCAAGAAATCACATTAGGATTCTCTTTTTAACCTGTTCCTTAAAACACTAGTGCTTAGGAAATCTATTGGAGGCAGAAGCAGTCAAGGGTAGCTTAGGGTTAAGGTTAGGGTTATTGTTAGGGTAAGGATTAGGGTACGGGTTCGGGTACGGCATAGGGTATGGGTTTGCGTTAGGGTTAGGGTTAGTTTGAAGGTTAGGGCTCGGTTTAGGGTACGGGTTAGGATTAGGGTTCGTGTTAGGGTTAGGGTAGGGGTTAGGATTAGGGTACGCGTTAGGGTTAGGGTAGTTATTAAACCTATCCCACTCTCTAGATACCCCTTAGCACTTCAAGGAATATTATTTGGGGGTCCAGCCATGGAGAAGAGTTTAGACACTAGGAGAAGATAAGGAACACACCCATTATCCTGAAATCACATTAGGATTCTCTTTTTAACCTGTTCCTTAATACACTAGTGCTTAGGAAATCTATTGGAGGCAGAAGCAGTCAAGGGTAGCTTAGGGTTAGGGTTACGGTGAGGGTTAGGGTTAGGGTATGGCTTAGGGTACGGGTTCGGGTACGGGTTCGTGTACGGCGTAGGGTATGGGTTAGGGTTAGGGTTAGGGTTAGTTTGAGGGTTAGGGCTCCGTTTAGGGTACGGGTTAGGATTAGGGTAAGTGTTAGGGTTAGGGTAGGGGTTAGGGTTAGGGTACGCGTTAGGGTTAGGGTAGTTATTAAACCTATCCCACTCTCTAGATACCCCTTAGCACGTCAAGGAATATTATTTGGGGGTCCAGCCATGGAGAAGAGTTTAGACACTAGGAGAAGATAAGGAACACACCCATTATCAAGAAATCACATTAGGATTCTCTTTTTAACCTGTTCCTTAAAACACTAGTGCTTAGGAAATCTATTGGAGGCAGAAGCAGTCAAGGGTAGCTTAGGGTTAGGGTTAGGGTTAGGGTACGGCTTAGGGTACGGGTTCGGGTACGGGTTCGGGTACGGGTTCGGGTACGGCGTAGGGTATGGGTTAGGTTTAGGGTTAGGGTTAGTTTGAGGGTTAGGGCTCGGTTTAGGTTACGGGTTAGGATTAGGGTACGTGTTAGGGTTAGGGTAGGGGTTAGGGTTAGGGTACGCGTTAGGGTTAGGGTAGTTATTAAACCTATCCCACTCTCTAGATACCCCTTAGCACGTCAAGGAATATTATTTGGGGGTCCAGCCATGGAGAAGAGTTTATACACTAGGAGAAGATAAGGAACACACCCATTATCCTGAAATCACATTAGGATTCTCTTTTTAACCTGTTCCTTAATACACTAGTGCTTAGCAAATCTATTGGAGGCAGAAGCAGTCAAGGGTAGCTTAGGGTTAGGGTTACGGTTAGGGTTAGGTTTAGGGTACGGCTTAGGGTACGGGTTCGGGTACGGGTTCGGGTACGGGTTTGGGTACGGCATAGGGTATGGGTTACGGTTAGGGTTAGGGTTAGTTTGAGGGTTAGGGCTCGGTTTAGGGTATGGGTTAGGATTAGTGTACGTGTTAGGGTTAGGGTAGAGGTTAGGGTTAGGGTATGCGTTAGGGTTATGGTAGTTATTAAACCTATCCCACTCTCTAGATACCCCTTAGCACGTCAAGGAATATTATTTGGCGGTCCAGCCATGGAGAAGAGTTTAGACACTAGGAGAAGATAAGGAACACACCCATTATCAAGAAATCACATTAGGATTCTCTTTTTAACCTGTTCCTTAAAACACTAGTGCTTAGGAAATCTATTGGAGGCAGAAGCAGTCAAGGGTAGCTTAGGGTTAAGGTTAGGGTTATTGTTAGGGTAAGGATTAGGGTACGGGTTCGGGTACGGCATAGGGTATGGGTTAGGGTTAGGGTTAGGGTTAGTTTGAGGGTTAGGGCTCCGTTTAGGGTACGGGTTAGGATTAGGGTAAGTGTTAGGGTTAGGGTAGGGGTTAGGGTTAGGGTACGCGTTAGGGTTAGGGTAGTTATTAAACCTATCCCACTCTCTAGATACCCCTTAGCACGTCAAGGAATATTATTTGGGGGTCCAGCCATGGAGAAGAGTTTAGACACTAGGAGAAGATAAGGAACACACCCATTATCCTGAAATCACATTAGGATTCTCTTTTTAACCTGTTCCTTAATACACTAGTGCTTAGGAAATCTATTGGAGGCAGAAGCAGTCAAGGGTAGCTTAGGGTTAGGGTTACGGTGAGGGTTAGGGTTAGGGTATGGCTTAGGGTACGGGTTCGGGTACGGGTTCGTGTACGGCGTAGGGTATGGGTTAGGGTTAGGGTTAGGGTTAGTTTGAGGGTTAGGGCTCCGTTTAGGGTACGGGTTAGGATTAGGGTAAGTGTTAGGATTAGGGTAGGGGTTAGGGTTAGGGTACGCGTTAGGGTTAGGGTAGTTATTAAACCTATCCCACTCTCTAGATACCCCTTAGCACGTCAAGGAATATTATTTGGGGGTCCAGCCATGGAGAAGAGTTTAGACACTAGGAGAAGATAAGGAACACACCCATTATCAAGAAATCACATTAGGATTCTCTTTTTAACCTGTTCCTTAAAACACTAGTGCTTAGGAAATCTATTGGAGGCAGAAGCAGTCAAGGGTAGCTTAGGGTTAGGGTTAGGGTTAGGGTACGGCTTAGGGTACGGGTTCGGGTACGGGTTCGGGTACGGGTTCGGGTACGGCGTAGGGTATGGGTTAGGTTTAGGGTTAGGGTTAGTTTGAGGGTTAGGGCTCGGTTTAGGTTACGGGTTAGGATTAGGGTACGTGTTAGGGTTAGGGTAGGGGTTAGGGTTAGGGTACGCGTTAGGGTTAGGGTAGTTATTAAACCTATCCCACTCTCTAGATACCCCTTAGCACGTCAAGGAATATTATTTGGGGGTCCAGCCATGGAGAAGAGTTTATACACTAGGAGAAGATAAGGAACACACCCATTATCCTGAAATCACATTAGGATTCTCTTTTTAACCTGTTCCTTAATACACTAGTGCTTAGGAAATCTATTGGAGGCAGAAGCAGTCAAGGGTAGCTTAGGGTTAGGGTTACGGTTAGGGTTAGGGTTAGGGTATGGCTTAGGGTATGGGTTCGGGTACGGGTTCGGGTACGGCGTAGGGTATGGGTTAGGGTTAGGGTTAGGGTTAGTTTGAGGGTTAGGGCTCGGTTTAGGGTACGGGTTAGGATTAGGGTACGTGTTAGGGTTAGGGTAGGGGTTAGGGTTAGGGTACGCGTTAGGGTTAGGGTAGTTATTAAACCTATCCCACTCTCTAGATACCCCTTAGCACGTCAAGGAATATTATTTGGGGGTCCAGCCATGGAGAAGAGTTTAGACACTAGGAGAAGATAAGGAACACACCCATTATCAAGAAATCACATTAGGATTCTCTTTTTAACCTGTTCCTTAAAACACTAGTGCTCAGGAAATCTATTGGAGGCAGAAGCAGTCAAGGGTAGCTTAGGGTTAGGGTTAGGGTTAGGGCACGGCTTAGGGTACGGGTTCGGGTACGGGTTCGGGTACGGGTTCAGGTACGGCGTAGGGTATGGGTTAGGTTTAGGGTTAGGGTTAGTTTGAGGGTTAGGGCTCGGTTTATGTTACGGGTTAGGATTAGGGTATGTGTTAGGGTTAGGGTAGGGGTTAGGGTTAGGGTACGCGTTAGGGTTAGGGTAGTTATTAAACATATCCCACTCTCTAGAATCCCCTTAGCACGGCAAGGAATATTATTTGGGGGTCCAGCCATGGAGAAGAGTTTAGACACTAGGAGAAGATAAGGAACACACCCATTATCAATAAATCACATTAGGATTCTCTTTTTAACCTGTTCCTTAAAACACTAGTGCTTAGGAAATCTATTGGAGGCAGAAGCAGTCAAGGGTAGCTTAGGGTTAGGGTTTGGGTTAGGGTACGGCTTAGGGTACGGGTTCGGGTACGGGTTTGGGTATGGCGTAGGATATGGGTTAGGGTTAGGTTTAGGGTTAGTTTGAGGGTTAGGGCTCGGTTTAGGGTACGGGTTAGGATTAGGGTACGTGTTAGGGTTAGGGTAGGGGTTAGGGTTAGGGTAGGCGTTAGGGTTAGGGTAGTTATTAAACCTATCCCACTCTCTAGATACCCCTTAGCACGTCAAGGAATATTATTTGGGTGTCCAGCCATGGAGAAGAGTTTAGACACTAGGAGAAGATAAGGAACACACCCATTATCAAGAAATCACATTAGGATTCTCTTTTTAACCTGTTCCTTAAAACACTAGTGCTTAGGAATCTATTGGAGGCAGAAGCAGGCAAGGGTAGCTTAGGGTTAGGGTTAGGGTTAGGGTTAGGGTTAGGGTTAGGATACGGCTTAGGGTACGGGTTCGGGTACGGGTTCGCGTACGGCGTAGGGTATGGGTTAGGGTTAGTGTTAGGGTTAGTTTGAAGGTTAGGGCTCGGTTTAGGGTACGGGTTAGGTTTAGGGTTTGTGTTAGGGTTAGGGTAGGGGTTAGGGTTAGGGTACGCGTTAGGGTTAGGGTAGTTATTAAACCTATCCCACTCTCTAGATACCCCTTAGCACGTCAAGGAATATTATTTGGGGGTCCAGCCATGGAGAAGAGTTTAGACACTAGGAGAAGATAAGGAACACACCCATTATCAAGAAATCACATTAGGATTCTCTTTTTAACCTGTTCCTTAAAACACTAGTGCTTAGGAAATCTATTGGAGGCAGAAGCAGTCAAGGGTAGCTTAGGGTTATGGTTAGGGTTAGGGCTAGGGTTAGGACACGGCTTAGGGTACGGGTTCGGGTACGGGTTCGTGTACGGCGTAGGGTATGGGTTTGGGTTAGTGTTAGGGTTAGTTTGAAGGTTAGGGCTCGGTTTAGGGTACGGGTTAGGATTAGGGTTCGTGTTAGGGTTAGGGTAGGGGTTAGGGTTAGGGTACGCGTTAGGGTTAGGGTAGTTATTAAACCTATCCCACTCTCTAGATACCCCTTAGCACGTCAAGGAATATTATTTGGGGGTCCAGCCATGGAGAAGAGTTTAGACACTAGGAGAAGATAAGGAACACACCCATTATCAAGAAATCACATTAGGATTCTCTTTTTAACCTGTTCCTTAAAACACTAGTGCTTAGGAAATCTATTGGAGGCAGAAGCAGTCAAGGGTAGCTTAGGGTTAGGGTTAGGGTTAGGGTACGGCTTAGGGTACGGGTTCGGGTACGGGTTCGGGTACGGGTTCGGGTACGGCGTAGGGTATGGGTTAGGTTTAGGGTTAGGGTTAGTTTGAGGGTTAGGGCTCGGTTTAGGTTACGGGTTAGGATTAGGGTACGTGTTAGGGTTAGGGTAGGGGTTAGGGTTAGGGTACGCGTTAGGGTTAGGGTAGTTATTAAACCTATCCCACTCTCTAGATACCCCTTAGCACGTCAAGGAATATTATTTGGGGGTCCAGCCATGGAGAAGAGTTTATACACTAGGAGAAGATAAGGAACACACCCATTATCCTGAAATCACATTAGGATTCTCTTTTTAACCTGTTCCTTAATACACTAGTGCTTAGCAAATCTATTGGAGGCAGAAGCAGTCAAGGGTAGCTTAGGGTTAGGGTTACGGTTAGGGTTAGGTTTAGGGTACGGCTTAGGGTACGGGTTCGGGTACGGGTTCGGGTACGGGTTTGGGTACGGCATAGGGTATGGGTTACGGTTAGGGTTAGGGTTAGTTTGAGGGTTAGGGCTCGGTTTAGGGTATGGGTTAGGATTAGTGTACGTGTTAGGGTTAGGGTAGAGGTTAGGGTTAGGGTATGCGTTAGGGTTATGGTAGTTATTAAACCTATCCCACTCTCTAGATACCCCTTAGCACGTCAAGGAATATTATTTGGCGGTCCAGCCATGGAGAAGAGTTTAGACACTAGGAGAAGATAAGGAACACACCCATTATCAAGAAATCACATTAGGATTCTCTTTTTAACCTGTTCCTTAAAACACTAGTGCTTAGGAAATCTATTGGAGGCAGAAGCAGTCAAGGGTAGCTTAGGGTTAAGGTTAGGGTTATTGTTAGGGTAAGGATTAGGGTACGGGTTCGGGTACGGCATAGGGTATGGGTTAGGGTTAGGGTTAGGGTTAGTTTGAGGGTTAGGGCTCCGTTTAGGGTACGGGTTAGGATTAGGGTAAGTGTTAGTGTTAGGGTAGGGGTTAGGGTTAGGGTACGCGTTAGGGTTAGGGTAGTTATTAAACCTATCCCACTCTCTAGATACCCCT
The DNA here is from genome assembly GCF_028021215.1 of Eschrichtius robustus. Taxonomy (NCBI): domain Eukaryota; kingdom Metazoa; phylum Chordata; class Mammalia; order Artiodactyla; family Eschrichtiidae; genus Eschrichtius; species Eschrichtius robustus. The sequence continues at coordinate 292,985 of NW_027175376.1, forward strand.
TAGCACGTCAAGGAATATTATTTGGGGGTCCAGCCATGGAGAAGAGTTTAGACACTAGGAGAAGATAAGGAACACACCCATTATCCTGAAATCACATTAGGATTCTCTTTTTAACCTGTTCCTTAATACACTAGTGCTTAGGAAATCTATTGGAGGCAGAAGCAGTCAAGGGTAGCTTAGGGTTAGGGTTACGGTGAGGGTTAGGGTTAGGGTATGGCTTAGGGTACGGGTTCGGGTACGGGTTCGTGTACGGCGTAGGGTATGGGTTAGGGTTAGGGTTAGGGTTAGTTTGAGGGTTAGGGCTCCGTTTAGGGTACGGGTTAGGATTAGGGTAAGTGTTAGGATTAGGGTAGGGGTTAGGGTTAGGGTACGCGTTAGGGTTAGGGTAGTTATTAAACCTATCCCACTCTCTAGATACCCCTTAGCACGTCAAGGAATATTATTTGGGGGTCCAGCCATGGAGAAGAGTTTAGACACTAGGAGAAGATAAGGAACACACCCATTATCAAGAAATCACATTAGGATTCTCTTTTTAACCTGTTCCTTAAAACACTAGTGCTTAGGAAATCTATTGGAGGCAGAAGCAGTCAAGGGTAGCTTAGGGTTAGGGTTAGGGTTAGGGTACGGCTTAGGGTACGGGTTCGGGTACGGGTTCGGGTACGGGTTCGGGTACGGCGTAGGGTATGGGTTAGGTTTAGGGTTAGGGTTAGTTTGAGGGTCAGGGCTCGGTTTAGGTTACGGGTTAGGATTAGGGTACGTGTTAGGGTTAGGGTAGGGGTTAGGGTTAGGGTACGCGTTAGGGTTAGGGTAGTTATTAAACCTATCCCACTCTCTAGATACCCCTTAGCACGTCAAGGAATATTATTTGGGGGTCCAGCCATGGAGAAGAGTTTATACACTAGGAGAAGATAAGGAACACACCCATTATCCTGAAATCACATTAGGATTCTCTTTTTAACCTGTTCCTTAATACACTAGTGCTTAGGAAATCTATTGGAGGCAGAAGCAGTCAAGGGTAGCTTAGGGTTAGGGTTACGGTTAGGGTTAGGGTTAGGGTATGGCTTAGGGTATGGGTTCGGGTACGGGTTCGGGTACGGCGTAGGGTATGGGTTAGGGTTAGGGTTAGGGTTAGTTTGAGGGTTAGGGCTCGGTTTAGGGTACGGGTTAGGATTAGGGTACGTGTTAGGGTTAGGGTAGGGGTTAGGGTTAGGGTACGCGTTAGGGTTAGGGTAGTTATTAAACCTATCCCACTCTCTAGATACCCCTTAGCACGTCAAGGAATATTATTTGGGGGTCCAGCCATGGAGAAGAGTTTAGACACTAGGAGAAGATAAGGAACACACCCATTATCAAGAAATCACATTAGGATTCTCTTTTTAACCTGTTCCTTAAAACACTAGTGCTCAGGAAATCTATTGGAGGCAGAAGCAGTCAAGGGTAGCTTAGGGTTAGGGTTAGGGTTAGGGCACGGCTTAGGGTACGGGTTCGGGTACGGGTTCGGGTACGGGTTCAGGTACGGCGTAGGGTATGGGTTAGGTTTAGGGTTAGGGTTAGTTTGAGGGTTAGGGCTCGGTTTATGTTACGGGTTAGGATTAGGGTATGTGTTAGGGTTAGGGTAGGGGTTAGGGTTAGGGTACGCGTTAGGGTTAGGGTAGTTATTAAACATATCCCACTCTCTAGAATCCCCTTAGCACGGCAAGGAATATTATTTGGGGGTCCAGCCATGGAGAAGAGTTTAGACACTAGGAGAAGATAAGGAACACACCCATTATCAATAAATCACATTAGGATTCTCTTTTTAACCTGTTCCTTAAAACACTAGTGCTTAGGAAATCTATTGGAGGCAGAAGCAGTCAAGGGTAGCTTAGGGTTAGGGTTTGGGTTAGGGTACGGCTTAGGGTACGGGTTCGGGTACGGGTTTGGGTATGGCGTAGGATATGGGTTAGGGTTAGGTTTAGGGTTAGTTTGAGGGTTAGGGCTCGGTTTAGGGTACGGGTTAGGATTAGGGTACGTGTTAGGGTTAGGGTAGGGGTTAGGGTTAGGGTAGGCGTTAGGGTTAGGGTAGTTATTAAACCTATCCCACTCTCTAGATACCCCTTAGCACGTCAAGGAATATTATTTGGGTGTCCAGCCATGGAGAAGAGTTTAGACACTAGGAGAAGATAAGGAACACACCCATTATCAAGAAATCACATTAGGATTCTCTTTTTAACCTGTTCCTTAAAACACTAGTGCTTAGGAATCTATTGGAGGCAGAAGCAGGCAAGGGTAGCTTAGGGTTAGGGTTAGGGTTAGGGTTAGGGTTAGGATACGGCTTAGGGTACGGTTTCGGGTACGGGTTCGCGTACGGCGTAGGGTATGGGTTAGGGTTAGTGTTAGGGTTAGTTTGAAGGTTAGGGCTCGGTTTAGGGTACGGGTTAGGATTAGGGTTTGTGTTAGGGTTAGGGTAGGGGTTAGGGTTAGGGTACGCGTTAGGGTTAGGGTAGTTATTAAACCTATCCCACTCTCTAGATACCCCTTAGCACGTCAAGGAATATTATTTGGGGGTCCAGCCATGGAGAAGAGTTTAGACACTAGGAGAAGATAAGGAACACACCCATTATCAAGAAATCACATTAGGATTCTCTTTTTAACCTGTTCCTTAAAACACTAGTGCTTAGGAAATCTATTGGAGGCAGAAGCAGTCAAGGGTAGCTTAGGGTTATGGTTAGGGTTAGGGCTAGGGTTAGGACACGGCTTAGGGTACGGGTTCGGGTACGGGTTCGTGTACGGCGTAGGGTATGGGTTTGGGTTAGTGTTAGGGTTAGTTTGAAGGTTAGGGCTCGGTTTAGGGTACGGGTTAGGATTAGGGTTCGTGTTAGGGTTAGGGTAGGGGTTAGGGTTAGGGTACGCGTTAGGGTTAGGGTAGTTATTAAACCTATCCCACTCTCTAGATAACCCTTAGCACGTCAAGGAATATTATTTGGGGGTCCAGCCATGGAGAAAAGTTTAGACACTAGGAGAATATAAGGAACACACCCATTATCAAGAAATCACATTAGGATTCTCTTTTTAACCTGTTCCTTAAAACACTAGTGCTTAGGAAATCTATTGGAGGCAGAAGCAGTCAAGGGTAGCTTAGGGTTAGTGTTAGGTTTAGGGTTAGGGTTAGGGTTAGGGTTAGGGTTAGGGTACGGCTTAGTGTACGGGTTCGGGTACGGGTTCGCGTATGGCGTAGGGTATGGGTTAGGGTTAGGGTTAGGGTTAGTTTGAGGGTTAGGGCTCGGTTTAGGGTACGGGTTAGGATTAGGGTACGTCTTAGGGTTAGGGTAGGGGTTAGGGTTAGGGTACGCGTTAGGGTTAGGGTAGTTATTAAACCTATCCCACTCTCTAGATAACCCTTAGCACGTCAAGGAATATTATTTGGCGGTCCAGCCATGGAGAAGAGTTTAGACACTAGGAGAAGATAAGGAACACACCCATTATCAAGAAATCACATTAGGATTCTCTTTTTAACCTGTTCCTTAAAACACTAGTGCTTAGGAAATCTATTGGAGGCAGAAGCAGTCAAGGGTAGCTTAGGGTTAGGGTTAGGGTTAGGGTTAGGGTTAGCTTTAGGGTACGGCTTAGGGTACGGGTTCGGGTACGTGTTCGTGTACGGCGTAGGGTATGGGTTAGGGTTAGGGTTAGTTTGAAGGTTAGGGCTCGGTTTAGGGTACGGGTTACGATTAGGGTTCGTGTTAGGGTTATGGTAGGGGTTAGGGTTAGGGTACGCGTTAGGGTTAGGGTAGTTATTAAACCTATCCCACTCTCTAGATACCCCTTAGCACGTCAAGGAATATTATTTGGGGGTCCAGCCATGGAGAAGAGTTTAGACACTAGGAGAAGATAAGGAACACACCCATTATCAAGAAATCACATTAGGATTCTCTTTTTAACCTGTTCCTTAATACACTAGTGATTAGGAAATCTATTGGAGGCAGAAGCAGTCAAGGGTAGCTTAGGGTTAGGGTTAGGGTTAGGGTTAGGTTTAGGGTACGGCTTAGGGTACGGGTTCGGGTACGGGTTCGGATACGGGTTCGGGTACGGGTTCGGGTACGGCGTAGGGTATGGGTTAGGGTTAGGTTTAGGGTTAGTTTGAGGGTTAGGGCTCGGTTTAGGGTATGGGTTAGGATTAGTGTACGTGTTAGGGTTAGGGTAGAGGTTAGGGTTAGGGTATGCGTTAGGGTTATGGTAGTTATTAAACCTATCACACTCTCTAGATACCCCTTAGCACGTCAAGGAATGTTATTTGGCGGTCCAGCCATGGAGAAGAGTTTAGACACTAGGAGAAGATAAGGAACACACCCATTATCAAGAAATCACATTAGGATTCTCTTTTTAACCTGTTCCTTAAAACACTAGTGCTTAGGAAATCTATTGGAGGCAGAAGCAGTCAAGGGTAGCTTAGGGTTAAGGTTAGGGTTATTGTTAGGGTAAGGATTAGGGTACGGGTTCGGGTACGGCATAGGGTATGGGTTAGGGTTAGGGTTAGGGTTAGTTTGAGGGTTAGGGCTCGGTTTAGGGTACGGGTTAGGAGTAGGGTACGTGTTAGGGTTAGGGTAGGGGTTAGGGTTAGGTTACGCGTTAGGGTTAGGGTAGTTATTAAAGCTATCTCACTCTCTAGATACCCCTTAGCACGTCAAGGAATATTATTTGGGGGTCCAGCCATGGAGAAGAGTTTAGACACTAGGAGAAGATAAGGAACACACCCATTATCAAGAAATCACATTAGGATTCTCTTTTTAACCTGTTCCTTAAAACACTAGTGCTTAGGAAATCTATTGGAGGCAGAAGCAGTCAAGGGTAGCTTAGGGTTAGGGTTAGGGTTAGGGTTAGGGTTAGGGTACGGCTTATGGTACGGGTTCGGGTACGGGTTCGTGTACGCTGTAGGGTATGGGTTAGGGTTAGGGTTAGGGTTAGTTTGAAGGTTAGGGCTCGGTTTAGGGTACGGGTTAGGATTAGGGTTCGTGTTAGGGTTAGGGTAGGGGTTAGGGTTAGGGTACGCGTTAGGGTTAGTGTAGTTATTAAACCTATCCCACTCTCTAGATACCCCTTAGCACGTCAAGGAATATTATTTGGGGGTCCAGCCATGGAGAAGAGTTTAGACAGTAGGAGAAGATAACGAACACACCCATTATCAAGAAATCACATTAGGATTCTCTTTTTAACCTGTTCCTTAAAACACTAGTGCTTAGGAAATCTATTGGAGGCAGAAGCAGTCAAGGGTAGCTTAGGGTTAGGGTTAGGGTTAGGGCTAGGGTTAGGACACGGCTTAGGGTACGGGTTCGGGTACGGGTTCGTGTACGGCGTAGGGTATGGGTTTGGGTTAGGGTTAGGGTTAGTTTGAAGGTTAGGGCTCGGTTTAGGGTACGGGTTAGGATTAGGGTTCGTGTTAGGGTTAGGGTAGGGGTTAGGGTTAGGGTACGCGTTAGGGTTAGGGTAGTTATTAAACCTATCCCACTCTCTAGATACCCCTTAGCACGTCAAGGAATATTATTTGGGGGTCCAGCCATGGAGAAGAGTTTAGACACTAGGAGAAGATAAGGAACACACCCATTATCCTGAAATCACATTAGGATTCTCTTTTTAACCTGTTCCTTAATACACTAGTGCTTAGGAAATCTATTGGAGGCAGAAGCAGTCAAGGGTAGCTTAGGGTTAGGGTTAGGGTTAGGGTTAGGTTTAGGGTACGGCTTAGGGTACGGGTTCGGGTACGGGTTCGGGTACGGGTTTGGGTACGGCGTAGGGTATGGGTTAGGGTTAGGGTTAGGGTTAGTTTGAGGGTTAGGGCTCGGTTTAGGGTATGGGTTAGGATTAGTGTTCGTGTTAGGGTTAGGGTAGAGGTTAGGGTTAGGGTATGCGTTAGGGTTATGATAGTTATTAAACCTATCCCACTCTCTAGATACCCCTTAGCACGTCAAGGAATATTATTTGGGGGTCCAGCCATGGAGAAGAGTTTAGACACTAGGAGAAGATAAGGAACACACCCATTATCAAGAAATCACATTAGGATTCTCTTTTTAACCTGTTCCTTAAAACACTAGTGCTTAGGAAATCTATTGGAGGCAGAAGCAGTCAAGGGTAGCTTAGGGTTAGGGTTAGGGTTAGGGTACGGCTTAGGGTACGGGTTCGGGTACGGGTTCGGGTACGGGTTCGGGTACGGCGTAGGGTATGGGTTAGGTTTAGGGTTAGGGTTAGTTTGAGTGTTAGGGCTCGGTTTAGGTTACGGGTTAGGATTAGGGTACGTGTTAGGGTTAGGGTAGGGGTTAGGGTTAGGGTACGCGTTAGGGTTAGGGTAGTTATTAAACCTATCCCACTCTCTAGATACCCCTTAGCACGTAAAGGAATATTATTTGGGGGTCCAGCCATGGAGAAGAGTTTATACACTAGGAGAAGATAAGGAACACACCCATTATCCTGAAATCACATTAGGATTCTCTTTTTAACCTGTTCCTTAATACACTAGTGCTTAGGAAATCTATTGGAGGCAGAAGCAGTCAAGGGTAGCTTAGGGTTAGGGTTACGGTTAGGGTTAGGGTTAGGGTATGGCTTAGGGTACGGGTTCGGGTACGGGTTCGGGTACGGCGTAGGGTATGGGTTAGGGTTAGGGTTAGGGTTAGTTTGAGGGTTAGGGCTCGGTTTAGGGTACGGGTTAGGATTAGGGTACGTGTTAGGGTTAGGGTAGGGGTTAGGGTTAGGGTACGCGTTAGGGTTAGGGTAGTTATTAAACCTATCCCACTCTCTAGATACCCCTTAGCACGTCAAGGAATATTATTTGGGGGTCCAGCCATGTAGAAGAGTTTAGACACTAGGAGAAGATAAGGAACACACCCATTATCAAGAAATCACATTAGGATTCTCTTTTTAACCTGTTCCTTAAAACACTAGTGCTTAGGAAATCTATTGGAGGCAGAAGCAGGCAAGGGTAGCTTAGGGTTAGGGTTAGGGTAAGGGTTAGGGTTAGGGTTAGGGTTAGGGTACGGTTTCGGGTACGTGTTCGGGTACGGCGTAGGGTATGGGTTAGGGTTAGGGTTAGGGTTAGGGTTAGGGTTAGGGTTAGGGTTAGGGTTAGGGTTAGGGTTAGGGTTAGGGTTAGGGTTAGGGTAGTTATTAAACCTATCCCACTCTCTAGATACCCCTTAGCACGTCAAGGAATATTATTTGGGGGTCCAGCCATGGAGAAGAGTTTAGACACTAGGAGAAGATAAGGAACACACCCATTATCAAGAAATCACATTAGGATTCTCTTTTTAACCTGTTCCTTAATACACTAGTGATTAGGAAATCTATTGGAGGCAGAAGCAGTCAAGGGTAGCTTAGGGTTAGGGTTAGGGTTAGGGTTAGGTTTAGGGTACGGCTTAGGGTACGGGTTCGGGTACGGGTTCGGGTACGGGTTCGGGTACGGCGTAGGGTATGGGTTAGGGTTAGGGTTAGGGTTAGTTTGAGGGTTAGGGCTCGGTTTAGGGTATGGGTTAGGATTAGTATACGTGTTAGGGTTAGGGTAGAGGTTAGGGTTAGGGTATGCGTTAGGGTTATGGTAGTTATTAAACCTATCCCACTCTCTAGATACCCCTTAGCACGTCAAGGAATGTTATTTGGCGGTCCAGCCATGGAGAAGAATTTAGACACTAGGAGAAGATAAGGAACACACCCATTATCAAGAAATCACATTAGGATTCTCTTTTTAAGCTGTTCCTTAAAACACTAGTGCTTAGGAATTCTATTGGAGGCAGAAGCAGTCAAGGGTAGCTTTGGGTTAAGGTTAGGGTTATTGTTAGGGTAAGGATTAGGGTACGGGTTCGGGTACGGCATAGGGTATGGGTTAGGGTTAGGGTTAGGGTTAGTTTGAGGGTTAGGGCTCGGTTTAGGGTACGGGTTAGGAGTAGGGTACGTGTTAGGGTTAGGGTAGGGGTTAGGGTTAGGGTACGCGTTAGGGTTAGGGTAGTTATTAAACCTATCCCACTCCCTAGATACCCCTTAGCACGTCAAGGAATATTATTTGGGGGTCCAGCCATGGAGAAGAGTTTAGACAGTAGGAGAAGATAAGGAACACACCCATTATCAAGAAATCACATTAGGATTCTCTTTTTAACCTGTTCCTTAAAACACTAGTGCTTAGGAAATCTATTGGAGGCAGAAGCAGTCAAGGGTAGCTTAGGGTTAGGGTTAGGGTTAGGGTTAGGGTACGGCTTAGGGTACGGGTTCGGGTACGGGTTCGTGTACGCTGTAGGGTATGGGTTAGGGTTAGGGTTAGGGTTAGTTTGAAGGTTAGGGCTCGGTTTAGGGTACGGGTTAGGATTAGGGTTCGTGTTAGGGTTAGGGTAGGGGTTAGGGTTAGGGTACGCGTTAGGGTTAGGGTAGTTATTAAACCTATCCCACTCTCTAGATACCCCTTAGCACGTCAAGGAATATTATTTGGGGGTCCAGCCATGGAGAAGAGTTTAGACACTAGGAGAAGATAAGGAACACACCCATTATCAAGAAATCACATTAGGATTCTCTTTTTAACCTGTTCCTTAAAACACTAGTGCTTAGGAAATCTATTGGAGGCAGAAGCAGTCAAGGGTAGCTTAGGGTTAGGGTTAGGGTTAGGGTACGGCTTAGGGTACGGGTTCGGGTACGGGTTCGGGTACGGGTTCGGGTACGGCGTAGGGTATGGGTTAGGTTTAGGTTTAGGGTTAGTTTGAGGGTTAGGGCTCGGTTTAGGTTACGGGTTAGGATTAGGGTACGTGTTAGGGTTAGGGTAGGGGATATGGTTAGGGTACGCGTTAGGGTTAGGGTAGTTATTAAACCTATCCCACTCTCTAGATACCCCTTAGCACGTCAAGGAATATTATTTGGGGGTCCAGCCATGGAGAAGAGTTTATACACTAGGAGAAGATAAGGAACACACCCATTATCCTGAAATCACATTAGGATTCTCTTTTTAACCTGTTCCTTAATACACTAGTGCTTAGGAAATCTATTGGAGGCAGAAGCAGTCAAGGGTAGCTTAGGGTTAGGGTTACGGTTAGGGTTAGGGTTAGGGTATGGCTTAGGGTACGGGTTCGGGTACGGGTTCGGGTACGGCGTAGGGTATGGGTTAGGGTTAGGGTTAGGGTTAGTTTGAGGGTTAGGGCTCGGTTTAGGGTACGGGTTAGGATTAGGGTACGTGTTAGGGTTAGGGTAGGGGTTAGGGTTAGGGTACGCGTTAGGGTTAGGGTAGTTATTAAACCTATCCCACTCTCTAGATACCCCTTAGCACGTCAAGTAATATTATTTGGGTGTCCAGCCATGGAGAAGAGTTTAGACACTAGAAGAAGATAAGGAACACACCCATTATCAAGAAATCACATTAGGATTCTCTTTTTAACCTGTTCCTTAAAACACTAGCGCTTAGGAAATCTATTGGAGGCAGAAGCAGTCAAGGGTAGATTAGGGTTAAGGTTAGGGTTATTGTTAGGGTAAGGATTAGGGTACGGGTTCGGTTACGGCATAGGGTATGGGTTAGGGTTAGGGTTAGGGTTAGTTTGAGGGTTAGGGCTCCGTTTAGGGTACGGGTTAGGATTAGGGTAAGTGTTAGGGTTAGGGTAGGGGTTAGGGTTAGGGTACGCGTTAGGGTTAGGGTAGTTATTAAACCTATCCCACTCTCTAGATACCCCTTAGCACGTCAAGGAATATTATTTGGGGGTCCAGCCATGGAGAAGAGTTTAGACACTAGGAGAAGATAAGGAACACACCCATTATCAAGAAATCACATTAGGATTCTCTTTTTAACCTGTTCCTTAAAACACTAGTGCTTAGGAAATCTATTGGAGGCAGAAGCAGTCAAGGGTAGCTTAGGGTTAGGGTTAGGGTTAGGGTACGGCTTAGGGTACGGGTTCGGGTACGGGTTCGGGTACGGGTTCGGGTACGGCGTAGGGTATGGGTTAGGTTTAGGGTTAGGGTTAGTTTGAGGGTTAGGGCTCGGTTTAGGTTACGGGTTAGGATTAGGGTACGTGTTAGGGTTAGGGTAGGGGATAGGGTTAGGGTACGCGTTAGGGTTAGGGTAGTTATTAAACCTATCCCACTCTCTAGATACCCCTTAGCACGTCAAGGAATATTATTTGGGGGTCCAGCCATGGAGAAGAGTTTATACACTAGGAGAAGATAAGGAACACACCCATTATCCTGAAATCACATTAGGATTCTCTTTTTAACCTGTTCCTTAATACACTAGTGCTTAGGAAATCTATTGGAGGCAGAAGCAGTCAAGGGTAGCTTAGGGTTAGGGTTACGGTTAGGGTTAGGGTTAGGGTATGGCTTAGGGTACGGGTTCGGGTACGGGTTCGGGTACGGCGTAGGGTATGGGTTAGGGTTAGGGTTAGGGTTAGTTTGAGGGTTAGGGCTCGGTTTAGGGTACGGGTTAGGATTAGGGTACGTGTTAGGGTTAGGGTAGGGGTTAGGGTTAGGGTACGCGTTAGGGTTAGGGTAGTTATTATACCTATCCCACTCTCTAGATACCCCTTAGCACGTCAAGGAATATTATTTGGGTGTCCAGCCATGGAGAAGAGTTTAGACACTAGAAGAAGATAAGGAACACACCCATTATCAAGAAATCACATTAGGATTCTCTTTTTAACCTGTTCCTTAAAACACTAGCGCTTAGGAAATCTATTGGAGGCAGAAGCAGTCAAGGGTAGATTAGGGTTAAGGTTAGGGTTATTGTTAGGGTAAGGATTAGGGTACGGGTTCGGTTACGGCATAGGGTATGAGTTAGGGTTAGGGTTAGGGTTAGTTTGAGGGTTAGGGCTCGGTTTAGGGTACGGGTTAGGAGTAGGGTACGTGTTAGGGTTAGGGTAGGGGTTAGGGTTAGGGTACGCGTTAGGGTTAGGGTAGTTATTAAACCTATTCCACTCCCTAGATACCCCTTAGCACGTCAAGGAATATTATTTGGGGGTCCAGCCATGGAGAAGAGTTTAGACAGTAGGAGAAGATAAGGAACACACCCATTATCAAGAAATCACATTAGGATTCTCTTTTTAACCTGTTCCTTAAAACACTAGTGCTTAGGAAATGTATTGGAGGCAGAAGCAGTCAAGGGTAGCTTAGGGTTAGGGTTAGGGTTAGGGTTAGGGTTAGGGTACGGCTTAGGGTACGGGTTCGGGTATGGGTTCGTGTACGCTGTAGGGTATGGGTTAGGGTTAGGGTTAGGGTTAGTTTGAAGGTTAGGGCTCGGTTTAAGGTACGGGTTAGGATTAGGGTTCGTGTTAGGGTTAGGGTAGGGGTTAGGGTTAGGGTACGCGTTAGGGTTAGGGTAGTTATTAAACCTATCCCACTCTCTAGATACCCCTTAGCACATCAAGGAATATTATTTGCGGGTCCAGCCATGGAGAAGAGTTTAGACACTAGGAGAAGATAAGGAACACACCCATTATCAAGAAATCACATTAGGATTCTCTTTTTAACCTGTTCCTTAATACACTAGTGCTTAGGAAATCTATTGGAGGCAGAAGCAGTCAAGGGTAGCTTAGGGTTAGGGTTACGGTGAGGGTTAGGGTTAGGGTATGGCTTAGGGTACGGGTTCGGTTACGGGTTTGGTACGGCGTAGGGTATGGGTTAGGGTTAGGGTTAGGGTTAGTTTGAGGGTTAGGGCTCCGTTTAGGGTACGGGTTAGGATTAGGGTACGTGTTAGGGTTAGGGTAGGGGTTAGGGTTAGGGTACGCGTTAGGGTTAGGGTAGTTATTAAACCTATCCCACTCTCTAGATACCCCTTAGCACGTCAAGGAATATTATTTGGGGGTCCAGCCATGGAGAAGAGTTTAGACACTAGGAGAAGATAAGGAACACACCCATTATCAAGAAATCACATTAGGATTCTCTTTTTAACCTGTTCCTTAAAACACTAGTGCTTAGGAAATTTATTGGAGGCAGAAGCAGTCAAGGGTAGCTTAGGGTTAGGGTTAGGGTTAGGGCTAGGGTTAGGACACGGCTTAGGGTACGGGTTCGGGTACGGGTTCGTGTACGGCGTAGGGTATGGGTTTGGGTTAGGGTTAGGGTTAGTTTGAAGCTTAGGGCTCGGTTTAGGGTATGGGTTAGGATTAGGGTTCGTGTTAGGGTTAGGGTAGGGGTTAGGGTTAGGGTACGCGTTAGGGTTAGGGTAGTTATTAAACCTATCCCACTCTCTAGATACCCCTTAGCACGTCAAGGAATATTAATTGGGGATCCAGCCATGGAGAAGAGTTTAGACACTAGGAGAAGATAAGGAACACACCCATTATCAAGAAATCACATTAGGATTCTCTTTTTAACCTGTTCCTTAAAACACTAGTGCTTAGGAAATCTATTGGAGGCAGAAGCAGTCAAGGGTAGCTTAGGGTTAGGGTTAGGGTTAGGGTACGGCTTAGGGTACGGGTTCGGTTACGGGTTCGGGTACGGGTTCGGGTACGGCGTAGGGTATGGGTTAGGTTTAGGGTTAGGGTTAGTTTGAGGGATAGGGCTCGGTTTAGGTTACGGGTTAGGATTAGGGTACGTGTTAGGGTTAGGGTAGGGGTTAGGGTTAGGGTACGCGTTAGGGTTAGGGTAGTTATTAAACATATCCCACTCTCTAGATACCCCTTAGCACGTCAAGGTATATTATTTGGGGGTCCAGCCATGGAGAAGAGTTTAGACACTAGGAGAAGATAAGGAACACACCCATTATCAAGAAATCACATTAGGATTCACTTTTTAACCTGTTCCTTAAAACACTAGTGCTTAGGAAATCTATTGGAGGCAGAAGCAGTCAAGGGTAGCTTAGGGTTAGGGTTAGGTTTAGGGTTAGGGTTAGGGTTAGGGTACGGCTTAGTGTACGGGTTCGGGTACGGGTTCGGGTATGGCGTAGTGTATGAGTTAGGGATAGGGTTAGGGTTAGTTTGAGGGTTAGGGCTCGGTTTAGGTTACGGGTTAGGATTAGGGTACGTCTTAGGGTTAGGGTAGGGGTTAGGGTTAGGGTACGCGTTAGGGTTAGGGTAGTTATTAAACCTATCCCACTCTCTAGATACCCCTTAGCACGTCAAGGAATATTATTTGGGGGTCCAGCCATGGAGAAGAGTTTATACACTAGGAGAAGATAAGGAACACACCCATTATCCTGAAATCACATTAGGATTCTCTTTTTAACCTGTTCCTTAATACACTAGTGCTTAGCAAATCTATTGGAGGCAGAAGCAGTCAAGGGTAGCTTAGGGTTAGGGTTACGGTTAGGGTTAGGTTTAGGGTACGGCTTAGGGTACGGGTTCGGGTACGGGTTCGGGTACGGGTTTGGGTACGGCGTAGGGTATGGGTTAGGGTTAGGTTTAGGGTTAGTTTGAGGGTTAGGGCTCGGTTTAGGGTATGGGTTAGGATTAGTGTACGTGTTAGGGTTAGGGTAGAGGTTAGGGTTAGGGTATGCTTTAGGGTTATGGTAGTTATTAAACCTATCCCACTCTCTAGATACCCCTTAGCACGTCAAGGAATATTATTTGGCGGTCCAGCCATGGAGAAGAGTTTAGACACTAGGAGAAGATAAGGAACACACCCATTATCAAGAAATCACATTAGGATTCTCTTTTTAACCTGTTCCTTAAAACACTAGTGCTTAGGAAATCTATTGGAGGCAGAAGCAGTCAAGGGTAGCTTAGGGTTAAGGTTAGGGTTATTGTTAGGGTAAGGATTAGGGTACGGTTTCGGGTACGGCATAGGGTATGGGTTAGGGTTAGGGTTAGGGTTAGTTTGAGGGTTAGGGCTCCGTTTAGGGTACGGGTTAGGATTAGGGTAAGTGTTAGGGTTAGGGTAGGGGTTAGGGTTAGGGTACGCGTTAGGGTTAGGGTAGTTATTAAACCTATCCCACTCTCTAGATACCCCTTAGCACGTCAAGGAATATTATTTGGGGGTCCAGCCATGGAGAAGAGTTTAGACACTAGGAGAAGATAAGGAACACACCCATTATCCTGAAATCACATTAGGATTCTCTTTTTAACCTGTTCCTTAATACACTAGTGCTTAGGAAATCTATTGGAGGCAGAAGCAGTCAAGGGTAGCTTAGGGTTAGGGTTAGGGTTAGGGTACGGCTTAGGGTACGGGTTCGGTTACGGGTTCGGGTACGGGTTCGGGTACGGCGTAGGGTATGGGTTAGGTTTAGGGTTAGGGTTAGTTTGAGGGATAGGGCTCGGTTTAGGTTACGGGTTAGGATTAGGGTACGTGTTAGGGTTAGGGTAGGGGTTAGGGTTAGGGTACGCGTTAGGGTTAGGGTAGTTATTAAACATATCCCACTCTCTAGATACCCCTTAGCACGTCAAGGTATATTATTTGGGGGTCCAGCCATGGAGAAGAGTTTATACACTAGGAGAAGATAAGGAACACACCCATTATCCTGAAATCACATTAGGATTCTCTTTTTAACCTGTTCCTTAATACACTAGTGCTTAGGAAATCTATTGGAGGCAGAAGCAGTCAAGGGTAGCTTAGGGTTAGGGTTACGGTTAGGGTTAGGGTTAGGGTATGGCTTAGGGTACGGGTTCGGGTACGGGTTCGGGTACGGCGTAGGGTATGGGTTAGGGTTAGGGTTAGGGTTAGTTTGAGGGTTAGGGCTCGGTTTAGGGTACGGGTTAGGATTAGGGTACGTGTTAGGGTTAGGGTAGGGGTTAGGGTTAGGGTACGCGTTAGGGTTAGGGTAGTTATTATACCTATCCCACTCTCTAGATACCCCTTAGCACGTCAAGGAATATTATTTGGGTGTCCAGCCATGGAGAAGAGTTTAGACACTAGAAGAAGATAAGGAACACACCCATTATCAAGAAATCACATTAGGATTCTCTTTTTAACCTGTTCCTTAAAACACTAGCGCTTAGGAAATCTATTGGAGGCAGAAGCAGTCAAGGGTAGATTAGGGTTAAGGTTAGGGTTATTGTTAGGGTAAGGATTAGGGTACGGGTTCGGTTACGGCATAGGGTATGAGTTAGGGTTAGGGTTAGGGTTAGTTTGAGGGTTAGGGCTCGGTTTAGGGTACGGGTTAGGAGTAGGGTACGTGTTAGGGTTAGGGTAGGGGTTAGGGTTAGGGTACGCGTTAGGGTTAGGGTAGTTATTAAACCTATTCCACTCCCTAGATACCCCTTAGCACGTCAAGGAATATTATTTGGGGGTCCAGCCATGGAGAAGAGTTTAGACAGTAGGAGAAGATAAGGAACACACCCATTATCAAGAAATCACATTAGGATTCTCTTTTTAACCTGTTCCTTAAAACACTAGTGCTTAGGAAATGTATTGGAGGCAGAAGCAGTCAAGGGTAGCTTAGGGTTAGGGTTAGGGTTAGGGTTAGGGTTAGGGTACGGCTTAGGGTACGGGTTCGGGTATGGGTTCGTGTACGCTGTAGGGTATGGGTTAGGGTTAGGGTTAGGGTTAGTTTGAAGGTTAGGGCTCGGTTTAAGGTACGGGTTAGGATTAGGGTTCGTGTTAGGGTTAGGGTAGGGGTTAGGGTTAGGGTACGCGTTAGGGTTAGGGTAGTTATTAAACCTATCCCACTCTCTAGATACCCCTTAGCACATCAAGGAATATTATTTGCGGGTCCAGCCATGGAGAAGAGTTTAGACACTAGGAGAAGATAAGGAACACACCCATTATCAAGAAATCACATTAGGATTCTCTTTTTAACCTGTTCCTTAATACACTAGTGCTTAGGAAATCTATTGGAGGCAGAAGCAGTCAAGGGTAGCTTAGGGTTAGGGTTACGGTGAGGGTTAGGGTTAGGGTATGGCTTAGGGTACGGGTTCGGTTACGGGTTTGGTACGGCGTAGGGTATGGGTTAGGGTTAGGGTTAGGGTTAGTTTGAGGGTTAGGGCTCCGTTTAGGGTACGGGTTAGGATTAGGGTACGTGTTAGGGTTAGGGTAGGGGTTAGGGTTAGGGTACGCGTTAGGGTTAGGGTAGTTATTAAACCTATCCCACTCTCTAGATACCCCTTAGCACGTCAAGGAATATTATTTGGGGGTCCAGCCATGGAGAAGAGTTTAGACACTAGGAGAAGATAAGGAACACACCCATTATCAAGAAATCACATTAGGATTCTCTTTTTAACCTGTTCCTTAAAACACTAGTGCTTAGGAAATTTATTGGAGGCAGAAGCAGTCAAGGGTAGCTTAGGGTTAGGGTTAGGGTTAGGGCTAGGGTTAGGACACGGCTTAGGGTACGGGTTCGGGTACGGGTTCGTGTACGGCGTAGGGTATGGGTTTGGGTTAGGGTTAGGGTTAGTTTGAAGCTTAGGGCTCGGTTTAGGGTATGGGTTAGGATTAGGGTTCGTGTTAGGGTTAGGGTAGGGGTTAGGGTTAGGGTACGCGTTAGGGTTAGGGTAGTTATTAAACCTATCCCACTCTCTAGATACCCCTTAGCACGTCAAGGAATATTAATTGGGGATCCAGCCATGGAGAAGAGTTTAGACACTAGGAGAAGATAAGGAACACACCCATTATCAAGAAATCACATTAGGATTCTCTTTTTAACCTGTTCCTTAAAACACTAGTGCTTAGGAAATCTATTGGAGGCAGAAGCAGTCAAGGGTAGCTTAGGGTTAGGGTTAGGGTTAGGGTACGGCTTAGGGTACGGGTTCGGTTACGGGTTCGGGTACGGGTTCGGGTACGGCGTAGGGTATGGGTTAGGTTTAGGGTTAGGGTTAGTTTGAGGGATAGGGCTCGGTTTAGGTTACGGGTTAGGATTAGGGTACGTGTTAGGGTTAGGGTAGGGGTTAGGGTTAGGGTACGCGTTAGGGTTAGGGTAGTTATTAAACATATCCCACTCTCTAGATACCCCTTAGCACGTCAAGGTATATTATTTGGGGGTCCAGCCATGGAGAAGAGTTTAGACACTAGGAGAAGATAAGGAACACACCCATTATCAAGAAATCACATTAGGATTCACTTTTTAACCTGTTCCTTAAAACACTAGTGCTTAGGAAATCTATTGGAGGCAGAAGCAGTCAAGGGTAGCTTAGGGTTAGGGTTAGGTTTAGGGTTAGGGTTAGGGTTAGGGTACGGCTTAGTGTACGGGTTCGGGTACGGGTTCGGGTATGGCGTAGTGTATGAGTTAGGGATAGGGTTAGGGTTAGTTTGAGGGTTAGGGCTCGGTTTAGGTTACGGGTTAGGATTAGGGTACGTCTTAGGGTTAGGGTAGGGGTTAGGGTTAGGGTACGCGTTAGGGTTAGGGTAGTTATTAAACCTATCCCACTCTCTAGATACCCCTTAGCACGTCAAGGAATATTATTTGGGGGTCCAGCCATGGAGAAGAGTTTATACACTAGGAGAAGATAAGGAACACACCCATTATCCTGAAATCACATTAGGATTCTCTTTTTAACCTGTTCCTTAATACACTAGTGCTTAGCAAATCTATTGGAGGCAGAAGCAGTCAAGGGTAGCTTAGGGTTAGGGTTACGGTTAGGGTTAGGTTTAGGGTACGGCTTAGGGTACGGGTTCGGGTACGGGTTCGGGTACGGGTTTGGGTACGGCGTAGGGTATGGGTTAGGGTTAGGTTTAGGGTTAGTTTGAGGGTTAGGGCTCGGTTTAGGGTATGGGTTAGGATTAGTGTACGTGTTAGGGTTAGGGTAGAGGTTAGGGTTAGGGTATGCTTTAGGGTTATGGTAGTTATTAAACCTATCCCACTCTCTAGATACCCCTTAGCACGTCAAGGAATATTATTTGGCGGTCCAGCCATGGAGAAGAGTTTAGACACTAGGAGAAGATAAGGAACACACCCATTATCAAGAAATCACATTAGGATTCTCTTTTTAACCTGTTCCTTAAAACACTAGTGCTTAGGAAATCTATTGGAGGCAGAAGCAGTCAAGGGTAGCTTAGGGTTAAGGTTAGGGTTATTGTTAGGGTAAGGATTAGGGTACGGTTTCGGGTACGGCATAGGGTATGGGTTAGGGTTAGGGTTAGGGTTAGTTTGAGGGTTAGGGCTCCGTTTAGGGTACGGGTTAGGATTAGGGTAAGTGTTAGGGTTAGGGTAGGGGTTAGGGTTAGGGTACGCGTTAGGGTTAGGGTAGTTATTAAACCTATCCCACTCTCTAGATACCCCTTAGCACGTCAAGGAATATTATTTGGGGGTCCAGCCATGGAGAAGAGTTTAGACACTAGGAGAAGATAAGGAACACACCCATTATCCTGAAATCACATTAGGATTCTCTTTTTAACCTGTTCCTTAATACACTAGTGCTTAGGAAATCTATTGGAGGCAGAAGCAGTCAAGGGTAGCTTAGGGTTAGGGTTAGGGTTAGGGTACGGCTTAGGGTACGGGTTCGGTTACGGGTTCGGGTACGGGTTCGGGTACGGCGTAGGGTATGGGTTAGGTTTAGGGTTAGGGTTAGTTTGAGGGATAGGGCTCGGTTTAGGTTACGGGTTAGGATTAGGGTACGTGTTAGGGTTAGGGTAGGGGTTAGGGTTAGGGTACGCGTTAGGGTTAGGGTAGTTATTAAACATATCCCACTCTCTAGATACCCCTTAGCACGTCAAGGTATATTATTTGGGGGTCCAGCCATGGAGAAGAGTTTAGACACTAGGAGAAGATAAGGAACACACCCATTATCAAGAAATCACATTAGGATTCACTTTTTAACCTGTTCCTTAAAACACTAGTGCTTAGGAAATCTATTGGAGGCAGAAGCAGTCAAGGGTAGCTTAGGGTTAGGGTTAGGTTTAGGGTTAGGGTTAGGGTTAGGGTACGGCTTAGTGTACGGGTTCGGGTACGGGTTCGGGTATGGCGTAGTGTATGAGTTAGGGATAGGGTTAGGGTTAGTTTGAGGGTTAGGGCTCGGTTTAGGTTACGGGTTAGGATTAGGGTACGTCTTAGGGTTAGGGTAGGGGTTAGGGTTAGGGTACGCGTTAGGGTTAGGGTAGTTATTAAACCTATCCCACTCTCTAGATACCCCTTAGCACGTCAAGGAATATTATTTGGGGGTCCAGCCATGGAGAAGAGTTTATACACTAGGAGAAGATAAGGAACACACCCATTATCCTGAAATCACATTAGGATTCTCTTTTTAACCTGTTCCTTAATACACTAGTGCTTAGCAAATCTATTGGAGGCAGAAGCAGTCAAGGGTAGCTTAGGGTTAGGGTTACGGTTAGGGTTAGGTTTAGGGTACGGCTTAGGGTACGGGTTCGGGTACGGGTTCGGGTACGGGTTTGGGTACGGCGTAGGGTATGGGTTAGGGTTAGGTTTAGGGTTAGTTTGAGGGTTAGGGCTCGGTTTAGGGTATGGGTTAGGATTAGTGTACGTGTTAGGGTTAGGGTAGAGGTTAGGGTTAGGGTATGCTTTAGGGTTATGGTAGTTATTAAACCTATCCCACTCTCTAGATACCCCTTAGCACGTCAAGGAATATTATTTGGCGGTCCAGCCATGGAGAAGAGTTTAGACACTAGGAGAAGATAAGGAACACACCCATTATCAAGAAATCACATTAGGATTCTCTTTTTAACCTGTTCCTTAAAACACTAGTGCTTAGGAAATCTATTGGAGGCAGAAGCAGTCAAGGGTAGCTTAGGGTTAAGGTTAGGGTTATTGTTAGGGTAAGGATTAGGGTACGGGTTCGGGTACGGCATAGGGTATGGGTTAGGGTTAGGGTTAGGGTTAGTTTGAGGGTTAGGGCTCCGTTTAGGGTACGGGTTAGGATTAGGGTAAGTGTTAGGGTTAGGGTAGGGGTTAGGGTTAGGGTACGCGTTAGGGTTAGGGTAGTTATTAAACCTATCCCACTCTCTAGATACCCCTTAGCACGTCAAGGAATATTATTTGGGGGTCCAGCCATGGAGAAGAGTTTAGACACTAGGAGAAGATAAGGAACACACCCATTATCCTGAAATCACATTAGGATTCTCTTTTTAACCTGTTCCTTAATACACTAGTGCTTAGGAAATCTATTGGAGGCAGAAGCAGTCAAGGGTAGCTTAGGGTTAGGGTTACGGTGAGGGTTAGGGTTAGGGTATGGCTTAGGGTACGGGTTCGGGTACGGGTTCGTGTACGGCGTAGGGTATGGGTTAGGGTTAGGGTTAGGGTTAGTTTGAGGGTTAGGGCTCCGTTTAGGGTACGGGTTAGGATTAGGGTAAGTGTTAGGATTAGGGTAGGGGTTAGGGTTAGGGTACGCGTTAGGGTTAGGGTAGTTATTAAACCTATCCCACTCTCTAGATACCCCTTAGCACGTCAAGGAATATTATTTGGGGGTCCAGCCATGGAGAAGAGTTTAGACACTAGGAGAAGATAAGGAACACACCCATTATCAAGAAATCACATTAGGATTCTCTTTTTAACCTGTTCCTTAAAACACTAGTGCTTAGGAAATCTATTGGAGGCAGAAGCAGTCAAGGGTAGCTTAGGGTTAGGGTTAGGGTTAGGGTACGGCTTAGGGTACGGGTTCGGGTACGGATTCGGGTACGGGTTCGGGTACGGCGTAGGGTATGGGTTAGGTTTAGGGTTAGGGTTAGTTTGAGGGTTAGGGCTCGGTTTAGGTTACGGGTTAGGATTAGGGTACGTGTTAGGGTTAGGGTAGTTATTAAACCTATCCCACTCTCTAGATACCCCTTAGCACGTCAAGGAATATTATTTGGGGGTCCAGCCATGGAGAAGAGTTTATACACTAGGAGAAGATAAGGAACACACCCATTATCCTGAAATCACATTAGGATTCTCTTTTTAACCTGTTCCTTAATACACTAGTGCTTAGGAAATCTATTGGAGGCAGAAGCAGTCAAGGGTAGCTTAGGGTTAGGGTTACGGTTAGGGTTAGGGTTAGGGTATGGCTTAGGGTACGGGTTAGGGTACGGGTTCGGGTACGGCGTAGGGTATGGGTTAGGGTTAGGGTTAGGGTTAGTTTGAGGGTTAGGGCTCGGTTTAGGGTACGGGTTAGGATTAGGGTACGTGTTAGGGTTAGGGTAGGGGTTAGGGTTAGGGTACGCGTTAGGGTCAGGGTAGTTATTAAACCTATCCCACTCTCTAGATCCCCCTTAGCACGTCAAGTAATATTATTTGGGTGTCCAGCCATGGAGAAGAGTTTAGACACTAGAAGAAGATAAGGAACACACCCATTATGAAGAAATCACATTAGGATTCTCTTTTTAACCTGTTCCTTAAAACACTAGCGCTTAGGAAATCTATTGGAGGCAGAAGCAGTCAAGGGTAGATTAGGGTTAAGGTTAGGGTTATTGTTAGGGTAAGGATTAGGGTACGGGTTCGGTTACGGCATAGGGTATGAGTTAGGGTTAGGGTTAGGGTTAGTTTGAGGGTTAGGGCTCGGTTTAGGGTACGGGTTAGGAGTAGGGTACGTGTTAGGGTTAGGGTAGGGGTTAGGGTTAGGGTACGCGTTAGGGTTAGGGTAGTTATTAAACCTATTCCACTCCCTAGATACCCCTTAGCACGTCAAGGAATATTATTTGGGGGTCCAGCCATGGAGAAGAGTTTAGACAGTAGGAGAAGATAAGGAACACACCCATTATCAAGAAATCACATTAGGATTCTCTTTTTAACCTGTTCCTTAAAACACTAGTGCTTAGGAAATGTATTGGAGGCAGAAGCAGTCAAGGGTAGCTTAGGGTTAGGGTTAGGGTTAGGGTTAGGGTTAGGGTACGGCTTAGGGTACGGGTTCGGGTATGGGTTCGTGTACGCTGTAGGGTATGGGTTAGGGTTAGGGTTAGGGTTAGTTTGAAGGTTAGGGCTCGGTTTAAGGTACGGGTTAGGATTAGGGTTCGTGTTAGGGTTAGGGTAGGGGTTAGGGTTAGGGTACGCGTTAGGGTTAGGGTAGTTATTAAACCTATCCCACTCTCTAGATACCCTTTAGCACATCAAGGAATATTATTTGCGGGTCCAGCCATGGAGAAGAGTTTAGACACTAGGAGAAGATAAGGAACACACCCATTATCAAGAAATCACATTAGGATTCTCTTTTTAACCTGTTCCTTAATACACTAGTGCTTAGGAAATCTATTGGAGGCAGAAGCAGTCAAGGGTAGCTTAGGGTTAGGGTTACGGTGAGGGTTAGGGTTAGGGTATGGCTTAGGGTACGGGTTCGGGTACGGGTTTGGTACGGCGTAGGGTATGGGTTAGGGTTAGGGTTAGGGTTAGTTTGAGGGTTAGGGCTCCGTTTAGGGTACGGGTTAGGATTAGGGTACGTGTTAGGGTTAGGGTAGGGGTTAGGGTTAGGGTACGCGTTAGGGTTAGGGTAGTTATTAAACCTATCCCACTCCCTAGATACCCCTTAGCACGTCAAGGAATATTATTTGGGGGTCCAGCCATGGAGAAGAGTTTAGACACTAGGAGAATATAAGGAACACACCCATTATCCTGAAATCACATTAGGATTCTCTTTTTAACCTGTTCCTTAATACACTAGTGCTTAGGAAATCTATTGGAGGCAGAAGCAGTCAAGGGTAGCTTAGGGTTAAGGTTAGGGTTATTGTTAGGGTAAGGATTAGGGTACGGGTTCGGGTACGGCATAGGGTATGGGTTAGGGTTAGGGTTAGGGTTAGTTTGAGGGTTAGGGCTCGGTTTAGGGTACGGGTTAGGAGTAGGGTACGTGTTAGGGTTAGGGTAGGGGTTAGGGTTAGGGTACGCGTTAGGGTTAGGGTAGTTATTAAACCTATCTCACTCTCTAGATACCCCTTAGCACGTCAAGGAATATTATTTGGGGGTCCAGCCATGGAGAAGAGTTTAGACACTAGGAGAAGATAAGGAACACACCCATTATCAAGAAATCACATTAGGATTCTCTTTTTAACCTGTTCCTTAAAACACTAGTGCTTAGGAAATCTATTGGAGGCAGAAGCAGTCAAGGGTAGCTTAGGGTTAGGGTTAGGGTTAGGGCTAGGGTTAGGACACGGCTTAGGGTACGGGTTCGGGTACGGGTTCGTGTACGGCGTAGGGTATGGGTTTGGGTTAGGGTTAGGGTTAGTTTGAAGGTTAGGGCTCGGTTTAGGGTACGGGTTAGGATTAGGGTTCGTGTTAGGGTTAGGGTAGGGGTTAGGGTTAGGGTACGCGTTAGGGTTAGGGTAGTTATTAAACCTATCCCACTCTCTAGATACCCCTTAGCACGTCAAGGAATATTATTTGGGGGTCCAGCCATGGAGAAGAGTTTAGACACTAGGAGAAGATAAGGAACACACCCATTATCCTGAAATCACATTAGGATTCTCTTTTTAACCTGTTCCTTAATACACTAGTGCTTAGGAAATCTATTGGAGGCAGAAGCAGTCAAGGGTAGCTTAGGGTTAGGGTTAGGGTTAGGGTTAGGTTTAGGGTACGGCTTAGGGTACGGGTTCGGGTACGGGTTCGGGTACGGGTTTGGGTACGGCGTAGGGTATGGGTTAGGGTTAGGGTTAGGGTTAGTTTGAGGGTTAGGGCTCGGTTTAGGGTATGGGTTAGGATTAGTGTTCGTGTTAGGGTTAGGGTAGAGGTTAGGGTTAGGGTATGCGTTAGGGTTATGATAGTTATTAAACCTATCCCACTCTCTAGATACCCCTTAGCACGTCAAGGAATATTATTTGGGGGTCCAGCCATGGAGAAGAGTTTAGACACTAGGAGAAGATAAGGAACACACCCATTATCAAGAAATCACATTAGGATTCTCTTTTTAACCTGTTCCTTAAAACACTAGTGCTTAGGAAATCTATTGGAGGCAGAAGCAGTCAAGGGTAGCTTAGGGTTAGGGTTAGGGTTAGGGTACGGCTTAGGGTACGGGTTCGGGTACGGGTTCGGGTACGGGTTCGGGTACGGCGTAGGGTATGGGTTAGGTTTAGGGTTAGGGTTAGTTTGAGGGTTAGGGCTCGGTTTAGGTTACGGGTTAGGATTAGGGTACGTGTTAGGGTTAGGGTAGGGGTTAGGGTTAGGGTACGCGTTAGGGTTAGGGTAGTTATTAAACCTATCCCACTCTCTAGATACCCCTTAGCACGTAAAGGAATATTATTTGGGGGTCCAGCCATGGAGAAGAGTTTATACACTAGGAGAAGATAAGGAACACACCCATTATCCTGAAATCACATTAGGATTCTCTTTTTAACCTGTTCCTTAATACACTAGTGCTTAGGAAATCTATTGGAGGCAGAAGCAGTCAAGGGTAGCTTAGGGTTAGGGTTACGGTTAGGGTTAGGGTTAGGGTATGGCTTAGGGTACGGGTTCGGGTACGGGTTCGGGTACGGCGTAGGGTATGGGTTAGGGTTAGGGTTAGGGTTAGTTTGAGGGTTAGGGCTCGGTTTAGGGTACGGGTTAGGATTAGGGTACGTGTTAGGGTTAGGGTAGGGGTTAGGGTTAGGGTACGCGTTAGGGTTAGGGTAGTTATTAAACCTATCCCACTCTCTAGATACCCCTTAGCACGTCAAGGAATATTATTTGGGGGTCCAGCCATGTAGAAGAGTTTAGACACTAGGAGAAGATAAGGAACACACCCATTATCAAGAAATCACATTAGGATTCTCTTTTTAACCTGTTCCTTAAAACACTAGTGCTTAGGAAATCTATTGGAGGCAGAAGCAGGCAAGGGTAGCTTAGGGTTAGGGTTAGGGTAAGGGTTAGGGTTAGGGTTAGGGTTAGGGTACGGTTTCGGGTACGTGTTCGGGTACGGCGTAGGGTATGGGTTAGGGTTAGGGTTAGTTTGAAGGTTAGGGCTCGGTTTAGGGTAAGGGTTAGGATTAGGGTTCGTGTTAGGGTTATGGTAGGGGTTAGGGTTAGGGTACGCGTTAGGGTTAGGGTAGTTATTAAACCTATCCCACTCTCTAGATACCCCTTAGCACGTCAAGGAATATTATTTGGGGGTCCAGCCATGGAGAAGAGTTTAGACACTAGGAGAAGATAAGGAACACACCCATTATCAAGAAATCACATTAGGATTCTCTTTTTAACCTGTTCCTTAATACACTAGTGCTTAGGAAATCTATTGGAGGCAGAAGCAGTCAAGGGTAGCTTAGGGTTAGGGTTAGGGTTAGGGTTAGGTTTAGGGTACGGCTTAGGGTACGGGTTCGGGTACGGGTTCGGGTACGGGTTCGGGTACGGCGTAGGGTATGGGTTAGGGTTAGGGTTAGGGTTAGTTTGAGGGTTAGGGCTCGGTTTAGGGTATGGGTTAGGATTAGTATACGTGTTAGGGTTAGGGTAGTGGTTAGGGTTAGGGTATGTGTTAGGGTTATGGTAGTTATTAAACCTATCCCACTCTCTAGATACCCCTTAGCACGTCAAGGAATGTTATTTGGCGGTCCAGCCATGGAGAAGAATTTAGACACTAGGAGAAGATAAGGAACACACCCATTATCAAGAAATCACATTAGGATTCTCTTTTTAAGCTGTTCCTTAAAACACTAGTGCTTAGGAAATCTATTGGAGGCAGAAGCAGTCAAGGGTAGCTTAGGGTTAAGGTTAGGGTTATTGTTAGGGTAAGGATTAGGGTACGGGTTCGGGTACGGCATAGGGTATGGGTTAGGGTTAGGGTTAGGGTTAGTTTGAGGGTTAGGGCTCGGTTTAGGGTACGGGTTAGGAGTAGGGTACGTGTTAGGGTTAGGGTAGGGGTTAGGGTTAGGGTACGCGTTAGGGTTAGGGTAGTTATTAAACCTATCCCACTCCCTAGATACCCCTTAGCACGTCAAGGAATATTATTTGGGGGTCCAGCCATGGAGAAGAGTTTAGACAGTAGGAGAAGATAAGGAACACACCCATTATCAAGAAATCACATTAGGATTCTCTTTTTAACCTGTTCCTTAAAACACTAGTGCTTAGGAAATCTATTGGAGGCAGAAGCAGTCAAGGGTAGCTTAGGGTTAGGGTTAGGGTTAGGGTTAGGGTACGGCTTAGGGTACGGGTTCGGGTACGGGTTCGTGTACGCTGTAGGGTATGGGTTAGGGTTAGGGTTAGGGTTAGTTTGAAGATTAGGGCTCGGTTTAGGGTACGGGTTAGGATTACGGTTCGTGTTAGGGTTAGGGTAGGGGTTAGGGTTAGGGTACGCGTTAGGGTTAGGGTAGTTATTAAACCTATCCCACTCTCTAGATACCCCTTAGCACGTCAAGGAATATTATTTGGGGGTCCAGCCATGGAGAAGAGTTTAGACACTAGGAGAAGATAAGGAACACACCCATTATCAAGAAATCACATTAGGATTCTCTTTTTAACCTGTTCCTTAAAACACTAGTGCTTAGGAAATCTATTGGAGGCAGAAGCAGTCAAGGGTAGCTTAGGGTTAGTGTTAGGGTTAGGGTACGGCTTAGGGTACGGGTTCGGGTACGGGTTCGGGTACGGGTTCGGGTACGGCGTAGGGTATGGGTTAGGTTTAGGTTTAGGGTTAGTTTGAGGGTTAGGGCTCGGTTTAGGTTACGGGTTAGGATTAGGGTACGTGTTAGGGTTAGGGTAGGGGATAGGGTTAGGGTACGCGTTAGGGTTAGGGTAGTTATTAAACCTATCCCACTCTCTAGATACCCCTTAGCACGTCAAGGAATATTATTTGGGGGTCCAGCCATGGAGAAGAGTTTATACACTAGGAGAAGATAAGGAACACACCCATTATCCTGAAATCACATTAGGATTCTCTTTTTAACCTGTTCCTTAATACACTAGTGCTTAGGAAATCTATTGGAGGCAGAAGCAGTCAAGGGTAGCTTAGGGTTAGGGTTACGGTTAGGGTTAGGGTTAGGGTATGGCTTAGGGTACGGGTTCGGGTACGGGTTCGGGTACGGCGTAGGGTATGGGTTAGGGTTAGGGTTAGGGTTAGTTTGAGGGTTAGGGCTCGGTTTAGGGTACGGGTTAGGATTAGGGTACGTGTTAGGGTTAGGGTAGGGGTTAGGGTTAGGGTACGCGTTAGGGTTAGGGTAGTTATTAAACCTATCCCACTCTCTAGATACCCCTTAGCACGTCAAGTAATATTATTTGGGTGTCCAGCCATGGAGAAGAGTTTAGACACTAGAAGAAGATAAGGAACAAACCCATTATCAAGAAATCACATTAGGATTCTCTTTTTAACCTGTTCCTTAAAACACTAGCGCTTAGGAAATCTATTGGAGGCAGAAGCAGTCAAGGGTAGATTAGGGTTAAGGTTAGGGTTATTGTTAGGGTAAGGATTAGGGTACGGGTTCGGTTACGGCATAGGGTATGGGTTAGGGTTAGGGTTAGGGTTAGTTTGAGGGTTAGGGCTCCGTTTAGGGTACGGGTTAGGATTAGGGTAAGTGTTAGGGTTAGGGTAGGGGTTAGGGTTAGGGTACGCGTTAGGGTTAGGGTAGTTATTAAACCTATCCCACTCTCTAGATACCCCTTAGCACGTCAAGGAATATTATTTGGGGGTCCAGCCATGGAGAAGAGTTTAGACACTAGGAGAAGATAAGGAACACACCCATTATCAAGAAATCACATTAGGATTCTCTTTTTAACCTGTTCCTTAAAACACTAGTGCTTAGGAAATCTATTGGAGGCAGAAGCAGTCAAGGGTAGCTTAGGGTTAGGGTTAGGGTTAGGGTACGGCTTAGGGTACGGGTTCGGGTACGGGTTCGGGTACGGGTTCGGGTACGGCGTAGGGTATGGGTTAGGTTTAGGGTTAGGGTTAGTTTGAGGGTTAGGGCTCGGTTTAGGTTACGGGTTAGGATTAGGGTACGTGTTAGGGTTAGGGTAGGGGATAGGGTTAGGGTACGCGTTAGGGTTAGGGTAGTTATTAAACCTATCCCACTCTCTAGATACCCCTTAGCACGTCAAGGAATATTATTTGGGGGTCCAGCCATGGAGAAGAGTTTATACACTAGGAGAAGATAAGGAACACACCCATTATCCTGAAATCACATTAGGATTCTCTTTTTAACCTGTTCCTTAATACACTAGTGCTTAGGAAATCTATTGGAGGCAGAAGCAGTCAAGGGTAGCTTAGGGTTAGGGTTACGGTTAGGGTTAGGGTTAGGGTATGGCTTAGGGTACGGGTTCGGGTACGGGTTCGGGTACGGCGTAGGGTATGGGTTAGGGTTAGGGTTAGGGTTAGTTTGAGGGTTAGGGCTCGGTTTAGGGTACGGGTTAGGATTAGGGTACGTGTTAGGGTTAGGGTAGGGGTTAGGGTTAGGGTACGCGTTAGGGTTAGGGTAGTTATTATACCTATCCCACTCTCTAGATACCCCTTAGCACGTCAAGGAATATTATTTGGGTGTCCAGCCATGGAGAAGAGTTTAGACACTAGAAGAAGATAAGGAACACACCCATTATCAAGAAATCACATTAGGATTCTCTTTTTAACCTGTTCCTTAAAACACTAGCGCTTAGGAAATCTATTGGAGGCAGAAGCAGTCAAGGGTAGATTAGGGTTAAGGTTAGGGTTATTGTTAGGGTAAGGATTAGGGTACGGGTTCGGTTACGGCATAGGGTATGAGTTAGGGTTAGGGTTAGGGTTAGTTTGAGGGTTAGGGCTCGGTTTAGGGTACGGGTTAGGAGTAGGGTACGTGTTAGGGTTAGGGTAGGGGTTAGGGTTAGGGTACGCGTTAGGGTTAGGGTAGTTATTAAACCTATTCCACTCCCTAGATACCCCTTAGCACGTCAAGGAATATTATTTGGGGGTCCAGCCATGGAGAAGAGTTTAGACAGTAGGAGAAGATAAGGAACACACCCATTATCAAGAAATCACATTAGGATTCTCTTTTTAACCTGTTCCTTAAAACACTAGTGCTTAGGAAATGTATTGGAGGCAGAAGCAGTCAAGGGTAGCTTAGGGTTAGGGTTAGGGTTAGGGTTAGGGTTAGGGTACGGCTTAGGGTACGGGTTCGGGTATGGGTTCGTGTACGCTGTAGGGTATGGGTTAGGGTTAGGGTTAGGGTTAGTTTGAAGGTTAGGGCTCGGTTTAAGGTACGGGTTAGGATTAGGGTTCGTGTTAGGGTTAGGGTAGGGGTTAGGGTTAGGGTACGCGTTAGGGTTAGGGTAGTTATTAAACCTATCCCACTCTCTAGATACCCCTTAGCACATCAAGGAATATTATTTGCGGGTCCAGCCATGGAGAAGAGTTTAGACACTAGGAGAAGATAAGGAACACACCCATTATCAAGAAATCACATTAGGATTCTCTTTTTAACCTGTTCCTTAATACACTAGTGCTTAGGAAATCTATTGGAGGCAGAAGCAGTCAAGGGTAGCTTAGGGTTAGGGTTACGGTGAGGGTTAGGTTTAGGGTATGGCTTAGGGTACGGGTTCGGTTACGGGTTTGGTACGGCGTAGGGTATGGGTTAGGGTTAGGGTTAGGGTTAGTTTGAGGGTTAGGGCTCCGTTTAGGGTACGGGTTAGGATTAGGGTACGTGTTAGGGTTAGGGTAGGGGTTAGGGTTAGGGTACGCGTTAGGGTTAGGGTAGTTATTAAACCTATCCCACTCTCTAGATACCCCTTAGCACGTCAAGGAATATTATTTGGGGGTCCAGCCATGGAGAAGAGTTTAGACACTAGGAGAAGATAAGGAACACACCCATTATCAAGAAATCACATTAGGATTCTCTTTTTAACCTGTTCCTTAAAACACTAGTGCTTAGGAAATTTATTGGAGGCAGAAGCAGTCAAGGGTAGCTTAGGGTTAGGGTTAGGGTTAGGGCTAGGGTTAGGACACGGCTTAGGGTACGGGTTCGGGTACGGGTTCGTGTACGGCGTAGGGTATGGGTTTGGGTTAGGGTTAGGGTTAGTTTGAAGCTTAGGGCTCGGTTTAGGGTATGGGTTAGGATTAGGGTTCGTGTTAGGGTTAGGGTAGGGGTTAGGGTTAGGGTACGCGTTAGGGTTAGGGTAGTTATTAAACCTATCCCACTCTCTAGATACCCCTTAGCACGTCAAGGAATATTAATTGGGGATCCAGCCATGGAGAAGAGTTTAGACACTAGGAGAAGATAAGGAACACACCCATTATCAAGAAATCACATTAGGATTCTCTTTTTAACCTGTTCCTTAAAACACTAGTGCTTAGGAAATCTATTGGAGGCAGAAGCAGTCAAGGGTAGCTTAGGGTTAGGGTTAGGGTTAGGGTACGGCTTAGGGTACGGGTTCGGTTACGGGTTCGGGTACGGGTTCGGGTACGGCGTAGGGTATGGGTTAGGTTTAGGGTTAGGGTTAGTTTGAGGGATAGGGCTCGGTTTAGGTTACGGGTTAGGATTAGGGTACGTGTTAGGGTTAGGGTAGGGGTTAGGGTTAGGGTACGCGTTAGGGTTAGGGTAGTTATTAAACATATCCCACTCTCTAGATACCCCTTAGCACGTCAAGGTATATTATTTGGGGGTCCAGCCATGGAGAAGAGTTTAGACACTAGGAGAAGATAAGGAACACACCCATTATCAAGAAATCACATTAGGATTCACTTTTTAACCTGTTCCTTAAAACACTAGTGCTTAGGAAATCTATTGGAGGCAGAAGCAGTCAAGGGTAGCTTAGGGTTAGGGTTAGGTTTAGGGTTAGGGTTAGGGTTAGGGTACGGCTTAGTGTACGGGTTCGGGTACGGGTTCGGGTATGGCGTAGTGTATGAGTTAGGGATAGGGTTAGGGTTAGTTTGAGGGTTAGGGCTCGGTTTAGGTTACGGGTTAGGATTAGGGTACGTCTTAGGGTTAGGGTAGGGGTTAGGGTTAGGGTACGCGTTAGGGTTAGGGTAGTTATTAAACCTATCCCACTCTCTAGATACCCCTTAGCACGTCAAGGAATATTATTTGGGGGTCCAGCCATGGAGAAGAGTTTATACACTAGGAGAAGATAAGGAACACACCCATTATCCTGAAATCACATTAGGATTCTCTTTTTAACCTGTTCCTTAATACACTAGTGCTTAGCAAATCTATTGGAGGCAGAAGCAGTCAAGGGTAGCTTAGGGTTAGGGTTACGGTTAGGGTTAGGTTTAGGGTACGGCTTAGGGTACGGGTTCGGGTACGGGTTCGGGTACGGGTTTGGGAACGGCGTAGGGTATGGGTTAGGGTTAGGTTTAGGGTTAGTTTGAGGGTTAGGGCTCGGTTTAGGGTATGGGTTAGGATTAGTGTACGTGTTAGGGTTAGGGTAGAGGTTAGGGTTAGGGTATGCTTTAGGGTTATGGTAGTTATTAAACCTATCCCACTCTCTAGATACCCCTTAGCACGTCAAGGAATATTATTTGGCGGTCCAGCCATGGAGAAGAGTTTAGACACTAGGAGAAGATAAGGAACACACCCATTATCAAGAAATCACATTAGGATTCTCTTTTTAACCTGTTCCTTAAAACACTAGTGCTTAGGAAATCTATTGGAGGCAGAAGCAGTCAAGGGTAGCTTAGGGTTAAGGTTAGGGTTATTGTTAGGGTAAGGATTAGGGTACGGGTTCGGGTACGGCATAGGGTATGGGTTAGGGTTAGGGTTAGGGTTAGTTTGAGGGTTAGGGCTCCGTTTAGGGTACGGGTTAGGATTAGGGTAAGTGTTAGGGTTAGGGTAGGGGTTAGGGTTAGGGTACGCGTTAGGGTTAGGGTAGTTATTAAACCTATCCCACTCTCTAGATACCCCTTAGCACGTCAAGGAATATTATTTGGGGGTCCAGCCATGGAGAAGAGTTTAGACACTAGGAGAAGATAAGGAACACACCCATTATCCTGAAATCACATTAGGATTCTCTTTTTAACCTGTTCCTTAATACACTAGTGCTTAGGAAATCTATTGGAGGCAGAAGCAGTCAAGGGTAGCTTAGGGTTAGGGTTACGGTGAGGGTTAGGGTTAGGGTATGGCTTAGGGTACGGGTTCTGGTACGGGTTCGTGTACGGCGTAGGGTATGGGTTAGGGTTAGGGTTAGGGTTAGTTTGAGGGTTAGGGCTCCGTTTAGGGTACGGGTTAGGATTAGGGTAAGTGTTAGGATTAGGGTAGGGGTTAGGGTTAGGGTACGCGTTAGGGTTAGGGTAGTTATTAAACCTATCCCACTCTCTAGATACCCCTTAGCACGTCAAGGAATATTATTTGGGGGTCCAGCCATGGAGAAGAGTTTAGACACTAGGAGAAGATAAGGAACACACCCATTATCAAGAAATCACATTAGGATTCTCTTTTTAACCTGTTCCTTAAAACACTAGTGCTTAGGAAATCTATTGGAGGCAGAAGCAGTCAAGGGTAGCTTAGGGTTAGGGTTAGGGTTAGGGTTAGGGTACGGCTTAGGGTACGGGTTCGGGTACGGGTTCGGGTACGGGTTCGGGTACGGCGTAGGGTATGGGTTAGTTTTAGGGTTAGGGTTAGTTTGAGGGTTAGGGCTCGGTTTAGGTTACGGGTTAGGATTAGGGTACGTGTTAGGGTTAGGGTAGTTATTAAACCTATCCCACTCTCTAGATACCCCTTAGCACGTCAAGGAATATTATTTGGGGGTCCAGCCATGGAGAAGAGTTTATACACTAGGAGAAGATAAGGAACACACCCATTATCCTGAAATCACATTAGGATTCTCTTTTTAACCTGTTCCTTAATACACTAGTGCTTAGGAAATCTATTGGAGGCAGAAGCAGTCAAGGGTAGCTTAGGGTTAGGGTTACGGTTAGGGTTAGTGTTAGGGTATGGCTTAGGGTACGGGTTCGGGTACGGGTTCGGGTACGACGTAGGGTATGGGTTAGGGTTAGGGTTAGGGTTAGTTTGAGGGTTAGGGCTCGGTTTAGGGTACGGGTTAGGATTAGGGTACGTGTTAGGGTTAGGGTAGGGGTTAGGGTTAGGGTACGCGTTAGGGTCAGGGTAGTTATTAAACCTATCCCACTCTCTAGATCCCCCTTAGCACGTCAAGTAATATTATTTGGGTGTCCAGCCATGGAGAAGAGTTTAGACACTAGAAGAAGATAAGGAACACACCCATTATTAAGAAATCACATTAGGATTCTCTTTTTAACCTGTTCCTTAAAACACTAGCGCTTAGGAAATCTATTGGAGGCAGAAGCAGTCAAGGGTAGATTAGGGTTAAGGTTAGGGTTATTGTTAGGGTAAGGATTAGGGTACGGGTTCGGTTACGGCATAGGGTATGAGTTAGGGTTAGGGTTAGTGTTAGTTTGAGGGTTAGGGCTCGGTTTAGGGTACGGGTTAGGAGTAGGGTACGTGTTAGGGTTAGGGTAGGGGTTAGGGTTAGGGTACGCGTTAGGGTTAGGGTAGTTATTAAACCTATTCCACTCCCTAGATACCCCTTAGCACGTCAAGGAATATTATTTGGGGGTCCAGCCATGGAGAAGAGTTTAGACAGTAGGAGAAGATAAGGAACACACCCATTATCAAGAAATCACATTAGGATTCTCTTTTTAACCTGTTCCTTAAAACACTAGTGCTTAGGAAATGTATTGGAGGCAGAAGCAGTCAAGGGTAGCTTAGGGTTAGGGTTAGGGTTAGGGTTAGGGTTAGGGTACGGCTTAGGGTACGGGTTCGGGTATGGGTTCGTGTACGCTGTAGGGTATGGGTTAGGGTTAGGGTTAGGGTTAGTTTGAAGGTTAGGGCTCGGTTTAAGGTACGGGTTAGGATTAGGGTTCGTGTTAGGGTTAGGGTAGGGGTTAGGGTTAGGGTACGCGTTAGGGTTAGGGTAGTTATTAAACCTATCCCACTCTCTAGATACCCCTTAGCACATCAAGGAATATTATTTGCGGGTCCAGCCATGGAGAAGAGTTTAGACACTAGGAGAAGATAAGGAACACACCCATTATCAAGAAATCACATTAGGATTCTCTTTTTAACCTGTTCCTTAATACACTAGTGCTTAGGAAATCTATTGGAGGCAGAAGCAGTCAAGGGTAGCTTAGGGTTAGGGTTACGGTGAGGGTTAGGGTTAGGGTATGGCTTAGGGTACGGGTTCGGGTACGGGTTTGGTACGGCGTAGGGTATGGGTTAGGGTTAGGGTTAGGGTTAGTTTGAGGGTTAGGGCTCCGTTTAGGGTACGGGTTAGGATTAGGGTACGTGTTAGGGTTAGGGTAGGGGTTAGGGTTAGGGTACGCGTTAGGGTTAGGGTAGTTATTAAACCTAACCCACTCTCTAGATACCCCTTAGCA
The DNA here is from genome assembly GCF_028021215.1 of Eschrichtius robustus. NCBI lineage: Eukaryota > Metazoa > Chordata > Mammalia > Artiodactyla > Eschrichtiidae > Eschrichtius > Eschrichtius robustus. Next base: position 326,926 of record NW_027175376.1, read on the forward strand.
CGTCAAGGAATATTATTTGGGGGTCCAGCCATGGAGAAGAGTTTAGACACTAGGAGAAGATAAGGAACACACCCATTATCAAGAAATCACATTAGGATTCTCTTTTTAACCTGTTCCTTAAAACACTAGTGCTTAGGAAATCTATTGGAGGCAGAAGCAGTCAAGGGTAGCTTAGGGTTAGGGTTAGGGTTAGGGCTAGGGTTAGGACACGGCTTAGGGTACGGGTTCGGGTACGGGTTCGTGTACGGCGTAGGGTATGGGTTTGGGTTAGGGTTAGGGTTAGTTTGAAGCTTAGGGCTCGGTTTAGGGTATGGGTTAGGATTAGGGTTCGTGTTAGGGTTAGGGTAGGGGTTAGGGTTAGGGTACGCGTTAGGGTTAGGGTAGTTATTAAACCTATCCCACTCTCTAGATACCCCTTAGCACGTCAAGGAATATTAATTGGGGATCCAGCCATGGAGAAGAGTTTAGACACTAGGAGAAGATAAGGAACACACCCATTATCAAGAAATCACATTAGGATTCTCTTTTTAACCTGTTCCTTAAAACACTAGTGCTTAGGAAATCTATTGGAGGCAGAAGCAGTCAAGGGTAGCTTAGGGTTAGGGTTAGGGTTAGGGTACGGCTTAGGGTACGGGTTCGGTTACGGGTTCGGGTACGGGTTCGGGTACGGCGTAGGGTATGGGTTAGGTTTAGGGTTAGGGTTAGTTTGAGGGATAGGGCTCGGTTTAGGTTACGGGTTAGGATTAGGGTACGTGTTAGGGTTAGGGTAGGGGTTAGGGTTAGGTTACGCGTTAGGGTTAGGGTAGTTATTAAACATATCCCACTCTCTAGATACCCCTTAGCACGTCAAGGTATATTATTTGGGGGTCCAGCCATGGAGAAGAGTTTAGACACTAGGAGAAGATAAGGAACACACCCATTATCAAGAAATCACATTAGGATTCTCTTTTTAACCTGTTCCTTAAAACACTAGTGCTTAGGAAATCTATTGGAGGCAGAAGCAGTCAAGGGTAGCTTAGGTTTAGGGTTAGGTTTAGGGTTAGGGTTAGGGTTAGGGTACGGCTTAGTGTACGGGTTCGGGTACGGGTTCGGGTATGGCGTAGTGTATGGGTTAGGGTTAGGGTTAGGGTTAGTTTGAGGGTTAGGGCTCGGTTTAGGTTACGGGTTAGGATTAGGGTACGTCTTAGGGTTAGGGTAGGGGTTAGGGTTAGGGTACGCGTTAGGGTTAGGGTAGTTATTAAACCTATCCCACTCTCTAGATACCCCTTAGCACGTCAAGGAATATTATTTGGGGGTCCAGCCATGGAGAAGAGTTTATACACTAGGAGAAGATAAGGAACACACCCATTATCCTGAAATCACATTAGGATTCTCTTTTTAACCTGTTCCTTAATACACTAGTGCTTAGCAAATCTATTGGAGGCAGAAGCAGTCAAGGGTAGCTTAGGGTTAGGGTTACGGTTAGGGTTAGGTTTAGGGTACGGCTTAGGGTACGGGTTCGGGTACGGGTTCGGGTACGGGTTTGGGTACGGCGTAGGGTATGGGTTAGGGTTAGGGTTAGGGTTAGTTTGAGGGTTAGGGCTCGGTTTAGGGTATGGGTTAGGATTAGTGTACGTGTTAGGGTTAGGGTAGAGGTTAGGGTTAGGGTATGCGTTAGGGTTATGGTAGTTATTAAACCTATCCCACTCTCTAGATACCCCTTAGCACGTCAAGGAATATTATTTGGCGGTCCAGCCATGGAGAAGAGTTTAGACACTAGGAGAAGATAAGGAACACACCCATTATCAAGAAATCACATTAGGATTCTCTTTTTAACCTGTTCCTTAAAACACTAGTGCTTAGGAAATCTATTGGAGGCAGAAGCAGTCAAGGGTAGCTTAGGGTTAAGGTTAGGGTTATTGTTAGGGTAAGGATTAGGGTACGGGTTCGGTTACGGCATAGGGTATGGGTTAGGGTTAGGGTTAGGGTTAGTTTGAGGGTTAGGGCTCCGTTTAGGGTACGGGTTAGGATTAGGGTAAGTGTTAGGGTTAGGGTAGGGGTTAGGGTTAGGGTACGCGTTAGGGTTAGGGTAGTTATTAAACCTATCCCACTCTCTAGATACCCCTTAGCACGTCAAGGAATATTATTTGGGGGTCCAGCCATGGAGAAGAGTTTAGACACTAGGAGAAGATAAGGAACACACCCATTATCAAGAAATCACATTAGGATTCTCTTTTTAACCTGTTCCTTAAAACACTAGTGCTTAGGAAATCTATTGGAGGCAGAAGCAGTCAAGGGTAGCTTAGGGTTAGGGTTAGGGTTAGGGTACGGCTTAGGGTACGGGTTCGGGTACGGGTTCGGGTACGGGTTCGGGTACGGCGTAGGGTATGGGTTAGGTTTAGGGTTAGGGTTAGTTTGAGGGTTAGGGCTCGGTTTAGGTTACGGGTTAGGATTAGGGTACGTGTTAGGGTTAGGGTAGGGGATAGGGTTAGGGTACGCGTTAGGGTTAGGGTAGTTATTAAACCTATCCCACTCTCTAGATACACCTTAGCACGTCAAGGAATATTATTTGGGGGTCCAGCCATGGAGAAGAGTTTATACACTAGGAGAAGATAAGGAACACACCCATTATCCTGAAATCACATTAGGATTCTCTTTTTAACCTGTTCCTTAATACACTAGTGCTTAGGAAATCTGTTGGAGGCAGAAGCAGTCAAGGGTAGCTTAGGGTTAGGGTTACGGTTAGGGTTAGGGTTAGGGTACGGCTTAGGGTACGGGTTCGGGTATGGGTTCGTGTACGCTGTAGGGTATGGGTTAGGGTTAGGGTTAGGGTTAGTTTGAAGGTTAGGGCTCGGTTTAAGGTACGGGTTAGGATTAGGGTTCGTGTTAGGGTTAGGGTAGGGGTTAGGGTTAGGGTACGCGTTAGGGTTAGGGTACTTATTAAACCTATCCCACTCTCTAGATACCCCTTAGCACATCAAGGAATATTATTTGCGGGTCCAGCCATGGAGAAGAGTTTAGACACTAGGAGAAGATAAGGAACACACCCATTATCAAGAAATCACATTAGGATTCTCTTTTTAACCTGTTCCTTAATACACTAGTGCTTAGGAAATCTATTGGAGGCAGAAGCAGTCAAGGGTAGCTTAGGGTTAGGGTTACGGTGAGGGTTAGGGTTAGGGTATGGCTTAGGGTACGGGTTCGGTTACGGGTTTGGTACGGCGTAGGGTATGGGTTAGGGTTAGGGTTAGGGTTAGTTTGAGGGTTAGGGCTCCGTTTAGGGTACGGGTTAGGATTAGGGTACGTGTTAGGGTTAGGGTAGGGGTTAGGGTTAGGGTACGCGTTAGGGTTAGGGTAGTTATTAAACCTATCCCACTCTCTAGATACCCCTTAGCACGTCAAGGAATATTATTTGGGGGTCCAGCCATGGAGAAGAGTTTAGACACTAGGAGAAGATAAGGAACACACCCATTATCAAGAAATCACATTAGGATTCTCTTTTTAACCTGTTCCTTAAAACACTAGTGCTTAGGAAATTTATTGGAGGCAGAAGCAGTCAAGGGTAGCTTAGGGTTAGGGTTAGGGTTAGGGCTAGGGTTAGGACACGGCTTAGGGTACGGGTTCGGGTACGGGTTCGTGTACGGCGTAGGGTATGGGTTTGGGTTAGGGTTAGGGTTAGTTTGAAGCTTAGGGCTCGGTTTAGGGTATGGGTAAGGATTAGGGTTCGTGTTAGGGTTAGGGTAGGGGTTAGGGTTAGGGTACGCGTTAGGGTTAGGGTAGTTATTAAACCTATCCCACTCTCTAGATACCCCTTAGCACGACAAGGAATATTAATTGGGGATCCAGCCATGGAGAAGAGTTTAGACACTAGGAGAAGATAAGGAACACACCCATTATCAAGAAATCACATTAGGATTCTCTTTTTAACCTGTTCCTTAAAACACTAGTGCTTAGGAAATCTATTGGAGGCAGAAGCAGTCAAGGGTAGCTTAGGGTTAGGGTTAGGGTTAGGGTACGGCTTAGGGTACGGGTTCGGTTACGGGTTCGGGTACGGGTTCGGGTACGGCGTAGGGTATGGGTTAGGTTTAGGGTTAGGGTTAGTTTGAGGGATAGGGCTCGGTTTAGGTTACGGGTTAGGATTAGGGTACGTGTTAGGGTTAGGGTAGGGGTTAGGGTTAGGGTACGCGTTAGGGTTAGGGTAGTTATTAAACATATCCCACTCTCTAGATACCCCTTAGCACGTCAAGGTATATTATTTGGGGGTCCAGCCATGGAGAAGAGTTTAGACACTAGGAGAAGATAAGGAACACACCCATTATCAAGAAATCACATTAGGATTCTCTTTTTAACCTGTTCCTTAAAACACTAGTGCTTAGGAAATCTATTGGAGGCAGAAGCAGTCAAGGGTAGCTTAGGGTTAGGGTTAGGTTTAGGGTTAGGGTTAGGGTTAGGGTACGGCTTAGTGTACGGGTTCGGGTACGGGTTCGGGTATGGCGTAGTGTATGGGTTAGGGATAGGGTTAGGGTTAGTTTGAGGGTTAGGGCTCGGTTTAGGTTACGGGTTAGGATTAGGGTACGTCTTAGGGTTAGGGTAGGGGTTAGGGTTAGGGTACGCGTTAGGGTTAGGGTAGTTATTAAACCTATCCCACTCTCTAGATACCCCTTAGCACGTCAAGGAATATTATTTGGGGGTCCAGCCATGGAGAAGAGTTTATACACTAGGAGAAGATAAGGAACACACCCATTATCCTGAAATCACATTAGGATTCTCTTTTTAACCTGTTCCTTAATACACTAGTGCTTAGCAAATCTATTGGAGGCAGAAGCAGTCAAGGGTAGCTTAGGGTTAGGGTTACGGTTAGGGTTAGGTTTAGGGTACGGCTTAGGGTACGGGTTCGGTTACGGGTTTGGGTACGGGTTTGGGTACGGCGTAGGGTATGGGTTAGGGTTAGGGTTAGGGTTAGTTTGAGGGTTAGGGCTCGGTTTAGGGTATGGGTTAGGATTAGTGTACGTGTTAGGGTTAGGGTAGAGGTAGGGTTAGGGTATGCGTTAGGGTTATGGTAGTTATTAAACCTATCCCACTCTCTAGATACCCCTTAGCACGTCAAGGAATATTATTTGGCGGTCCAGCCATGGAGAAGAGTTTAGACACTAGGAGAAGATAAGGAACACACCCATTATCAAGAAATCACATTAGGATTCTCTTTTTAACCTGTTCCTTAAAACACTAGTGCTTAGGAAATCTATTGGAGGCAGAAGCAGTCAAGGGTAGCTTAGGGTTAAGGTTAGGGTTATTGTTAGGGTAAGGATTAGGGTACGGGTTCGGGTACGGCATAGGGTATGGGTTAGGGTTAGGGTTAGGGTTAGTTTGAGGGTTAGGGCTCCGTTTAGGGTACGGGTTAGGATTAGGGTAAGTGTTAGGGTTAGGGTAGGGGTTAGGGTTAGGGTACGCGTTAGGGTTAGGGTAGTTATTAAACCTATCCCACTCTCTAGATACCCCTTAGCACGTCAAGGAATATTATTTGGGGGTCCAGCCATGGAGAAGAGTTTATACACTAGGAGAAGATAAGGAACACACCCATTATCCTGAAATCACATTAGGATTCTCTTTTTAACCTGTTCCTTAATACACTAGTGCTTAGGAAATCTATTGGAGGCAGAAGCAGTCAAGGGTAGCTTAGGGTTAGGGTTACGGTGAGGGTTAGGGTTAGGGTATGGCTTAGGGTACGGGTTCGGGTACGGGTTCGTGTACGGCGTAGGGTATGGGTTAGGGTTAGGGTTAGGGTTAGTTTGAGGGTTAGGGCTCCGTTTAGGGTACGGGTTAGGATTAGGGTAAGTGTTAGGATTAGGGTAGGGGTTAGGGTTAGGGTACGCGTTAGGGTTAGGGTAGTTATTAAACCTATCCCACTCTCTAGATACCCCTTAGCACGTCAAGGAATATTATTTGGGGGTCCAGCCATGGAGAAGAGTTTAGACACTAGGAGAAGATAAGGAACACACCCATTATCAAGAAATCACATTAGGATTCTCTTTTTAACCTGTTCCTTAAAACACTAGTGCTTAGGAAATCTATTGGAGGCAGAAGCAGTCAAGGGTAGCTTAGGGTTAGGGTTAGGGTTAGGGTTAGGGTACGGCTTAGGGTACGGGTTCGGGTACGGGTTCGGGTACGGGTTCGGGTACGGCGTAGGGTATGGGTTAGGTTTAGGGTTAGGGTTAGTTTGAGGGTTAGGGCTCGGTTTAGGTTACGGGTTAGGATTAGGGTACGTGTTAGGGTTAGGGTAGTTATTAAACCTATCCCACTCTCTAGATACCCCTTAGCACGTCAAGGAATATTATTTGGGGGTCCAGCCATGGAGAAGAGTTTATACACTAGGAGAAGATAAGGAACACACCCATTATCCTGAAATCACATTAGGATTCTCTTTTTAACCTGTTCCTTAATACACTAGTGCTTAGGAAATCTATTGGAGGCAGAAGCAGTCAAGGGTAGCTTAGGGTTAGGGTTATGGTTAGGGTTAGGGTTAGGGTATGGCTTAGGGTACGGATTCGGGTACGGGTTCGGGTACGGCGTAGGGTATGGGTTAGGGTTAGGGTTAGGGTTAGTTTGAGGGTTAGGGCTCGGTTTAGGGTACGGGTTAGGATTAGGGTACGTGTTAGGGTTAGGGTAGGGGTTAGGGTTAGGGTACGCGTTAGGGTTAGGGTAGTTATTAAACCTATCCCACTCTCTAGATCCCCCTTAGCACGTCAAGTAATATTATTTGGGTGTCCAGCCATGGAGAAGAGTTTAGACACTAGAAGAAGATAAGGAACACACCCATTATCAAGAAATCACATTAGGATTCTCTTTTTAACCTGTTCCTTAAAACACTAGCGCTTAGGAAATCTATTGGAGGCAGAAGCAGTCAAGGGTAGATTAGGGTTAAGGTTAGGGTTATTGTTAGGGTAAGGATTAGGGTACGGGTTCGGTTACGGCATAGGGTATGAGTTAGGGTTAGGGTTAGGGTTAGTTTGAGGGTTAGGGCTCGGTTTAGGGTACGGGTTAGGAGTAGGGTACGTGTTAGGGATAGGGTAGGGGTTAGGGTTAGGGTACGCGTTAGGGTTAGGGTAGTTATTAAACCTATTCCACTCCCTAGATACCCCTTAGCACGTCAAGGAATATTATTTGGGGGTCCAGCCATGGAGAAGAGTTTAGACAGTAGGAGAAGATAAGGAACACACCCATTATCAAGAAATCACATTAGGATTCTCTTTTTAACCTGTTCCTTAAAACACTAGTGCTTAGGAAATGTATTGGAGGCAGAAGCAGTCAAGGGTAGCTTAGGGTTAGGGTTAGGGTTAGGGTTAGGGTTAGGGTACGGCTTAGGGTACGGGTTCGGGTATGGGTTCGTGTACGCTGTAGGGTATGGGTTAGGGTTAGGGTTAGGGTTAGTTTGAAGGTTAGGGCTCGGTTTAAGTTACGGGTTAGGATTAGGGTTCGTGTTAGGGTTAGGGTAGGGGTTAGGGTTAGGGTACGCGTTAGGGTTAGGGTAGTTATTAAACCTATCCCACTCTCTAGATACCCCTTAGCACATCAAGGAATATTATTTGCGGGTCCAGCCATGGAGAAGAGTTTAGACACTAGGAGAAGATAAGGAACACACCCATTATCAAGAAATCACATTAGGATTCTCTTTTTAACCTGTTCCTTAATACACTAGTGCTTAGGAAATCTATTGGAGGCAGAAGCAGTCAAGGGTAGCTTAGGGTTAGGGTTACGGTGAGGGTTAGGGTTAGGGTATGGCTTAGGGTACGGGTTCGGGTACGGGTTTGGTACGGCGTAGGGTATGGGTTAGGGTTAGGGTTAGGGTTAGTTTGAGGGTTAGGGCTCCGTTTAGGGTACGGGTTAGGATTAGGGTACGTGTTAGGGTTAGGGTAGGGGTTAGGGTTAGGGTACGCGTTAGGGTTAGGGTAGTTATTAAACCTAACCCACTCTCTAGATACCCCTTAGCACGTCAAGGAATATTATTTGGGGGTCCAGCCATGGAGAAGAGTTTAGACACTAGGAGAAGATAAGGAACACACCCATTATCAAGAAATCACATTAGGATTCTCTTTTTAACCTGTTCCTTAAAACACTAGTGCTTAGGAAATCTATTGGAGGCAGAAGCAGTCAAGGGTAGCTTAGGGTTAGGGTTAGGGTTAGGGCTAGGGTTAGGACACGGCTTAGGGTACGGGTTCGGGTACGGGTTCGTGTACGGCGTAGGGTATGGGTTTGGGTTAGGGTTAAGGTTAGTTTGAAGCTTAGGGCTCGGTTTAGGGTATGGGTTAGGATTAGGGTTCGTGTTAGGGTTAGGGTAGGGGTTAGGGTTAGGGTACGCGTTAGGGTTAGGGTAGTTATTAAACATATCCCACTCTCTAGATACCCCTTAGCACGTCAAGGTATATTATTTGGGGGTCCAGCCATGGAGAAGAGTTTAGACACTAGGAGAAGATAAGGAACACACCCATTATCAAGAAATCACATTAGGATTCTCTTTTTAACCTGTTCCTTAAAACACTAGTGCTTAGGAAATCTATTGGAGGCAGAAGCAGTCAAGGGTAGCTTAGGGTTAGGGTTAGGTTTAGGGTTAGGGTTAGGGTTAGGGTACGGCTTAGTGTACGGGTTCGGGTACGGGTTCGGGTATGGCGTAGTGTATGGGTTAGGGTTAGGGTTAGGGTTAGTTTGAGGGTTAGGGCTCGGTTTCGGTTACGGGTTAGGATTAGGGTACGTCTTAGGGTTAGGGTAGGGGTTAGGGTTAGGGTACGCGTTAGGGTTAGGGTAGTTATTAAACCTATCCCACTCTCTAGATACCCCTTAGCACGTCAAGGAATATTATTTGGGGGTCCAGCCATGGAGAAGAGTTTATACACTAGGAGAAGATAAGGAACACACCCATTATCCTGAAATCACATTAGGATTCTCTTTTTAACCTGTTCCTTAATACACTAGTGCTTAGCAAATCTATTGGAGGCAGAAGCAGTCAAGGGTAGCTTAGGGTTAGGGTTACGGTTAGGGTTAGGTTTAGGGTACGGCTTAGGGTACGGGTTCGGGTACGGGTTCGGGTACTGGTTTGGGTACGGCGTAGGGTATGGGTTAGGGTTAGGGTTAGGGTTAGTTTGAGGGTTAGGGCTCGGTTTAGGGTATGGGTTAGGATTAGTGTACGTGTTAGGGTTAGGGTAGAGGTTAGGGTTAGGGTATGCGTTAGGGTTATGGTAGTTATTAAACCTATCCCACTCTCTAGATACCCCTTAGCACGTCAAGGAATATTATTTGGCGGTCCAGCCATGGAGAAGAGTTTAGACACTAGGAGAAGATAAGGAACACACCCATTATCAAGAAATCACATTAGGATTCTCTTTTTAACCTGTTCCTTAAAACACTAGGTCTTAGGAAATCTATTGGAGGCAGAAGCAGTCAAGGGTAGCTTAGGGTTAAGGTTAGGGTTATTGTTAGGGTAAGGATTAGGGTACGGGTTCGGGTACGGCATAGGGTATGGGTTAGGGTTAGGGTTAGGGTTAGTTTGAGGGTTAGGGCTCCGTTTAGGGTACGGGTTAGGATTAGGGTAAGTGTTAGGGTTAGGGTAGGGGTTAGGGTTAGGGTACGCGTTAGGGTTAGGGTAGTTATTAAACCTATCCCACTCTCTAGATACCCCTTAGCACGTCAAGGAATATTATTTGGGGGTCCAGCCATGGAGAAGAGTTTAGACACTAGGAGAAGATAAGGAACACACCCATTATCCTGAAATCACATTAGGATTCTCTTTTTAACCTGTTCCTTAATACACTAGTGCTTAGGAAATCTATTGGAGGCAGAAGCAGTCAAGGGTAGCTTAGGGTTAGGGTTACGGTGAGGGTTAGGGTTAGGGTATGGCTTAGGGTACGGGTTCGGGTACGGGTTCGTGTACGGCGTAGGGTATGGGTTAGGGTTAGGGTTAGGGTTAGTTTGAGGGTTAGGGCTCCGTTTAGGGTACGGGTTAGGATTAGGGTAAGTGTTAGGATTAGGGTAGGGGTTAGGGTTAGGGTACGCGTTAGGGTTAGGGTAGTTATTAAACCTATCCCACTCTCTAGATACCCCTTAGCACGTCAAGGAATATTATTTGGGGGTCCAGCCATGGAGAAGAGTTTAGACACTAGGAGAAGATAAGGAACACACCCATTATCAAGAAATCACATTAGGATTCTCTTTTTAACCTGTTCCTTAAAACACTAGTGCTTAGGAAATCTATTGGAGGCAGAAGCAGTCAAGGGTAGCTTAGGGTTAGGGTTTGGGTTAGGGTACGGCTTAGGGTACGGGTTCGGGTACGGGTTCGTGTACGCTGTAGGGTATGGGTTAGGGTTAGGGTTAGGGTTAGTTTGAAGGTTAGGGCTCGGTTTAGGGTACGGGTTAGGATTAGGGTTCGTGTTAGGGTTAGGGTAGGGGTTAGGGTTAGGGTACGCGTTAGGTTTAGGGTAGTTATTAAACCTATCCCACTCTCTAGATACCCCTTAGCACGTCAAGGAATATTATTTGGGGGTCCAGCCATGGAGAAGAGTTTAGACACTAGGAGAAAATAAGGAACACACCCATTATCAAGAAATCACATTAGGATTCTCTTTTTAACCTGTTCCTTAAAACACTAGTGCTTAGGAAATCTATTGGAGGCAGAAGCAGTCAAGTGTAGCTTAGGGTTAGGGTTAGGGTTAGGGCTAGGGTTAGGACACGGCTTAGGGTACGGGTTCGGGTACGGGTTCGAGTACGGCGTAGGGTATGGGTTTGCGTTAGGGTTAGGGTTAGTTTGAATGTTAGGGCTCGGTTTAGGGTACGGGTTAGGATTAGGGTTCGTGTTAGGGTTAGGGTAGGGGTTAGGATTAGGGTACGCATTAGGGTTAGGGTAGTTATTAAACCTATCCCACTCTCTAGATACCCCTTAGCACGTCAAGGAATATTATTTGGGGGTCCAGCCATGGAGAAGAGTTTAGACACTAGGAGAAGAAAAGGAACACACCCATTATCCTGAAATCACATTAGGATTCTCTTTTTAACCTGTTCCTTAATACACTAGTGCTTAGGAAATCTATTGGAGGCAGAAGCAGTCAAGGGTAGCTTAGGGTTAGGGTTACGGTGAGGGTTAGGGTTAGGGTATGGCTTAGGGTACGGGTTCGGGTACGGGTTCGGGTACGGCGTAGGGTATGGGTTAGGGTTAGGGTTAGGGTTAGTTTGAGGGTTAGGGCTCCGTTTAGGGTACGGGTTAGGATTAGGGTAAGTGTTAGGGTTAGGGTAGGGGTTAGGGTTAGGGTACGCGTTAGGGTTAGGGTAGTTATTAAACCTATCTCACTCTCTAGATACCCCTTAGCACGTCAAGGAATATTATTTGGGGGTCCAGCCATGGAGAAGAGTTTAGACACTAGGAGAAGATAAGGAACACACACATTATCAAGAAATCACATTAGGATTCTCTTTTTAACCTGTTCCTTAAAACACTAGTGCTTAGGAAATCTATTGGAGGCAGAAGCAGTCAAGGGTAGCTTAGGGTTAGGGTTAGGGTTAGGGTTAGGGTTAGGGTACGGCTTAGGGTACGGGTTCGGGTACGGGTTCGTGTACGCTGTAGGGTATGGGTTAGGGTTAGGGTTAGGGTTAGTTTGAAGGTTAGGGCTCGGTTTAGGGTACGGGTTAGGATTAGGGTTCGTGTTAGGGTTAGGGTAGGGGTTAGGGTTAGGGTACGCGTTAGGGTTAGGGTAGTTATTAAACCTATCCCACTCTCTAGATACCCCTTAGCACGTCAAGGAATATTATTTGGGGGTCCAGCCATGGAGAAGAGTTTAGACACTAGGACAAGATAAGGAACACACCCATTATCAAGAAATCACATTAGGATTCTCTTTTTAACCTGTTCCTTAAAACACTAGTGCTTAGGAAATCTATTGGAGGCAGAAGCAGTCAAGGGTAGCTTAGGGTTAGGGTTAGGGTTAGGGCTAGGGTTAGGACACGGCTTAGGGTACGGGTTCGGGTACGGGTTCGTGTACGGCGTAGGGTATGGGTTTGGGTTAGGGTTAGGGTTAGTTTGAAGGTTAGGGCTCGGTTTAGGGTACGGGTTAGGATTAGGGTTCGTGTTAGGGTTAGGGTAGGGGTTAGGGTTAGGGTACGCGTTAGGGTTAGGGTAGTTATTAAACCTATCCCACTCTCTAGATACCCCTTAGCACGTCAAGGAATATTATTTGGGGGTCCAGCCATGGAGAAGAGTTTAGACACTAGGAGAAGATAAGGAACACACCCATTATCCTGAAATCACATTAGGATTCTCTTTTTAACCTGTTCCTTAATACACTAGTGCTTAGGAAATCTATTGGAGGCAGAAGCAGTCAAGGGTAGCTTAGGGTTAGGGTTAGGGTTAGGGTTAGGTTTAGGGTACGGCTTAGGGTACGGGTTCGGGTACGGGTTCGGGTATGGGTTTGGGTACGGAGTAGGGTATGGGTTAGGGTTAGGGTTAAGGTTAGTTTGAGGGTTAGGGCTCGGTTTAGGGTATGGGTTAGGATTAGTGTACGTGTTAGGGTTAGGGTAGAGGTTAGGGTTAGGGTATGCGTTAGGGTTATGGTAGTTATTAAACCTATCCCACTCTCTAGATACCCCTTAGCACGTCAAGGAATATTATTTGGCGGTCCAGCCATGGAGAAGAGTTTAGACACTAGGAGAAGATAAGGAACACACCCATTATCAAGAAATCACATTAGGATTCTCTTTTTAACCTGTTCCTTAAAACACTAGTGCTTAGGAAATCTATTGGAGGCAGAAGCAGTCAAGGGTAGCTTAGGGTTAGGGTTACGGTGAGGGTTAGGGTTAGGGTATGGCTTAGGGTACGGGTTCGGGTACGGGTTCGTGTACGGCGTAGGGTATGGGTTAGGGTTAGGGTTAGGGTTAGTTTGAGGGTTAGGGCTCCGTTTAGGGTACGGGTTAGGATTAGGGTAAGTGTTAGGGTTAGGGTAGGGGTTAGGGTTAGGGTACGCGTTAGGGTTAGGGTAGTTATTAAACCTATCCCACTCTCTAGATACCCCTTAGCACGTCAAGGAATATTATTTGGGGGTCCAGCCATGGAGAAGAGTTTAGACACTAGGAGAAGATAAGGAACACACCCATTATCAAGAAATCACATTAGGATTCTCTTTTTAACCTGTTCCTTAAAACACTAGTGCTTAGGAAATCTATTGGAGGCAGAAGCAGTCAAGGGTAGCTTAGGGTTAGGGTTAGGGTTAGGGTACGGCTTAGGGTACGGGTTCGGGTACGGGTTCGGGTACGGGTTTGGGTACGGCGTAGGGTATGTGTTAGGGTTAGGGTTAGGGTTAGTTTGAGGGTTAGGGCTCGGTTTAGGGTATGGGTTAGGATTAGTGTACGTGTTAGGGTTAGGGTAGAGGTTAGGGTTAGGGTATGCGTTAGGGTTATGGTAGTTATTAAACCTATCCCACTCTCTAGATACCCCTTAGCACGTCAAGGAATATTATTTGGCGGTCCAGCCATGGAGAAGAGTTTAGACACTAGGAGAAGATAAGGAACACACCCATTATCAAGAAACCACATTAGGATTCTCTTTTTAACCTGTTCCTTAAAACACTAGTGCTTAGGAAATCTATTGGAGGCAGAAGCAGTCAAGGGTAGCTTAGGGTTAAGGTTAGGGTTATTGTTAGGGTAAGGATTAGGGTACGGGTTCGGGTACGGCATAGGGTATGGGTTAGGGTTAGGGTTAGGGTTAGTTTGAGGGTTAGGGCTCCGTTTAGGGTACGGGTTAGGATTAGGGTAAGTGTTAGGGTTAGGGTAGGGGTTAGGGTTAGGGTACGCGTTAGGGTTAGGGTAGTTATTAAACCTATCCCACTCTCTAGATTCCCCTTAGCACGTCAAGGAATATTATTTGGGGGTCCAGCCATGGAGAAGAGTTTAGACACTAGGAGAAGATAAGGAACACACCCATTATCCTGAAATCACATTAGGATTCTCTTTTTAACCTGTTCCTTAATACACTAGTGCTTAGGAAATCTATTGGAGGCAGAAGCAGTCAAGGGTAGCTTAGGGTTAGGGTTACGGTGAGGGTTAGGGTTAGGGTATGGCTTAGGGTACGGGTTCGGGTACGGGTTCGTGTACGGCGTAGGGTATGGGTTAGGGTTAGGGTTAGGGTTAGTTTGAGGGTTAGGGCTCCGTTTAGGGTACGGGTTAGGATTAGTGTAAGTGTTAGGATTAGGGTAGGGGTTAGGGTTAGGGTACGCGTTAGGGTTAGGGTAGTTATTAAACCTATCCCACTCTCTAGATACCCCTTAGCACGTCAAGTAATATTATTTGGGGGTCCAGCCATGGAGAAGAGTTTAGACACTAGGAGAAGATAAGGAACACACCCATTATCAAGAAATCACATTAGGATTCTCTTTTTAACCTGTTCCTTAAAACACTAGTGCTTAGGAAATCTATTGGAGGCAGAAGCAGTCAAGGGTAGCTTAGGGTTAGGGTTAGGGTTAGGGTACGGCTTAGGGTACGGGTTCGGGTACGGGTTCGGGTACGGGTTCGGGTACGGCGTAGGGTATGGGTTAGGTTTAGGGTTAGGGTTAGTTTGAGGGTTAGGGCTCGGTTTAGGTTACGGGTTAGGATTAGGGTACGTGTTAGGGTTAGGGTAGGGGTTAGGGTTAGGGTACGCGTTAGGGTTAGGGTAGTTATTAAACCTATCCCACTCTCTAGATACCCTTTAGCACGTCAAGGAATATTATTTGGGGGTCCAGCCATGGAGAAGAGTTTATACACTAGGAGAAGATAAGGAACACACCCATTATCCTGAAATCACATTAGGATTCTCTTTTTAACCTGTTCCTTAATACACTAGTGCTTAGGAAATCTATTGGAGGCAGAAGCAGTCAAGGGTAGCTTAGGGTTAGGGTTACGGTTAGGGTTAGGGTTAGGGTATGGCTTAGGGTATGGGTTCGGGTACGGGTTCGGGTACGGCGTAGGGTATGGGTTAGGGTTAGGGTTAGGGTTAGTTTGAGGGTTAGGGCTCGGTTTAGGGTACGGGTTAGGATTAGGGTACATGTTAGGATTAGGGTAGGGGTTAGGGTTAGGGTACGCGTTAGGGTTAGGGTAGTTATTAAACCTATCCCACTCTCTAGATACCCCTTAGCACGTCAAGGAATATTATTTGGGGGTCCAGCCATGGAGAAGAGTTTAGACACTAGGAGAAGATAAGGAACACACCCATTATCAAGAAATCACATTAGGATTCTCTTTTTAACCTGTTCCTTAAAACACTAGTGCTCAGGAAATCTATTGGAGGCAGAAGCAGTCAAGGGTAGCTTAGGGTTAGGGTTAGGGTTAGGGTACGGCTTAGGGTACGGGTTCGGGTACGGGTTCGGGTACGGGTTCAGGTACGGCGTAGGGTATGGGTTAGGTTTAGGGTTAGGGTTAGTTTGAGGGTTAGGGCTCGGTTTATGTTACGGGTTAGGATTAGGGTACGTGTTAGGGTTAGGGTTGGGGTTAGGGTTAGGGTACGCGTTAGGGTTAGGGTAGTTATTAAACATATCCCACTCTCTAGAAACCCCTTAGCACGTCAAGGAATATTATTTGGGGGTCCAGCCATGGAGAAGAGTTTAGACACTAGGAGAAGATAAGGAACACACCCATTATCAATAAATCACATTAGGATTCTCTTTTTAACCTGTTCCTTAAAACATCAGTGCTTAGGAAATCTATTGGAGGCAGAAGCAGTCAAGGGTAGCTTAGGGTTAGGGTTTGGGTTAGGGTACGGTTTAGGGTACGGGTTCGGGTACGGGTTCGTGTACGCTGTAGGGTATGGGTTAAGGTTAGGGTTAGGGTTAGTTTGAAGGTTAGGGCTCGGTTTAGGGTACGGGTTAGGATTAGGGTTCGTGTTAGGGTTAGGGTAGGGGTTAGGGTTAGGGTACGCGTTAGGGTTAGGGTAGTTATTAAACCTATCCCACTCTCTAGATACCCCTTAGCACGTCAAGGAATATTATTTGGGGGTCCAGCCATGGAGAAGAGTTTAGACACTAGGAGAAGATAAGGAACACACCCATTATCAAGAAATCACATTAGGATTCTCTTTTTAACCTGTTCCTTAAAACACTAGTGCTTAGGAAATCTATTGGAGGCAGAAGCAGTCAAGTGTAGCTTAGGGTTAGGGTTAGGGTTAGGGCTAGGGTTAGGACACGGCTTAGGGTACGGGTTCGTGTACGGCGTAGGGTATGGGTTTGCGTTAGTGTTAGGGTTAGTTTGAAGGTTAGGGCTCGGTTTAGGGTACGGGTTAGGATTAGGGTTCGTGTTAGGGTTAGGGTAGGGGTTAGGATTAGGGTACGCGTTAGGGTTAGGGTAGTTATTAAACCTATCCCACTCTCTAGATACCCCTTAGCACGTCAAGGAATATTATTTGGGGGTCCAGCCATGGAGAAGAGTTTAGACACTAGGAGAAGATAAGGAACACACCCATTATCCTGAAATCACATTAGGATTCTCTTTTTAACCTGTTCCTTAATACACTAGTGCTTAGGAAATCTATTGGAGGCAGAAGCAGTCAAGGGTAGCTTAGCGTTAGGGTTACGGTGAGGGTTAGGGTTAGGGTATGGCTTAGGGTACGGGTTCGGGTACGGGTTCGGGTACGGCGTAGGGTATGGGTTAGGGTTAGGGTTAGGGTTAGTTTGAGGGTTAGGGCTCCGTTTAGGGTACGGGTTAGGATTAGGGTAAGTGTTAGGGTTAGGGTAGGGGTTAGGGTTAGGGTACGCGTTAGGGTTAGGGTAGTTATTAAACCTATCTCACTCTCTAGATACCCCTTAACACGTCAAGGAATATTATTTGGGGGTCCAGCCATGGAGAAGAGTTTATACACTAGGAGAAGATAAGGAACACACCCATTATCAAGAAATCACATTAGGATTCTCTTTTTAACCTGTTCCTTAAAACACTAGTGCTTAGGAAATCTATTGGAGGCAGAAGCAGTCAAGGGTAGCTTAGGGTTAGGGTTAGGGTTAGGGTTAGGGTTAGGGTACGGCTTAGGGTACGGGTTCGGGTACGGGTTCGTGTACGCTGTAGGGTATGGGTTAGGGTTAGGGTTAGGGTTAGTTTGAAGGTTAGGGCTCGGTTTAGGGTACGGGTTAGGATTAGGGTTCGTGTTAGGGTTAGGGTAGGGGTTAGGGTTAGGGTACGCGTTAGGGTTAGGGTAGTTATTAAACCTATCCCACTCTCTAGATACCCCTTAGCACGTCAAGGAATATTATTTGGGGGTCCAGCCATGGAGAAGAGTTTAGACACTAGGAGAAGATAAGGAACACACCCATTATCAAGAAATCACATTAGGATTCTCTTTTTAACCTGTTCCTTAAAACACTAGTGCTTAGGAAATCTATTGGAGGCAGAAGCAGTCAAGGGTAGCTTAGGGTTAGGGTTAGGGTTAGGGCTAGGGTTAGGACACGGCTTAGGGTACGGGTTCGGGTACGGGTTCGTGTACGGCGTAGGGTATGGGTTTGGGTTAGGGTTAGGGTTAGTTTGAAGGTTAGGGCTCGGTTTAGGGTACGGGTTAGGATTAGGGTTCGTGTTAGGGTTAGGGTAGGGGTTAGGGTTAGGGTACGCGTTAGGGTTAGGGTAGTTATTAAACCTATCCCACTCTCTAGATACCCCTTAGCACGTCAAGGAATATTATTTGGGGGTCCAGCCATGGAGAAGAGTTTAGACACTAGGAGAAGATAAGGAACACACCCATTATCCTGAAATCACATTAGGATTCTCTTTTTAACCTGTTCCTTAATACACTAGTGCTTAGGAAATCTATTGGAGGCAGAAGCAGTCAAGGGTAGCTTAGGGTTAGGGTTACGGTTAGGGTTAGGTTTAGGGTACGGCTTAGGGTACGGGTTCGGGTACGGGTTCGGGTACGGGTTTGGGTACGGCGTAGGGTATGGGTTAGGGTTAGGGTTAGGGTTAGTTTGAGGGTTAGGGCTCGGTTTAGGGTATGGGTTAGGATTAGTGTACGTGTTAGGGTTAGGGTAGAGGTTAGGGTTAGGGTATGCGTTAGGGTTATGGTAGTTATGAAACCTATCCCACTCTCTAGATACCCCTTAGCACGTCAAGGAATATTATTTGGCGGTCCAGCCATGGAGAAGAGTTTAGACACTAGGAGAAGATAAGGAACACACCCATTATCAAGAAATCACATTAGGATTCTCTTTTTAACCTGTTCCTTAAAACACTAGTGCTTAGGAAATCTATTGGAGGCAGAAGCAGTCAAGGGTAGCTTAGGGTTAAGGTTAGGGTTATTGTTAGGGTAAGGATTAGGGTACGGGTTCGGGTACGGCATAGGGTATGGGTTAGGGTTAGGGTTAGGGTTAGTTTGAGGGTTAGGGCTCCGTTGAGGGTACGGGTTAGGATTAGGGTAAGTGTTAGGGTTAGGGTAGGGGTTAGGGTTAGGGTACGCGTTAGGGTTAGGGTAGTTATTAAACCTATCCCACTCTCTAGATACCCCTTAGCACGTCAAGGAATATTATTTGGGGGTCCAGCCATGGAGAAGAGTTTAGACACTAGGAGAAGATAAGGAACACACCCATTATCCTGAAATCACATTAGGATTCTCTTTTTAACCTGTTCCTTAATGCACTAGTGCTTAGGAAATCTATTGGAGGCAGAAGCAGTCAAGGGTAGCTTAGGGTTAGGGTTACGGTGAGGGTTAGGGTTAGGGTATGGCTTAGGGTACGGGTTCGGGTACGGGTTCGTGTACGGCGTAGGGTATGGGTTAGGGTTAGGGTTAGGGTTAGTTTGAGGGTTAGGGCTCCGTTTAGGGTACGGGTTAGGATTAGGGTAAGTGTTAGGATTAGGGTAGGGGTTAGGGTTAGGGTACGCGTTAGGGTTAGGGTAGTTATTAAACCTATCCCACTCTCTAGATACCCCTTAGCACGTCAAGGAATATTATTTGGGGGTCCAGCCATGGAGAAGAGTTTAGACACTAGGAGAAGATAAGGAACACACCCATTATCCTGAAATCACATTAGGATTCTCTTTTTAACCTGTTCCTTAATACACTAGTGCTTAGGAAATCTATTGGAGGCAGAAGCAGTCAAGGGTAGCTTAGGGTTAGGGTTACGGTTAGGGTTAGGGTTAGGGTATGGCTTAGGGTATGGGTTCGGGTACGGGTTCGGGTACGGCGTAGGGTATGGGTTAGGGTTAGGGTTAGGGTTAGTTTGAGGGTTAGGGCTCGGTTTAGGGTACGGGTTAGGATTAGGGTACGTGTTAGGATTAGGGTAGGGGTTAGGGTTAGGGTACGCGTTAGGGTTAGGGTAGTTATTAAACCTATCCCACTCTCTAGATACCCCTTAGCACGTCAAGGAATATTATTTGGGGGTCCAGCCATGGAGAAGAGTTTAGACACTAGGAGAAGATAAGGAACACACCCATTATCAAGAAATCACATTAGGATTCTCTTTTTAACCTGTTCCTTAAAACACTAGTGCTCAGGAAATCTATTGGAGGCAGAAGCAGTCAAGGGTAGCTTAGGGTTAGGGTTAGGGTTAGGGTACGGCTTAGGGTACGGGTTCGGGTACGGGTTCGGGTACGGGTTCAGGTACGGCGTAGGGTATGGGTTAGGTTTAGGGTTAGGGTTAGTTTGAGGGTTAGGGCTCGGTTTATGTTACGGGTTAGGATTAGGGTACGTGTTAGGGTTAGGGTTGGGGTTAGGGTTAGGGTACGCGTTAGGGTTAGGGTAGTTATTAAACATATCCCACTCTCTAGAAACCCCTTAGCACGTCAAGGAATATTATTTGGGGGTCCAGCCATGGAGAAGAGTTTAGACACTAGGAGAAGATAAGGAACACACCCATTATCAATAAATCACATTAGGATTCTCTTTTTAACCTGTTCCTTAAAACATCAGTGCTTAGGAAATCTATTGGAGGCAGAAGCAGTCAAGGGTAGCTTAGGGTTAGGGTTTGGGTTAGGGTACGGTTTAGGGTACGGGTTCGGGTACGGGTTCGTGTACGCTGTAGGGTATGGGTTAAGGTTAGGGTTAGGGTTAGTTTGAAGGTTAGGGCTCGGTTTAGGGTACGGGTTAGGATTAGGGTTCGTGTTAGGGTTAGGGTAGGGGTTAGGGTTAGGGTACGCGTTAGGGTTAGGGTAGTTATTAAACCTATCCCACTCTCTAGATACCCCTTAGCACGTCAAGGAATATTATTTGGGGGTCCAGCCATGGAGAAGAGTTTAGACACTAGGAGAAGATAAGGAACACACCCATTATCAAGAAATCACATTAGGATTCTCTTTTTAACCTGTTCCTTAAAACACTAGTGCTTAGGAAATCTATTGGAGGCAGAAGCAGTCAAGTGTAGCTTAGGGTTAGGGTTAGGGTTAGGGCTAGGGTTAGGACACGGCTTAGGGTACGGGTTCGGGTACGGGTTCGTGTACGGCGTAGGGTATGGGTTTGCGTTAGTGTTAGGGTTAGTTTGAAGGTTAGGGCTCGGTTTAGGGTACGGGTTAGGATTAGGGTTCGTGTTAGGGTTAGGGTAGGGGTTAGGATTAGGGTACGCGTTAGGGTTAGGGTAGTTATTAAACCTATCCCACTCTCTAGATACCCCTTAGCACGTCAAGGAATATTATTTGGGGGTCCAGCCATGGAGAAGAGTTTAGACACTAGGAGAAGATAAGGAACACACCCATTATCCTGAAATCACATTAGGATTCTCTTTTTAACCTGTTCCTTAATACACTAGTGCTTAGGAAATCTATTGGAGGCAGAAGCAGTCAAGGGTAGCTTAGGGTTAGGGTTACGGTGAGGGTTAGGGTTAGGGTATGGCTTAGGGTACGGGTTCGGGTACGGGTTCGGGTACGGCGTAGGGTATGGGTTAGGGTTAGGGTTAGGGTTAGTTTGAGGGTTAGGGCTCCGTTGAGGGTACGGGTTAGGATTAGGGTAAGTGTTAGGGTTAGGGTAGGGGTTAGGGTTAGGGTACGCGTTAGGGTTAGGGTAGTTATTAAACCTATCTCACTCTCTAGATACCCCTTAACACGTCAAGGAATATTATTTGGGGGTCCAGCCATGAAGAAGAGTTTAGACACTAGGAGAAGATAAGGAACACACCCATTATCAAGAAATCACATTAGGATTCTCTTTTTAACCTGTTCCTTAAAACACTAGTGCTTAGGAAATCTATTGGAGGCAGAAGCATTCAAGGGTAGCTTAGGGTTAGGGTTAGGGTTAGGGTTAGGGTTAGGGTACGGCTTAGGGTACGGGTTCGGGTACGGGTTCGTGTACGCTGTAGGGTATGGGTTAGGGTTAGGGTTAGGGTTAGTTTGAAGGTTAGGGCTCGGTTTAGGGTACGGGTTAGGATTAGGGTTCGTGTTAGGGTTAGGGTAGGGGTTAGGGTTAGGGTACGCGTTAGGGTTAGGGTAGTTATTAAACCTATCCCACTCTCTAGATACCCCTTAGCACGTCAAGGAATATTATTTGGGGGTCCAGCCATGGAGAAGAGTTTAGACACTAGGAGAAGATAAGGAACACACCCATTA